>NW_008342282.1:3272115-3309185 GCF_000622305.1 Nannospalax galili | reverse complement strand
GCCTGCTTTCTTATGCAACACAGGCCCACCTGCCCAGGGATGGCACCACCCACAGTGGGCTGGGCCCTCCCACATCACTCATCAAGAAGATGCCCCTCAGACATGGCCACAGGCCAGTCCAATAGAGGCAATTCCCCAATTGAGGCTCCCTCAACCCAGGTGTGTCAAGTTGACACTAAAGCTATCCAGCACAAGGCCTGAGGATAGTAGTGCAGGCTAGGAGAGTTCGCCGGTGGTGCAGGCCCAGGGAAGCAGAGAGAGGTGAGGGTGGAGCCAGGACCAGAAGTGGTGCTCCCCAAGAGGCCTGAGGATAGTAGTCTCAAACATCTTTTATGCATATCCATGGCAATCAGCATCCTTAACTGGCTCCGGCTGTTGCTTTTGGCACAAGTATATCAGCCCCATGAGAGGCTAAGAAAGGTAATATCAAGTTCATGTTTTGTCTGGGCAAGAGCAAATTCATGGCCAGTTTGGTTAGCTTATTCAGTCCCTATTTCACAGTAAATAAAGTTCTGTGGATGTTATTCAGTGGTAGAACAATTGCCAGCACATGTAATATCCTATATTCTATCACCTGTGCTACACACATGTACCACAAAAAATGCCCCAAATTACAAAAGACAACAGAGGGAATTGTGGGTGTTGATTTAAGTTACTTGAATGATGAAAGAATAATATTGCAACAAGTATCAACTTAAAAATATTTTGAAAGCAAATGAGAATTTGATAAACAGGGGACTAGACACAGAAGTACTGTGTATGTTTCCATATAGCAAATGTTTTTGTTAAATAAGATGCCAAAGTTTGTCAATAATTTGTGAAAAATTGAAGATCCAAATAAAACACATACATGTGTATATATGTATTTGTGTACATGAAACAAAAATTTGATCCTATCACACCCCATATACAAAATCAATTCAAATGTCAAATCGTACATAAAAATAAAGTACAAAATTTAACTTCCAAGTATAAAAAAAAAGGAGAAATCTTGAGCAACTTGAATTAAGAACAGATTTCTTACATTCAAAGAAGTATTTCATAATGAAAATAAACTTCAAAATCTACATTTTTAGACTTTATAGGAAACTTTAAGAAATTAAAAATTGAGATATTATTTGGGAGAAAAATATTATCAGAGCTGCACTGAAAAACAATATCTAGACATATATTGGAATACAGGATATTTTGCAATTGGATAGTAGAATTGCAATCTAATTTGGAAAATGGACAAAGTCCTTGAAGAGATATGTTTAAATTTGATTTAGGTTTCTGAAATAAGCATATATACAGATCAACATACCTAGTCATTAACACCATAAAAATTAAAAGCCCAATAGTATAGTACCACAAACACTGCAAAATATAGGATATTCACAATACAAAGTGGTGTTGGCAAGATTGCAAAACAATCTGCTTTTATGTTTTCATACTTTCATGCATTTTCAGGTATATTTGCCCTATATTGGCAATTAGACTCCTCTGAGTCTGTCCAAGAGAAATATTTTCAACAAATAGATTTGTATTTAGATATTCATGATAACTGTATTTGTAAAATTACCTAAAGAAACAAATTAGACACATATGGTGATGGGAACCAAACCTGGGTCCTCTGCAAATACAGTCAGTGCTCTTAAGTGTTGAGCCATGTTTCCAGGCCCTATACCTCTTTTTGAAGATCTGAAAAAAAAGAATAAAAATATTCTAACTTTTTAAGTTGAGCTTCTAAAATTTCATACATTTCACATGCAAATCCAGACCCCCTCCGCCATCCATGCCTCCCCCATTCCCCCCAGGGAACCCTATGAACCCTATGCACTCTGCTATACATGCTGAGTCCTATTCATTCAGGTGTTTGTATTCAAATGTCTGTAAGTGTAAATATGTCCACTGGAGTCTAGTCAGCCCATCCAGTGGTCATATGTAAGTCATACTCTCCCTCACACAGCTGCCATCAGTCTCAGTCTAGTGCTGGCCTGCCACCTATTTTCACCTCCCATTTGGGCCTTTGAGCTGACATGGGCTAATGCACAATTGCACATCTGGTCAGGCACAGAGAACATACACCTGGGTGATACCTGATACTAGGTGACACATCTGCAGTCAAAAACCTACACCCAAGGCTCATGGAACATAACAGAATAAAGGATAGAGAAAGGGCTATTGCACCCCTCAACTCTCATCAATGAGGTTTCCATGTAAATCAGAGTGCAATACATACAGAAGGCCACAATTGGCCAAGTTTTGGAAAATAAGAGACTGTAGAGTGTTGGATGGGATTCCTATATGGAAACTTACCCACCCTTGGCTCAGGGACCATTGCAGAAGAGGAGGCAGAAAGACTGTAAGAGCCAGGGCTGGTTCATGAACATAAAGAGGTGGAGGCTTCCAGGCCACTGGAGGCCTGCTCATGTGAGCCTGTGGCAGTGGTAACAAAATATTTTAATGAGGTTCTTTATTTGAAAATTTTCATTACAAATAGTGAAAAATGAAACTTTATTAATAAATACTGTCTTTATTATTGTAAATTTAAAGAATCAAAATAGTATCAATTTTGACACTATCTGTTGCTTTGAAGTATTACAATTTTGTTATTAACAAAATCTAAGATCAAGAAATATTGACACTTCTATGACCCTAAAGTTATCAATGATTGCTGAAAGTGTTTCCTTCACTGATCTAAACAAAGGCTCAGGACTAGAAAATATGGTCTCATTATTTTCATAGTTTAAATAAACCTACAATGATGTACTAGGAAAGCATCTTGTATTGCTGAACTTTTTCATTCACTTCTAATATTTATTGTTACTGCTTTCTTGTGGAAGATTTCATTAGCATCCATATCACTGGACTTTTTTATCAACACTGAAAATTACTGTCTAGACCTGTTAATAAAATAACTATGGAAACAACATGCTGGTGAGCACATAAGCCATTCGAAAACAAAAACAGCTATAATACAATCAAAGGAGACTGGAGGTCTGTTTAGAATTTTAAGACACAATTCTGCTTACAAAAAAATACTTTGCGAATGTAAATTTTCATTATTTTTCTGGAAGAAAAACATGAAGCCCCATATAAAATTGTAATACCAAATAGTTTCTTTAGAGTCAAATTTATATTAAAGAAACAAGATGTGTTAAAGTTGAATTTTTGTGGTTACTAACTGGAAGATAGTTTCAATCTTATAGTGAGATGAGAAAGCAAAGGAAACATATGCCACAAAGCATTAGAATGTTCTTACCAACATAAGAGATAATGTGGTGGGCTTCAGGAACACAGGAATAAAATAATGACCTGAGGAGGGAAAAGGGGGAATGGAAAGAAATGAATAGACAAGCTGGGCAGAAACAATCCATAGGGAACTGGTTGAGAGGAAAGTGCCCGGCACAGGACGTGATGGGAATAACTTGCCTGAATCCTGACTACCAGGATTCAGATGTGAACAGACACAGAAAGTCAGGCTATCAACTTTCCTCTGACTCATTTCCTTTTAGAAGCTCCCGGATTCATTTAAAAAATGTGCTAAATATGTTTATTAATATACTCTCACAGCTCGTTTTAACTATTCATCTTTATTGAAAAATGTTATAAATATCACTTGAAACAAAATTGAAATTTTCAATAGAACAATGAAGAGAGAAATCTCCATGTAAACTCTACTGATAGTTGCTGTTACACTTGATGTACTTTCTTTACGATCCTTTTCTATGCTTTTGTTGATACAGGTGTGAATGTTATGCTAGACTCTGTCTTTGATAGCATATCATATATATTTTTCCATGAAGAACTCCAAATAACATGATATATTTGGTCAAAATGAAAATGGTAATCTTTTGCTTTTCATTTTACCTTTGAAACTCAAGAACAAAAGCTTATTGTCCATGGATAAATACAAAGAGTTATGAATGCAACAGAAATCTCTGCTAGTTGCGTTTATCAGTTTTGTGTTTAATGTAAAACTATTCCCTGTGCATAGATGAAATTACTTTGAATATGCATTTCAGAGAGTAATTGTGATACTTTATCAATGAAAGTGTGATTTCATCCACAAGTACTTTAAGGAAGAACAGTGTGGGAGTAAAACAGACTCTTTAATGAGAAAATAGATTCTGGAATTCATTGAGTCATTATGGTGAGATTATAATATATTTTAAATGACTACACTATTGTTCTTGTTAAAACTGTATAATACTACTGCCCTATAATTTTAAAAAAGCAGATATATAAATGTGGAGACTAATTTCTAAAACTTTCCAGCTATCTTTGCTTTGCCTTTGAGTAGTGGTATATTAGACTAAGTTTGAAACTCAATGATCATTAAATATTAAACATAGATTTTCTGTGTTTGAGGAGTGGTGTAGGCATGTGTGCAATTGTGTGGGTATGTACATGCATGTGTGTGTACATAAACACCAGAGTTTGACATCTCGATGTCTTCTTTGATTGCTTCTCCACCTTTGTTTGGAAAAGTCTTTTTGAGGAAGAGTCTCCCTGTAGCCATGATTGGCCTGGAACAGGCTGGCCTCAATCTCACAGCGATCCACCTCCCAAGAGCTGGGATTGAAGGATTCCACCTTATTTTTCAAGGTGAAGACTCTCTGTGAACTTGTAACTCACCATTTAACCAGAGAGGCTGGTCCTGGGGCTCCTGGCATCCACTGGTCTCTACTGTCTCACAACTGTGATGCAGATGAGTTTATGTCACCAATCTTTTACATGGGTACTGAGGATCCATGCCAAGTACCCATACTCATACATGTATAGTAAACTAAACCCATTCATTCAGTCCTCTCCCAGATCAGAGTCTCTCTCTCCCTCCCCCTCCTCCCCCCCTTTATCCTTTAACGTATAAGAAATCTGAGACGTAAAAAATAAAATTTGCTCTAAAAATCTGGCTTTCTTCATCCCCAACCAGCAATGCCTTCATTTCTCAATAAGGAAACCATAGTTCAAATTGCTCATATGGAAACCACTGTTCAAGGATTTTAGTGAGGATGGAAGGGAAATAGTGAACACAGTCATGAGTAGCCCAGATGTAATGAATTGTTTTAAACATAAATTACCCAGAAGTATTCATTTTTGTAACAAGAATGCCCAAAAAGCTTATTTCTTGATAAATTCTGTTTAATTAGGGTTGACTCCTTAGAATATTATACTTAGGAGAAAATTCTGAAAGAGTTATTATGAATTTTTATGTGAAGTCAGCTCATAAGGACAAGTTATGATAACTATTTTCTGTAACTTAGTTAAATCCTATTTTAAGAGAATCAAATTTAAGTGACTGACCCTAGATAACAGCCTCCAGTGCATGAACTCATACCAAGGAACATTTGGGGGCACAAACGTGACTTGATAGGGCTTTCCATATTGACAGAATGCAGGACATTTGGAGAGGGGGCTATGAGGGTGTGCTGGTAGGGGAGATGGTTTAAATATGATCAAGATGCATTGTATGGAATGCATAAAAAATTCATAGAGTTAAAAAATGTCTTCAATATGGGCACATACAGTAAGCCCATGCAATCCTTTTCTGATGACTGATGCTGAAGTCATCAACCAAGGTTATGATGAGGTAGATGCTGCTACTCCTGAGCCATAATATAAGTACAATCAATGAGATCAATTGGTACTCCAAATAAATTGCAGGATTTAATTATCCAGACACACTAATATAATGAATTAATTCAGCAAAATTTTCTGAAAAAAAATTTTCTGAAGGCTCATTATAGACATACAGAACACAGAATGAGTAGTGAAGGAGTAGGGAGTAGGGTTATTGGAAATGATCAACTGGAAGTTTATTATTTTTTTTATTTTGTATAATTTTTGTTAAATTTTTCTGTATTCCAAACAAAACATCTTACTCATCTTTACAACCCCTCCCCCATCCACACCCTCTCATAGCCCTCACACTGGATTTCATGATTTTTTTATTTTTTAAGATTACAATGTCTTATGATTTTCTATGTATTCAACTTAACTAGATAGTCAATGAAAAAAAGTAAAGGACTGAAATGTCATTATCAATAAATACAATTTGCCTTGCACAGGCTTTAAAGAAAGACAACTTTCATTCTGATAGCTAGTCTTATTGTGGCACAAGTTAAATGCTTTAGTAAGAATTGACTGCCTGTGAGCTGAATGGTATGTTTACCTTGTCATGGTTTAAATTCTGCAGTTAGCTGATTATCCCCTGCATGTAGGGAGGAGCCTTATATCATTCTGATATTAAAATGGATGCAAAAGTCTCAGTAGAGTCAACCATAGCACACATGGCTTTCTATTTCTGATCAGTTGTCCTGGATGAGTTACATTAAGTACTTTAATTACATTTAGTTTATATTTCCCTTGATTTTTGTATTTATATTCATATCGAAAGTGGAATCATTTCCACTTAAATGGCAATAATGAAAACACAAAAAATGCAGTCTTGAAGGAAATAAACATTTTGTTTTATTGATCTTTTTGCTGGCTAAAACAGATAGCTACAGCGTGTTTTTAAATCAACATTAAGATAATTTTTAATTATTGGATAGATGTTCTTCTAATGTGTCTTAAAGTGAAAAATCTTACATTTTCTAGCAAAGAATAAAAAATGGCCAGTTTCTTAAGTACGTTCTATTTGATTCTAATCCCTATCATCTACCTTTGCTTCTTATGGATACTGCTTGACAATCTGCATAATGTAAGTAACAACATAGTATGCAGGTGGTTTTTATGGTGATTTTAATCTATTCCTATTCTCCAAGATTAGTAAAATGGTGTCCATGTGAATTTGGGAATTAGTTAATATTAGTATCTTGTTTCAGTTCTTCAGCATGAAATGAAAAGTTCTTTTCCTTGCACTCAAGTCAGCTCTCCAGATAAATAGATTCCTGTTCTGCCAATCTTAAATATTCATTAATTTGAAATATAGAGAGCATTGAGTCTATAAAGAAAGTTAAGAGAAGAATGAAAAAGAAAGTCATAAGTGGAGTACACTAAATACTACTGGCAGGCATGTGTATATGTGGAGTTGAGGCAGTGAGAGGAATTGGTATCATTCAAAATGAAATTACAGCCAGTTGGTGGTGTCTCATAATTTTAATCTATCATTCAGTGATAGAGGCAGGTATATCTCTATGAGATCATATCCATCCTGGTCTACATAGTAAGTGCATTCCAGTTGGGGCTAAAGGAGATTAAAACAACAATAATAACAAAACCTGTAAAGTGTAAAATAATGGAATTTTAACCTTATGCAGGTATAGGATGACATTGTCTCCTAAATTAAATAATTAACTCAAGTTAAAGCAAGTGTTAATTTGTTAATTCTCAGTGTCAAATGTAACCATAGATGTGTTGGAGTATTCATTACCACAAAGAAATGCTTCAGATCATAATAATATGTATCAGAACATGGGAATTTCACCTCAGTTCTGCCGAGTATTCAGAACTTTTGCTGTTGTTGTTAATAAAAACGTGTTTCTGAGAATCCTGAGCAGGGGATACCCATAAACGTTAAAACTGAAGTTTGTTTTATTTAATGGCACATATTTCTTTTTTCACAAACGTGTGTGAGAGAATAGAAATATGAGTCAACCAGTGGCCCCTGTAGCCTTTGCCAAGTTTAAAATCCTTGATGCATAAGAAAACATTCCGCAAAACATTTTTCTTGAGGGGTGTGTTATCTTCCAATTTGGCAGAATATAATCAAAAAGAGAGAAGAAAAAAGAACTAGAAATTCACAAACTGTATCTTAAGGGAAAATTAAACATGTAACCAAAGTAATTGATTCTTCCTTTGAGACCTGTCAAGTTACTATTCAAGTAATGATAATAAATTGAATCATAAATTGTAATTTTGCTCTAATTCTAAAGCAGGTTATGTTGGAGTCAAAGGAGTGGCCCTCTTATTCAAGCCATGTTAGATTCTCAACAAATATCTAGTCTCTAAAACTGTTTGTATTATGCTAAAGGTATCTACTAAAATAAGTATGAACTCTATAGTCTTCAGGAGGAGTCTGGCTAGATCTAAGTACCACATGTTTTTCAGTTGAATGAATTGTTCTCTAAAAATAACTGGCAAATATCCACAAATTGTATACTATGCATCTTACTGTTCCTTTGCAAGGCAAGGCAAGAGAAAAAAATATTGCATTGCTTAGACAGGGTACCCCGTAAGACATTTTAAAGCTCAAAATGTACTCCCGATTATCAATAAAAACCACAATTTGAACAGGAATGAGAAAACACACAGGAAACAATACATTACTAGTTTTCTTGGAAGGGGGGAGAAAAGGGAAACCAGGAAAGTGAAATGGGAAATTTGTTTTAGTATTTTATAATTTTTAAATAATTATTATTTTTATTTTATGTGTATGAAGTATAGCTTGCATATATGTAAGTAGACCTGTGTCATGCAATGCCCCGATGTCAGAAGAGGGCATTGGATCCCCTGGAACTGGAGTTTTAGATGGCTGTTAGCCTCATGTTGAGGCTCGAACTGAACCTGGGTCCCCTGCAAGAGTAGCCAATGGCCATCTCTTCAACCCCTAGAATTATATAATTGAAATTGTAGCTAGCAGTTGATCACACCAGTTTCCATCCACTGCACACTCTCAGACATAAAACAATATACAGCATCAGCAACAGCAAAGCAAAGAGCATGCGACTCCACTGTTCGGGGATCAGAACTATAGCCTAACTTATGCTCATTCTTCATTTCTCCTTCAAGTCTTGGTGAAATTAAAATTCAATCAAATAAGCCTATAACAGAAAAAAATGATAACACTGGATAGTTGGGAAATAGATGGTAAAGTTAGTTGAATAGGTTACCAGAGATAAGTTAGCAAATGAGGAACTGAAAAGTTTCTTAGTGATATACTAAAGTTTGTGCTTTACACCTTAGCAGCACCAAATAACAGGTAAAAAAGGATAATCATAAAATTAACTAATGTCCCACAAAACACCTGTGCCCTACAGCTTTGATCTGTACTGCCTAAAGCCAACTTTATGCTCATATATTAAAATGAGCAAATAACAAACAAGTTCCCTTCATACTCAAGGGAATCTTGCCCCAAAACTGAGG
This sequence comes from Nannospalax galili, assembly GCF_000622305.1. Taxonomy (NCBI): domain Eukaryota; kingdom Metazoa; phylum Chordata; class Mammalia; order Rodentia; family Spalacidae; genus Nannospalax; species Nannospalax galili. The sequence continues at coordinate 3,300,113 of NW_008342282.1, read as the reverse complement.
TTTTGTCCTCTGTGCTAGGCCTGGGGAGAGCTAAGGTTTAAATGTATAAATTTGTCATTCAGCATGGATTGGTTCTATTCACATATGAGCAGCACATCACTCATCTCTTGTTTTCCTAAGGGGGAGGTTAAAATTCTTCTCATTCAACTTGAACCCCATCATTTTTCTTTGCAATATCTTACTCTAATTCTTACTTGTGTTTTATTTAATCATCTGCAATTTTATTCCCTTTTAACATAGTCTTCCATTCTAACTCTTCTCCACATATAAAGAATCTGTAGAGGTTTTTTCAATCTTAAAAAAAAACTATATAGTGAAAATTAGGGGCATATGAATATTTCAGGCCCATAAATAATTTTTTTGCATCTGTTTCTCAATTTAAAATATTCAGAATAACATTTGTGATCTGTTTTATATATCTACCCTAAGTCACTGATATAAATATATCAAATTCTTCTGACTGATACAACACTGAAGAGCATACATTTCAAGAATAAAGCAAGAGGTCTTCTAAGATTAATGTAGAACATCAATAGTCACAGAGTAATCAATGTGTGAATATTTATACACAGCAGCTTCAAAATCATTATTGATTTGTATCATGAATAAGATTAATTTCTGTTCACAATGCAAGGAACTCATCAGTTCACAATAGCATTCTTCCTCCATTCTACTCCAATCATGTTAAGAAAATCTTGTTGATGCCCCATTCCTTCAGAAGCCTATCAGGCAACAAATATAGATGTTTTTAAATGGTTGTGGAAGTCTGTATAAACCACTTAGAAAAGCACATACAATCTTCATTTTAAAATATTATTTCAGGATCTTAAAATTTCTGGTCCACAAAGAATTACTACACACTAAAGAAGGCAACACATATGAAGAAGAGGGTTTATACAAAAATAAAAGTCCTTTGACAGATCATAAAACAAGAAACTCACTAGAAGTTTACATGAGAACATAAACTCCATTACAATATTTGACTCAGTTCAATTTCAAGAATAAAATAAAGGTGATAATGATAGTAGAAGGAAGGGTTGAAGAATAAGACACCTTAGAAATTAACATTGCCATTGCCAAAATAGATTTGTGAAGGGCTACAGTAAAAATTTAAGTGAATATTCAAGAATACAAATCAGGTGAATAAATAAAGCATATAAGTATACGATAAGAAATAAAAATGTGTATTTCCACAACTTTAAAAATTTTATAGCTATTTTCTTTTACTTTTTAAAATTGAAATTTTGTAATTTTTATACAGCATAATTTGATGATATTTAGATCCCCTCCCCTATACTTCCTCTATTTTGCCCCTGCCCAATTAAATAGACACCTTTCTTTCTTTCTTTCTTTCTTTCTTTCTTTCTTTCTTTCTTTCTATCTATCTATGTATCTATCTATCTATCTATCTATCTATCTATGTATCTATCTATCATCTATCTATCTCTATCTATCTATCTATGTATCTATCTATCATCTATCTATCTCTATCTATCTATCTATGTATCTATCTATCATCTATCTATCTCTATCTATCTATCTATCTATCTATCATCTTCTATCTTCTATCTATCATCTATCTATCTATCATCTATCTATCTCTATCATCTGTCTATCTAATCTAGCCAGCTGTCATTTATCAATCTATCTATCATCTATCTATCTATCATCTATCTATCATCTATCTATCTAATCTATCTGTCTTCTATCATCTATCTATCTTCTATCTATCATCTACCATTTATCTATCATCTATCTCCTTCTATCTATCATCTATATCAATCATCTATCATCTATCTTTCCATCTATCTATCTATCTATCTATCTATCATCTGCCTATCTATCATCATCTATCTATCATCTATCTATCTGTCATCTATCTATCTATGGCTGATAGAGTCTAATTTATGTCTCCAAATGGGAAATTTCCTTCAGTGTGGGTCCATCCACTAAAGCTTGATTAACTTACCAAGAGTCCCATGCTTGAAAGAAACTGTCTCTGTCCCATTCAACAGCCATCTGTTGCCACAATTTCCTTAGGTGGGAGTTTGAGTTTCTTAGTCATTAGCCACTTGATGTGTATGTGGGGCTTTTTTGGTTCTGAGCTTGTATGTGACTTATCCTGCTGTCACTGTTGGTGTGAGTTCATATGAGTAACTGACTAACTGATTGGAAACACTGATTCCTTATGGCCATCCACTAACTATGGCTTTTACAATCTATTTAACTGATGCAGCATATGGTGATTAATACAGAAACTCACAATGGCCAATATGCTAGAACAACAGGCTTCAGAGTGCTTGAATAAGACAGCTATATCAAACTCTTGCATCTTAAGACTCAGAGATAATTGTGAAAGAGGAAATGGAAAGATTTTAAGTACCACAGAAACGTTATTCTCAATAAATATAAGGTGACGAACTAAAAAAATGGAAGGACATAATTTTGTATTACATAGAAGATATTACATTATAATGTATAAAATCTGTGAATTTTAAATATAAAATATCTATAAAATAGAGAAAAATATTATAAAACATTGCATCCAAGTTATGCTATTTAATACTTTGAACATGTAAAGAGATGGTACAAAGTCTTTCAGTGGTTGGATACAAAGAAAAGAAAAACAGGATCTGTTTTTGAATAGCTGAAATTCTCTACAGTATGAAAGTAAAGTTACTTCCAGATATACAATTATTTTTATCCTTACTTCACCAAAATTATATCTGAGATTCACTTAAGCAAAATGGGAAGGGAAATACTGTAAAGCACAGGAACATATTTATAGAAGGTCACAATTAGAGCTGGACAAGATCAAGACAGAATAAAAATGAAATTGTAGAAAGGCATTAGAGTTTCTGGCCAAAATACCAGACATAAGCTCCTCTAGATGTGAATGAGACTGACTCCTTGTATTAAGGTTATTTTCATCTGCCTGTGAGAGTTAAGGCAGAGTGGTATGTGCTTGGAGGAAAATAAAAAGTCAAATGAATAAACATATACTTAACATCTGGAAATATGGCTCAGTGCCTAAAAGCACTTGCTACAGAAACATTAGGCTGAGTTTGGGTGACAAGCACACATACAAAATCCATCTGTGGCTATGTGTGCTTTGAAACCACAGTACAGGGAGATTGCTCAGGCTTATTAATGAGCCTAACTGAAAAAAAAAGAAAATGACAAGTTTCAGGTTCATTGTGCGATCCTATCTCAAGACGATAAATCAGAGATTAATAGAGCAGGAACCCTGACATTCTACTATGGTCTCTGTGCATGCAAAGGTATGCACATACACATCACACACACACACACACACACACACACACACACACATGCGCACTGAGAGAGACACACTAAAAGTGAAAGAGACAGAGAACTATTTCACTTGTCTGTGAGGTTGAAAGAAAGGAAAGGAAGGAAGAACAAAAGAAAAACTGGAAAGGGAGGGAAGAGGAAAGGAAGGAAATAGCAAAGGAGGGAAAAGGCAGACATCAGATCAGAGTGGTTTCTACACCACAGACTTCAGACAGACCATGAGAATAACTGTGATTATGACAAGCATTTGCCATGGTAAAGAGAACAATTAGAAGCACAGACTTGAGAAAGGTGGGATACCTTCATGGCTCTCAAGGTTTGTTTCATCTACCTGAGTGTTACAGCCTACTCTCATGGCACAGACTGGAAAGGTAAAAATAGGGAACTGTAGAATGCTAAATCACTCAAAAATGTAAGTTAGTATCAAGAAACCTCCTTATCAATACAATTGAAAATTGGAAAGTGTCAACATTTCCATAAATCTTGAGGAACATTATACAAAACGTTCAGTGCTCTTCTGTGTAGTCCCATAAGGAAATAAGACAGAAACTAATAACTAAAATCTCATAAAATACCTGCCACCACTTGTCACTGTAAATACAAAAATGAAGACATCCCATGGCCCACTGGGTTAAAAACACAAATGGACATGAAGAACAGCAAGTCACTTTGTGATGAAGGACATGAAAATTTGATACATTTACTATCCAAGACATTTAAAAATTGTCAGTTTTCTCATGAATTCTTACTATATAGGAAATTAAGGTGGGATGCAGTTTATTGAAAATGACTTAATTGTGGAAGAAATAAATATGGGTTTGCTGCTTTGTCTAATCCTTTCCAAGCATTATATATGATTTATGATAACTATGTGCTAAAGGGACTCCAGCTTTTGGATTATATGTTATTAGACAAAAAAGTCACGAAGAATCCTCCTATTTGAGAGTACACATAGTGACTTTTCCTGCTTCAGTTTTCTTTCCTTTATAGCATTCTATTTCAAGAAGAAGAATACAAAATCTATTTCTTTCAAGAGACATTATTCAAACTCAGATCAGTTTAAAAATCTGTTCTAGAAACATGATAAGGTTTCATGGAAAAGCATAGTAGATAGGGTCTTGCCATAAGAAAACACTTATTTAAAAGATAAAATGAGATGTTAAAGAGAAAATGTTAAATCAAAGAAAGTAGAATTGTTTATAAATTTTAAATATATCTATGACAATTACAGTCTGTGTTCCCTAGCAAGGTCTTCATCTATTGCTAAAAGTCAAAACGGAATAAGTAAAAATAGTAAAGAAAATGCTAGAATTTCTCTTTCCTTGAAAAAGCATAAGAAATTTCCAGATGATCTGAGAATTTATGGATATTCAAACCGTATATGGACTCTTGTCTCTAAAAATACCACATAATTTATAAATAATCCATAGGGACTACATTGTGAACATAAGTTTTAACAATAACAAAAGAAAACCAATGCTCATCTGTCATTAACACTTAGCACATTCTGAATGACCTTTACATGATATCAGGAGAAAAGATAGAATGAAGCTTGGCATGGGGTTCTACAGACAGCTTCTCTGTTTCCACCACCAAGGTGGGCACTCTTACTAGATGCTTAATTTTTTCTGTGGTGAAGACCAGTCCAGCTTCAGACATCTTTATGTTTATTCACATAAAGATGAGACAAGACTAGAAACTTTGCAAAACTGTAGCAGCATTACTACCCTACCAACTTAGTCCATCCAGAGAAATATTCTATCAATGAGAATTTGCATAGCAGAGTTTCCTGTTTCATATGTGATGCCAAGTTCTTCATGCCTGCCTTCAGTGTGGAGAGGAGTGTTTTATCTGTCCAGATAAAATGTCACATGGCATCTCTCCAGTAAACCAAACTATGTAGAGAAAGACTTGATATCTCGTCTGAATTCTATTTTCCAAGTCTCATTTGTTTTGGGTCAATGGATTCTGAGGAAATTCTTGTTTTCATGTGAGGCTGTAAGTAATGTATTTATGTATGTTTTTTGTTTTTGTTTTTTGTTTTTTTTTTGTTTGTTCATTTGTTTTTAACATGAACTATCTTTGGGGGAAAAATCTATTTAAGCATTAGGGGTTTTTTTTTCTTTCTTTCTTTCCTCCTGTTTTGCATTCCACCAAACATTTAAATAAGTCATGTAGACTTCTTTTAACACTTGCACAGGTAGTTAGTTTGCAGTTTATGTTGGTGCATTCTTTTTGCTGAAATTGCCTGTATGCCATCTGGAAGAGTAAATATTAAATCATTCACAATTCTTAGAGACAAGAACTTTTCTCAATTTTTATATTATTTTTGCTTTTGCTAGAAATAAGGAACAGCTACAGCATTGGAAAACAGCATAAAGCAGCAAATTCTTTGATGACACGAATGGTTGGAACAGAAAATTCTGTATGAAGTCTGAAAAACTATTCCTAAAGTCTGGGCCTGTGGAAGTCCTCCAAAGACAGTATTTAAACAGTGCTTGAGAATGAAGGAGGGTAGTAAAAACTGCTCAGCACATATCTCTAAGGTTATCTGCGTGATATTTAGTACAACGAAAATACTTAAATCAGAGAGTATTTAAAGGATAGCAAAGAAGGACACCTGAGAGCAAACTGAGGTCAAGTTCAAAAGAATCTTAGGTTAAACCAAGTCAATAATTGCAAACATATTAAGATTAATATTTCAGCATGTTTCCTTTGCCTGTGTGATTGAACAAGGAATGGTATACTCCAAAGGAGTCATACATTTGTGACTTAGACACCTTAGAGGTTAGATATCAACTTGAATGATTTCATTACACATAATGGTGATTATTTCAGTGATAATTCATGAATTTTATTATTATTAATAACAGCTAATAGAAAATTCATGTACATTTATTTTAATTGTGAAATTGAGTGATTTTCTCATTGCTGCCAGATTTTCACAAATACTTCCATAATACTTTTGGTTTTATTTTTGTGTTTAAAATACAAAACAAAACAAGCAAGTAACAACAACAATAAAGCAATATGTGCAAACTCAAGCAGACAAAAGCCCATCAAAGAACTGTGGAAATGGACAGCAGACCCAGCCTTAGCCAAACTATTGGAAGCTAATTACTGGTGGTGAGACAGAGCCGAACTTCTTTAAGACAGGGACTCTAGATAGGCTGACTAGACACCAGTGGATGAACTTTAATTGAGGGGCATCTGGTACACTTACTTGACTGGGTAGGTCTTAACATTAATGTCAGAGTGCATAAAATCTGGTGAGAGGGGCTATGAGAGGGTGCAGATGGGGGAAGGGTAAAGACGATTAAGATATTTTGTATGAAATATACAAAAATTCTACAAAAATTACTGAAAAATTTGAAAATACTCTATACATATTTTAATTTCATTTTGTAAGATTTGGAAAAACTAAAATAAGTTACAATAATTTTATGAAGATGAAGAGAATTTTTAAGGTACATAAAAATTTTTTTAATATCCAATTTTATTTTAAAAATATATAAAACAAAATTACCACTAGGAAAATAAACCCAGTTGTAATCATTTTTTAACAGGTTTTAAAGATTCTTCTTATGTTTACCTGTGAAACGAAATTCCTAAAGATACAATATGAATTATTTTAACATTTGAGAGCTATCTTGATGGAAATTTAGTAGGGAGAAGTTTCAGAGAGATCAGAACTCTACAAAACTTGGTAAAGAGCCACTTGGAGAAAAGTTCAAACTAAGAATAAAACTACTGGTGCTAAAAAGTATGCCAAGTAAGGCAAACTAAGTTATATTTTATTTTAGAAGAGTCTATCAGTTAGATTGACTAACTAAATAGACAAACCCCGAAATAACACTGGCAATTACCACGGCCTTTACCTCCCTGAACTTGAGGTAAGACTCTACTGCTCTATTGCTGAGGTCAGGGACACAGACTTGGAACAATGGAGTTGGAACTAACCTGGAAGCCTCTTCCCTTAAGACCAGCTCTCATAGTTCTGGAGGATATTATGCAAGTTGCTAAGGGAGAAAAATCAATCAGTGGTTAAACCCCAGCTCTAAAGCCTAACAAACATACAATAATGGGCACAACAAACTACAGAGTTGCAGTAGTGACACTTTTATCTTGGGGGTAATCAATTACTATTTAATTGGACTTAAAGACCTCTCAATGGGAGCAAACTCATGGGTGGCACTGTAAAGAGACAAATACACATGGCTGGAGATGTCATAGATCCTAGAGAAAATCCTACCTCCATCATATATCTAGATATAATGTAATTTCTTACTGTATGCTAAATATGTATACTTATACTTACAGACAAGTATACCAGTCATCACTCATCAAAGAAACTTTTTTTGTTGTTGTAACAGATCGAGACTTACAGAGTTTCACAACTGGTCAAACCAAAGGATCAGTGCCTCAGAGATGCCCAGCCTTAAGTGACACATCTACAATAGAACCTCTATACTAAGGTTCATAAAACCTAGCGGAACAAGAGGTAGACATAATACTAATTCATCTCTCTATTTTTACTAGTGAAGCTTCCTCATGCAGCAGAATATGATGCGCACAGAGGCTGCAACTGGCTAAACTATAGAGAATAAGAGACTGCAGAACACGTGTCCCTGGACAGGTCTCTTATATGAATTATTTTTTAAGTGCCAGCAGAAACCCTTTAAACTGCAAGGTAATAAAATAATAATGATGGCGGTTGGGTGAGGCGCAGAGACCCTTTGGAGGAAAAGCCTGCCTGGGATCCTGCTCTAAGGTGCACGGGGCAGTAGAATGTGGCTACTTCTACCTGGAGTTCCCAGAGACTGGTAATATGAAGGATTTTGGCATCCAGCCAATGGAAGACAAAGGGGCAGGTCGCCTCCAGCCTCCCCCATTGCTCCCTTTGTGGAGAACCTGGGAATGGGCCTGATCAGCAGCTGCAGCATTGACTCCAGAATTTCAATAGTTGCAACATGAAAGAGCCTGACAGTGACCAGGACAATAATATAGACTGGTTGGTGGCTTGGAGGAATAAGTGAGGTTGTGAGAAAAAAAAAAAACAAAAAAAAACAGCAATAAGTTCCAGTTCCCCTAGCATTAAAATAACTCAAACTGGAGTATTTAGAAATTTGGATCCATTAAAAAGTGTACCCAGAGCCTGCTCTGAAATCCTGACTGGAAAAAGCCCACAGCCTGGGCATCATGCTATGTTTTCATCTGTATAAACACATCTGGATGTATACAAGATCTCTGTACTGCCACAGGTGAGCAGCTGTGTGTCCAGCATATGAAATCCTTTTGTCCTCAGACATTGCATCTGCTTGATGTCGAGGGCTTCCTGGGCAGTTTGGACATTGCTTATGGTCAGGCCACAAGTAGGACACTTCAGGTGACTGCTTCTCTGGTTTCTAAACTTCCAATTCAGGATGTTCAAGACAATTGAAAGTCAGGTATGAGATTTTGATACTAAAGTATTCCCATTCAAATTTGATAGGAAGCCCTATGACCATATCTGCAGAGAAAAGTTCAAAACATCTGTTCTCAAAAGACCAGCATTTGCAGTGATTTCAGCAGATGTAGAGACAAGGCCTGGTCTTTGACTGATGGAGTTTTTGCCTACCACCTGGTGGCATAGGTTTGGCCAGGAAAAACTTGGTTGTACAGACAGGGTGAGAATTCTGTTTTGATGCTGTGAGAAGGAAATAGGGATGTCTCCAACTACATACTGTCTCCATCTGGAAGAGTCCTATCTGGATGAATAATAGTGTGGATGTAAATTTGGTGGGACAGTGTTTTCCTATTCTTTGAGTTACTACTGGTGATGCAGCTAGCTTATGGTTCTTACTTGGTCATTATGCCATGTCACTTTCTGCCTCTTACTCCAAGAGCATTACTATAGAAGGGCATCACAGCTGGTTAGGAGGCTGTTTGAAACTGATCCAGGAGGGAACTTCTTCCATCTGCCATCAGTAATGTAAATGGGTTAGTGTGTTAAGAGCCAAGAAACAGGCCTGACTTATCTTTTGTTCTTGCAGAATCCTATTGAAAACTCTCATTCATTAATATGGGCAGTCAGAGTGCTGCTATGGTGAATATATGGTGAATAGACTCGTGACCACCTTCTCCGCCCTCACAAATGGCTGTACTTACACTTGGATCCCTTTGGACCTTCTTGTCAGCAGGGGCTGCCTTTGTTGGAAGTCAGGAAAAGAACTCCAAAATCCCCTGACTTTGGAGAATGGGATAGAGGTGGATGGAAAGTAATCCATTTATCAAAACTATCCTGTTTTACTTTCTAAGTGAGGGTTTATAAAGCTTAAGGTGTGTGTGTGTGGGGGGGTGAAGTTAGCAGAATGAAATGGTGCTACTTTATTTGAAATGTTTTCTTACCTCATTCTATGCCCCAGTAAAGGGTCCAGCCTCATCTGTCTGGCTTGGCCCCACATTCCACTGCCTATCCGGTGCAGTTCATGATTCCAGGTGCTGCTTACCACTCCACCTTTCACCTTGACTAGTTTCAGTTCATCCCAGTGCCCCTGCTTCTGAGGCCTACTCACTTTCCTTTTCCTTGTCCTCCTTTAAAATTCATGTTTTTGTTTTTACTTGTTTTTAAGGAAGACTCAGAGGAGAATCTTTATTGTGGCTCCCTCTGTTTGGATTAAAGGGGAAAAATAACTCAATTTTCTGTATTTACAAGGCAGCATCACACTTAAGTATTTTTCCTATATAGGGCTGCCTTGCTAGTATATCCCTCTGCTCTGTCATGAGTTCTGTCTTCCACCACCACTTAGACACTGTCTCCTAGGACTTAACACAGAACAGTGAAGACTGACATAACAGGATGGAGTTGGTCCTGCTCTGTTTTCTTTAATCCTCCTTTGTATGTAGCTCTCTTACCCCACGAGCACTTTGAACTGTATCATCTGAGTTATTTTACTCTTAAGACATTTAAGGAATCCATAGTGACTGGGCCTTAAGACTGTTACTGCCTTTTCAGAATTTTCCTGCTCAGGCTTGAGACCTAGTTACATATTGATCTCTCCTCGGTCCAAGAATTGAGGGTATCTTTAAAAACTGAAACCTTGGCAGGAGCTAAAAGTACTTTTGGATTTATCTTTCTACTTGAGTTTTTAAAATACCTTCAGTGAATTAGAGAAAGGAGGGTCTAAGTGAGACTCCAGCCTACTTCTTGAAAATGTCTTGGAAACCAGATGAAAGTAAGGTAGAAATGCCATGGCCCACTCATTCTGCCTTCGGATAGGGAGCTCAAATGGAACTCATTTTTCTTTCTTTCCTTTTCTGGTCAAAGGATAAAGATCTGGGAAGTAGCTTTGGGTAATGGTTTATTCATTTTACCTGCCTTACTGGTTTTGTTTTTTGGTCCCTATTATTTCCATTAGGGCCATAGCCCCCTGGACTGTGTAGATAATAGGTAGGCTCATTCCAGCAGGTGCCCTAAGGGGATAAACTACTTTGGGGGAAGTAATGCTCTCTACCATATAGATGACAGTGGCTAGGAACTCTCCCTTCACCTACCTACCTTCCCTGAATTCCTATCGTTCCTTCCTTCAATTAATTGTATTGATCATCTGAACCCATGTGTGTATGGGGGATGGGGTATTTAAAAATTTCTATGTTTTTTCTTCCATACATTAGTTCCCACCACCACATGCCCAGGTACCATTGCCTGGTTTTTGCATGCTGAGATCATTGGGGGAGGGTAGTGTGAAATTCACCACTGTCCTTTGTTTTGGAGATTCTTTATTTTTGAATAAGTAATGCATCCTATACAAATAGCTGATTGACTCTGTGTTGCCCTTGCCCATATGGCTGCTGCTGTAAATAAACTGAGGTTCCCCATTGCTAAACAGTAATAATAAAATTAAAAAAAATAATGATGACAAAGCAATCATATCTAAAGCAGAAAAAGGTGGATTCATTTAGCAAAAAAGTAAAACACAAAATGCAGAAAACAAAAGACAGTCATATATTCTTCAACATCCCTAAGATTTAGATAATGCTGAGTCCCTATAAAGATGTCCATTTTGCCTGAGATTTTAAGCTAATAAATTTTAAAAAGAGCTTTTTGCAATGTCTGCTTGAATTAGTTACAATGATCAGGCTATTATAAGATAATATACATTTGGGACTGAAAGATATAATTTATTCTTCCATTTTATAATACCTATGACTTCAATATAATGGATCACAGGTGCCAAGAAGTAATGTTATGATGATAACAATATTTTTTTTACTTTTTTTAGATTAAAAAATTAGATTTCATTTAAGATTTAGTAGGAAATGTATAAAATTTTAAAAACTCAATAAAACTTATGATGAATTTTTTTGAATAAGTGAACATATTGTAGAAAATTCCATGCCGACTTATTATTTATGTAAATTAGAATATCAATATATTGTTCATATTATATCAAAAGTTATATAGAAATAGTATAAGTTTAGTATAATTTTTGCACAGCAGAGGTTTTTCTAGTTTTCATAGAGTCGACAATATTATTTTTTATCTCTTCAATTATAAATTACTAATTTTACTGATATGTGGTGTTGCTGTAAGTTCTTTTATGATTACATTAGGTATAATTTTAGAAGTACCATTTATTTTACATAATTTAAATATTTAAATAAGTATGAAATATATTTTAACATAACTGTCTTCAGTTCAAAGCACATCTTTAACTCAAGCTTAGCAGTGACATTAACTATATGAAATAATGCTTCAGGGACTACATTCAGTGATTTTAGAGATGTTTGAGAATATGAAATTACTATATTAAATTAGTTTTCTTTCAATTTTATAAATTAAAATACTAAAATCTTCAATTGCTATTATCTAAAATAATTTGAATTATTTTCTGGAAAATTTTATAGAAATTACAAATTAAAATGAGTCATATATTTTTGAATTAATTTTTCTCCTAAACTGATGGAAGTGTTTTGTTTTTTTTTTCCCTAATCTGTCATTCCACTAAATACAAAGGACATTGTATATGGAATCCCCTTATCCTTTTTAAGAATTTTTAATTCAGGGACCAAAGAGACGGCTCAGCATTTAAGAATGTTTCTTGCTCTTCCAGTGGTCTTGGGTTCAGTTTCTACCACTACGTCAGGTAACTCACAGCTACCTATAACTCCAGTTCCAGGGGCTCCAATTTCTCCTTCCGGCCTCCATAGGTCCCTGCAAACATGTGGCATAGACTTACAGAAGTCTGACTGGCACACACATACACACTCAAATAATTAAAAATAAATCCTCAACAGATCACATAGAAAGATTTTTTCCTTACCAAAGTCAATCTGTCATTGTTTCCTAAGGGTTACAATGCAACAGCTAGGTACCATTTGAGAAAGAAAGGAAGAATTATGTTAGTAAGTAAAAAAAAAAAAAAAAAAATCAATATCTAACCACCATAAATGAAAGGCAGCAAGCGTCTATGTTCAGTTTTAAACGCCGGTAAAAAGAGCATTGTTCCGGGAAGCTCCCGTTGCTATTAGCCGTGTAAAATGTTTCAAAGGCAGCTGAACATGCTTCTCTGCATGCTCTATGTTCATTTCCTCAGCAAGATAGCATGTAATTAGCTGAGTTCTGCTGTTTAAGTGTTTTATGATTTTTCTATTTCTATTGTTTCTTTCAACATACCCAGATGCTTTAGCACGATATTTAAAGAAAGGAAAAAATATGCTAATGCAGATTAAATGTTGTTTAGGTCATATATAATAAACATATAGGATTTAACATGTTTTCTTGAGTTTACATATGTAATTGTGGTCCAAATAAAGGAGTAGTTTTAGTTTATGTGGGTTTTATTTTCTTTAGTTAAATGTTTCAAAATTTCAAACTTTCACATTATTAAAAAGGTTTACAAGACCAAATATTGGGCAATATTCAACACCTGTCATGGAGAGAGAGAGAGAGAGAGAGAGAGAGAGAGAGAGAGAGAGAAAGAGAGGAAGGGGAAGAATATTTTATTTTTAATTTGTCTTTAAATAACTGTTTTTAGTAACTCTTTGGCCATTTCATTCAATATATTTTGATCATATTAGCCCTCAGATCTTCCTTTTAATCCATTCTAGATCTACAGTCACGGCCCTTGTCCTCAACACTGTGTCATCTTTTTCTTTTTATGTATTTTATTTACCCAGTGACTCCAATTTGTGCTCTCCATATACTTCTGGCTGTCTGGCCATCTACTGAATCACATTCAACTTACTGGGAGCTACACTTAAAAAAAAACAAAAAAAAAAAAACCTGACACGGGGCTGGAAAGATGGCTTATTGGTTAAAAGCACTGACTGCTCTTATAGAAGACTAGGGCTCTCAACCCACATGGTTACTAAAAACCAGCCCTTAACTCCAGATCCAGGGAATTTGATGCCTTCTTCTGACCTCTATGGCATTGCATGACACGGGCGCACTTAACACACATTCAAGCAATATACTCATACACATAAAATAAAAATAATAAATAAAACATTTAAAAATAAAACTAACCCTCTTCCAGAAGCTCATTGACTGTCAATAGTTGCTCATTTAGGAGTGGGAACTCAAGATAGAATATTGACTGACTTCATTTAGTGCATGTTTTGTTCAAGTAAGGCTACCTAATGTGCATTCAAGAGTACAGTATTCATATTATGTAAAGAAGACACTATTTGGCTTCCAGACATCCCTATCCACTGACTCTTCTTTCCAAACACTTTTCTCTACTGTTTCCTGAGGCTAGGGAAAAGGGGAATAATGAGAGATGCTTCATTTCTGGCTGAGCACTCCACAGACACTTATTCTCTGTACTTTGACTTTTGTGAGTTTCCCCGTTAACCTCCATCCACTCCATTCACCGGACAAACATCTCTGATGAAATCTGAGACTTTCCCTAATCTATGGGTAGAGAAATAATAACTTTTATTTTCTTTTAGTAATTCTTAATGCCTTTATAAATCCTAACGAAATGAGAATGATTATAAAGACTATGATCCAACAAAGTGAAATACATTTGCTATTCTGTTCTCACGAAAGAAGTATATTTTAGCAAGAAGAAAATGGAGCCAATTTGCCAAAACATGGAATCTGGTTCACAGAATATTCAATAAGATTCAACATTAAGGAAAAATATACCACCCAAACCAATTAGACTTTTAAAGAAATTAATATTCTATTTGTGGTTTTTCAAATTCCATTTTTTTCTCGATTGTTACAGGAGATGACAGGAAGAAATCCAACCATATGGCAAATGATTCAGGCCTCCAGGTGCATGACATGACATAAATACCTTCCATGGGTGTAGAAAACCTCCCTTTAAACTTACATTCATGTTTGTTCTGCTACTGCTCTTATCCAATCTTTTGGTTAGGGTAGAGAATTCCATGAAGGTTACTGTTTTTCTTTCAGTGCTAGTATTTATTATGTACTTTCTGGACAACAATTCCATAAGTTTGATGTAGCATATTAATTTGTTTTGTAGGAGTTGATCAATTAACTTGAGAAAACTCTATGTAGTGTTGATTCAATTGCATAACAAGCATAATTTAATATAAATGGTGCATAAGACATTGATTTTGCCCAACTACTCTGTAGAATTAGTGTCTCTAAAGAATGCAGCCAAGCTGAACTAACAATATTAAGCATTTGTGCAATTTATCTCTTACTATAATGAACAGTAAATGATATAATGACCAACAAGATTAATGATAAAACAAACATGTTAGTTAGACTTATGCTATAGAAGACCAGTTCACAGCAATACTCACAAATCAATAATCTGAACATGAATTTAACTAGTAGGAGTGTAAATATCAAGCAACAGGAAAATGGAAATCTTTGCTGATTCATATTCCTTGCTGTAGCCTTTTAAAATTATATCCAAGAGCATGGCACCTCATTTCTGAAATCTCAGCCTTCTACTGACGTAGGTGGGTTATCAGGAGCTAGGGACCAGTACGTAATAGAGAGTATGTTCACAGCTAGATTAAGGTACAATGTGTAACCCTGTCTCAAAACAAAAGCAATATATATATGACATATATCATATATATGATGTATAAGATGTATTTGTTTCAAAAGTGAATATGTTATAATTCATGCACATAAAGGTTATTTTAATTTTCTCATGGTAACATTTAAAGAACTTGGCTTAAATGACTGTTATTCAGATGACTGTTTGGAAAACTGACAGATTAGAATTTATTTAAAACTGTTCAGATTTTGTAAATGAGTTATGTCTTGGTATGTCTGGGTATAAGACAAAAGTTTCTTTTTATTTTATGCATATTGACCTGCTCTTCATTTTATATATATATATATATATATGTATATATGTTTGTGTGTGTGTATGTGTATGTGTGTGTGTGCATGCGTGCATGTGTGTGTGTGTGTGTATTTTTATGTATTTCCATTTAGTTAAAACATCTGCTAGATGCGTTTTAATAAATGTTTTTGTTTACAGAATTTTAAGCTAGACTTATATGTTATGCCAAGAATGATTTTCTTTAATTTGTTTCTAAGGTTTAATACAAAATGATTAGGGATGCTGTCACCTGGTGTCACTAAAAGTAGAATATTTATCTATAATAAGTGTTGCTGCTATTTGTTTGCTTTGAAACAAGATGCCACATTGTCTAGGCTGATCTTAACTTAGCTATTTACCAGAAACTGGCCATGAACTCCTGATCCTCTAAACTTTACTTCCCAATTGTGCTTTTTAGGTGTTTATCACTACACCCAGCTCCAAAGTACTTTTCTTGTAGTGGCTCTGCTGAATATCATTAAATAAAGGATGAAACGTGTGTGAGGGAGGTAAATATGGAAGGTAAGGAGAAGTCCTTAAGGGAAAATATATAAGGCAAGAAAATATCTTGTTTATTATCGTGTTTTCATCCTTCTAATTCATCAACTCTTTCTGACTAACAAATCCTTTTTAACATTCATATTTAAATTGTGGTCTGTATGGTAACTGTATATTCAATGAACTTTTAAGTTTCAAGTTCCATGTTTCCCTGGAAGGAATGCATCCAAGACACTTCAAAGCCTCACAGTAAGTGGAAATGCTCCCTTTGACTTTCTGACTTTTATGGGGGGAGATGGCTGAAAGTGAATACATCATAATCCCTATGCTAAATGTGCATGCTTGTGACTTGAACTAAAACCAGTGGTTACTTCCTCTCCCCAAAAGAATTTAAGTCTTTTTCTTCATGGTTAACTTCACTATAAAAACAGAGAATTTGAATCATAGCAGTTTACATTCTCATTTTATGTGAATAAGTTATTACAGAATAAAACATATTACACACAAAGAAGCAATCCCATGAACATATATCTATACATATATGTATAGATATATACAGTATATTTCTATTTTGTTTAAATTTGACTTTTTGAATATATATTTTTAATTGAATTTTGTGTGTCTACAATAGAATTTAATCAAATTTAGACTTTGGAGATACAGTCTTAGTAACTTGCTCTAGGTCTATTTTAGGTCAATTTGTAGCAAGGCAAAGATAAATCTTCAACTTGTGATTCTCCTATTTCAGCATCCCAAGAAACTAGACTTAAAAGACCATTCCATCAGGTCTAGCTTTTCATTCCTATCCATTCCTCACAAATAATTTCCTTACAAATAAAGTGTTTTATATTTTGCTATCAAACTTATTCTTTAGGAAATTGATGACAAATAATAAAAAAGCCTTATATGTGTACCACAGCAACAAAAATTATTTTTTAAAAGCTTAATTTTACATTTTGTCAACACTACAAGTTTATACATCTTTCAAAGTAAAAGGATAAACATTAATAAGGGGTCATATTTGTGTAATTTGAACATAGGGATTAATTATAATAATTTAATCTTTTCTCATTTTAGAACTTTGACAGTCAAAACCTTTTCATGTCCTGGAGTAATCTATGATAAAGATTATTTAAACAGATGATTTGCATCTCAGTCCAATATCAGCTGCTTAATCCAGAAGCCCTATATTTAGATTATATATACATTACTTATTTTCACAGTGCTTTCAAATTTTACCACCTCCCTTATCCTATAAGTACCATTATTAGTAAATTGAAAGCTCATTCTGAACTTATTGATTTCTTCAGAAACCAGAATCAGGCAATTGTTCTTGCTGAGGTATTTCTACTCAGAAATGTCATTGAAGGCTGTGGTCAACTCATGATAAATTATCACCCAGAATTTGAAAACCACACATTAACCAATGTCATTCTAGTTGATTTGTGTGGAAGAGGCATCTAGGAATCACAGGTATTCATAAGACCTTACATTAGTAGAAAATATTGGCAGACTAAGTTAGGGAATCTAAGTGACTCCAACCCAATCCAGCTCTAGCCTAACAAGATGCAGTAGAAATGAAGGCTATGAGGGTGATAATACATAATTTTCAATGAAAGAGAGTGACAGTTAGCACTCTGGATCTTAACCTAGCTACTTAGAGCACAATGTGAAATGCTCCAGTAATTTCTCTAAAAAAGGGACCGTAGAGCAAACACTGGAAAGAGCTTTTAATGGATTATATAACTCAATATGCTTTTTGTTGTTGTTGTTATGTGTGTGAGTGTATTGCCTGCATGTAAGTGCCCCCATGTCATGCAATGCTTACAGAGTTCAGAAGAGGGCATCAAATCCCCTGGAATGGGGGGATTATGAATGGCTGTTAGCCACCTTGTGGGTTCTGGGAATTGAACCCGAGTCCTCTGCAAGAGCAGCCAGTTCTCTTAACAGCTGAGCAATCTCTCGAGTCCCCAATACTCAATATTCTTAAAAATCAGCTTGATGTATACTGTCTCAGTAAACCGCAGAGCATCCTCCTGTCTAGCTCTTTATTTACACACTATTGACATTATGCATTCATTTTAACCATAATATCTATAATATTTCACACATATGAAGAACATTACAAAGTTTTGTAAGGTATTTAACATGAATAAAGTGCATATCCATTAGAAAAGATGCAACAGAAATAACAGTGAAATACAGAAGCCATTAAAAATATTTAACATAGGAAAGATACTTATAGCCAGTTTTGGAGAAACAAGCAACTGAAAAAGTACTATTAGTTATATAAACTAACACATGGATATGAAATGTCTTTGCTACATCTTTTTCATACTGACTTCAGTGTCTTAAAATATACACTTTCCAAAACTGTATTTCATGGTGTTTATATCTCATGAAGAGAAGAAACTTTGACAGGCAAGGGTTGATTTTAAACAAAGAAAATGATGATTTTGGCAACAGCATCAGAAGGAGTCCATAAGAAGGAGCATTTCAAAGTTCATGAATAGGAAGAAAGGATGATATGAAACATAATAGGATAAAGGTGTGTAATCTTTTGGCTCATTCATCACATTTGAATGCTATTTATTTCAGGATGGCTTCTCAGACAACCATTTCTGATGTGAAATATGACAAATGGAACTCAGAATTACTCAAATTTGACAGTGAAAATACAGTATAACGAAAGATAACTGGTTAAATTATTTTTATTTGTTTATTTTTGTTTTGACACAGGGTCCCACCATGTAAATCTGGCTGTCTTGGAACTTCCTGTGTAGACCAGGCATGCCTCAAAATCACAGATATCTGCCTGTCTCTGCCTCCAGAGTTCTGGGATTGAGGTTATGCACCACCACGACAGGCATTGTTATATTCCTAAAGACATTGTCCAGCATTTATTTTTATTCTTATTTTTAACATATATTATTATTACGACCTCATCCAGTACGTAGTAATAACTTGGAGTTCACAAAATACACATTAAAAAATGTGTATATTTAATTTTCACATCTAAACATATAAACACTTTACTACAATACAAATATCCTGTGCAGTGAAAACTTGTGAAGGCCATGTAATAAAGCACATTTACAGATTCTGGTTGATATTGTAGGATAAGTTTAAAACTTATCTATTCTATTCTGAATATCAATATTTGATAAAGTATAAGCACACTCGTATCATTTAATTCACCTATTTTCTTCAATAATACACCCTGGTTTATGTTTTAGATATAGTACAGTTGATAATATAATTAAAATATCAGTTATGTATGAATTAATATAAACTCAGAAACATTTTAGAAAAAATAAAACTACGATTGATAGATGATCAAATATTTTTAAAAGTTTGGTTCAATAAGATACATATTGTTTTAGTATTATTTCAAGAAAATTTCACGAACATCAAAATGTGTTCAGTAATTTAAAATACACTGTTCATGCTCTAATAATCTTTAAAATGCTGTCAGTTGCTCTCTTAATTGCTCTTTCAAAACATCATTTTGTTATTAGGCTACAGATGAGTAGAGTTGGATTTGCATTTCCCAATTTAAATCTCCAGTCCTGCTTCTGTCTACACAGTTGTAATCAACATGATGTAATCAGAGAGACACTGAAGCCCTCTTAACTGCTTCCTCAGGAATTTGAATATCAATTATACATAGAAGATCCTAACACTGAAATCTTAATAGCTTCAAATTTTCATAGGTATGGCCAGTTAACTTTATTAACACTGAAGTTATCTATTACATGAATGTTTGTTCATAAACATATTGATTTAATTCATATATATGTACTTAGATAATTAAAGTTTCTATTAAAAGATTTTGGGGGGAGGTTGAGACAGGGTCTTCCTGTAACCCTAGGTGGCCTGGGACACACTATGTAGACTAGGCTAGCCTTGATCTCATGGAGATTTGCCTACTCCTATCTCCTAAGTGCTGTGATTAAAGGCATTCACCACCCAAATTTTTATTATGATTTTGAGAAAACTATGTGTATGTGTGTGTGGGTATGTGTGGGTATGTGTAGATGAATGCAGTGCCTGCACAGCCGGAAGAGGGCAATAGGTCCCCTGGAGCTGAGGGTAAAGACAATTATAAGCCACCAGATGTGGGCGCTGGGAACCTAACTCACATCTTCTGATAAGCAGTATGTTTTCTTAAATGCTGAATCATCACTCAAGGCTCACATTTTCTGTGTTAATGATTGATTATGATCAACATAGATAGAAGACAGCATGTTAATCATAGTCAGCAGAGATATTAAAAACAAAAGATATGCATAAGTGGCCGTGATAATGTATTAAATGATTTCTACTGTCATTCTGAATATATTTTAATGAAATACTACAAAGAAGAGCAATGAATTCTGCTGAAGGTGTGTTATGGAAGAGATTGCATAGATAGCTGAGTGCTATAAACAAATTTTAAAAATCAAATATTGTCACTATGCAACGATGGTACCTTTAATATCAAGAAATGAAAAAAAGGTATGACAGAAACAGACAGGTGGAAGGATGTATAGAGGGGGAGTATCTTCAGTTTGGAGCATAACCCTGTTCATTAGCCATTAGTTATAAGGCTCTTTGACTTTGACCTTATTGGTTTGCCATATCCATTACATATTCCAGCTCACATTTCTGTTCTCCAGCATGATGTCATGAGATGTGATTACCTGAATCTTGGGAATGCACAGAATATCTAGAGAGGGTTGATCTTCCATATGCTCTTCACTTCACAATTCACTTATCTAAGAAAAATATTGTCCAGGAATGGATTCTTTGGAGCATTAGAGATGAGAACAAATGAAAATAAAAAGCTAGAGTTTCATAATCACTTTTTTCCTTTTCCTTATTCTTAGGAATGATTTTTGAATATAGAAACTATAATTTCTGCTCTATCTCCCCATACAAAAGTTTTACAAAGTTCTTCCTACACAATGGAGGAAAAAAGCTTACAGTGATTCGTTCCATTTCCTAACTTGGGAGACAAGTTGAGCAGTATGCTTTATAAAAGAATTCCATTTGAAAATTCTTAACCTACATATTCAGATATGAATTATGTCAGTAACTGCATAATGGTTTAGACTCCATGCACTCTTATTTTTTCCTTTTTAAATGAATCAGAACTTGAAGGAATAAAGTTTAAATTTTTTGCTTTACACGAAGATATGACAGAGCATGATATTTCAGTATTATGGATAGTGTATAATGATGAAGTAAGGGCAATTAGCATGTCCATCACATCAAACAATTATTACCAAGGGTGGTCTTGAAGTTGTGAGTCTCCTGACTCAGTTTCCAGAGTAATGGGAATTCCAAGCATGCAACACTACACACAGTCAAAATTCCTCATTTCTTTGTGGTTACAAAATCCAAAATACCACAATGTGACTTTTTGTAACTATGTAAATAAATTATAAATTATATTATTCTGCTGTGCTGAAAAACATTAGAATATTTAATAAGATCATCTATAAAACCAATTTTGAAAGATCCCACACAGGATTTTCACTAATCCTTTCATGGTTATAAACAGGCTCCCAAAAGAGAATAGACTTTTTAAAAATTAGAACTTCGGAAGACTTATTTTTTGAGCTTGACCTACGAACTAATTTGGCATCACTGCTTGTCTTTTAAAAAAATAAAATTCTCGTGAGAAACATTTACACTCACTTATTTACATATTATCTATAACTATATGAAGCCTACAGTAGAAAAGCCTAATAGTTGGTAAAGAGATTGTATGCTAAACAAAGTGTGAAATATCATCGTGCTATTAACAAGAAATTTTTCCAGAAAATTTTAGAAGATTAAAGGAAGTGTTTCACTTAGAGAACTAGAAATATTTAGAAGGTAAGAATAATGAGTTGCAATGAAATTTTATTACTGTTTTAAATATTTATTTAAAAAGCTTTTTAATGTGTGTGTGTGTATGTGTGTGTGTGTGTCCAAAAAATTTATATTCACCATGTGCATTACAGGTGCTACCCAAAGACCAGAAGAAGATGTTCAGATTCCCTGGAACTAGAGTTACAGGCTGTTGTTATCCATCCAGTGTAGGTGCTGGAACCAACCCAGGTCCTCTACAAGAGTAGTAATCACTCTCATCCACTGAGCAACCTCTCCTTACCTTTACATATTTATTTAATTTGAATACTGGAGTTCCTTGGATGTTAAACTCACAGTTATTTTTATCTCTATCTGTAAGTAACAATAATCATTTGAGTGAAACAATGCTTCCTGAAAAGCCATCCATTTCTTCTTGATTCACATACTGATGGGATGGATAGATTAAAAAACAAAAAAAACCTGACAAGCATAAAGAGAGATTTGCATAAGAAAAGAGATAGCTCTTTGGTCTTGGTCTTCCGGGCTTCCTTGGAAGAACATGTGTCTTGCTTGTCGGTCAAAGGTGCAGTGATGGCATCGCATCCTTTATAAGGAAGCAGATGAAGAGCAAGGATGCAAACATAGCCTGATAATATCTAGAATTTTAATTATCATGGTCAGTTTCACATTTGTCATTTTTCTTTTTATTCTGTAGCAGTTATAAACATCCTGTTTGCATGATCTATGTTTGTTAGATCAGTTTAGCAAAGTATGTGCTAAAGTAATATTTGTTGGCTTAATAAATGAACTCCATGATTTCAGAGGCTTAAAAAATTAAAATTTATTTCTAACTCATTAAGAATTTCAGTAGGGGATGGAGAGATGCCTCAGCAGTTAAGAACACTGGCTGCTCTAGCAGATCATATGGGTTTGAATCCAACAAGTGCCCATAAATCCAGTTCCAGGTGACTCAATGCCCTCTTCTGACCTTCATGGACATTGCATGGCCGGGGAGCACTTATATATATGCAGGCAAAACACTCATACACATAAAAAATTAATAAAATAATAAAGAGAATACTTTTAAAAAGAATTTCAGTAGAAGTATTCTAGATTGCAGGCAGGCTTTCTTTCTATAATATTGTATTCCATTTTATAGCATTTTTATTCCATAGCCCTTTCTGCATAGTCATGGATCTTAGGTTAAGAGAGAGATGTAATGTGTCTCAATCTGCAGCTACTTCACCTGTGCTATGGACAGTAATCAATATTCTGGTGTCACTCAAAATTAGAGCTCTGTGTCTATAAGTTACTCATTTTTAACCCACATTTAGGGCCAGTAACTCCTAAAGCTATCATGGTACAAAGAAACATCCAAGGAGAATATAAAACCTGAGGAAAGGAAATATGATCCAAAACCCAACTCAAACATACTTTGTGAATCTATTGGCTAGTGTTGGTCTTGATTTCCTTGGCTTCATTTTATCAATTAGGCAAGTAGTTTTCTTCCATGGGTTCAAATACAAGAAAGTGGAGTGAGCATGCATATGCACTAGTGAGGCAGGGAGTGGTACAGACTTTGGCAACTATTGAACGATACGACTTTTCTTTTTTTAAAGAAAACTCATTTTATTAAAAAGGAGAAAATAGAAAGACCCCCAAATAAGAATTTTGTATTCATATGTGATAGAAAAATTTCTAATAATTCAAATAGTTTGGGAAATAAAAGAAATGTAGACTATTTTATTCATGCTATGAAGGTTACATACCAGTTTGATTTTATTTTGATTTTTTCCTTTTCATTTTTTTTTTTTAGAAAACTAATTCTTGGAGTGTTTCAATATTTTGTTCAATCACATCATCAGTGATTGAAGATACTATCTTCTGTTTTAAATATCCCGATTGTTCCTTGTATATTTGTTTAAGGATTGTGTCACTACAAATACAGAATATAGAATTTTATGAACTCATTAAAATGAGTAGCCTTAAATGCTGAGTTGGCCATATTTCTACATTATTCACCTGTGTGCTTGTCTGTTGGAAGACTAGGCAGTCTATTTTCTTTACTTGAAAAACAGATAATATCCTATCACCTGTAGCTTCTTGGAAGAAAGAGCCTAGTTGGATAGATTGATGTCTTTACTCTGTGTGACTGGATCAGATGGAGTTAATTAAGCACACTCGAGGTCCCCAGTCTAGAAAGTGCTTTTGGATGGAGTTTAGAGAAAAGTCCCTGAAGCTAGCATGGTGCTGGCCCCAACTTCCTTCTGTTGGCCAATACAAATATTATTATGGCTCCTATTAATCAGTTACAGTTTTTGACCTTGTGACCTTTGAAAGCAGTATATTTCCACAGTGCTGTTCAAAGTATTTCCTTCTATTTGTTCAAACGCATTTGATATTAGTATCTTCCAAAGCCTTTATGCACACTTCTAAGAAGACTAAAGAACAATACGGACCAATTTTTTACCAAATTTGAAATTTTAAACTATCATGGTATATTCAGGATTTGTTTCATTTCCTATTTCTAGAAAACAGATAATTATTGAGTTCCTGATGTTTTTCTATATATAGCTTCTATTAAATATGGTTTGGGTGCTGATTACTTCCATTTATTTTCCCTGTGATGAACTACAACTTCACATAAAATAATCCAATTAAAAGTGATGTATTGATTTTTCTTTGTACTTTTTCTCTGTGCTCATTATTTTTCATTTACTCTGGACTGTCTGTAGACCTCATGATGTACTACATAAATCCACTGAGCATTTTTCATTGTAACCCATCTTTAAATATTAGGACTGAACTCTAAATAATAATCACTGAATTATTTTTACTTACTGATCTATATTTGCACTTTATTGGAATTTTTATAGTATTATCCTTCTCCAAGATACTGGCTTAATCTATATTTTCTTGCAAAGTCATATATAAATAGTTTTAGCTAGCAGGAACCACTTAATACTATCATCCAACCTCACTTAATCATCATGTACCTCATCCTTTAAATCATTAATTTATATAAATACTTCAGTAAGATGGAAATTTTTCATGCTTCTCGTAGGCAATAGTCTTAGGGTTAGAAAGACAAAAAACAAGCAAAAGCAAGTTTCTACCACATAGGTTACTAAGTCACAAAGCAACTGGCATTGACACATGGCCACTTGGCAAAGCATGAAATACTGGATACATAAAGCACGTAAATCATGCATGTGCACAAGTTTCAGTTCATGTATGCAAAATAAATCTATGAATGCATTTTCAGATATATTTTTAAAATACAGTGCATATTTTGGCCCTTATACTCTAACCAAACTTCAACTTATTTTGGAATGTGAAAGGTTACAGTAGTGCAACCCGAAGTGTAAATTGTGACCTTTTTTATTTATTTTAAATTTTTTATTGTGCTTTTGTAATTTCATATGATAGTTCTTAATCAAATTTAGACCCTTTCCCCAGCCATGTGCTCCCATACCCCTTCAACAGAACAAGTTTCATTATACAACACAGTGCAATATACACAGAAAGCCACAACTAGCCAACTCTTAAAGAACAAGAGATTACTGAGTTTGAATGCCTGGCTAGGACTCCTATATTGAATTTTACCCACCCATGGCTCAGGAATCATTAAGGAAGATGGACAGAAAAATTGCAAGATCCAGGGCTGGTTCATGAATGTAGGGAAACAGAAGTTTCAGGCCACTCAAAGCTTACACATGTGAACTTGCGACAATGGTGGTATCAATTTTTTTTCTAATACTTTTAGAACAAATGTATATATTCTTTGTATTCAACGTATACTTTGGAGGCATTATTGTCACTTTTGTAAAATAAACACAATTGCAAATTGACTTCTCAAGTTAGTTGTTAGCCTACTTTCTAGAGGTAAACCTGGATAAATAGGATGGTTATTTCTAAAGACAAGAGAATCATTTTTACCTCATGACTCTGAAGCTTCAAAATCTAAAATTGGGGGACCACATCCAGTGAGGCCTTTTGTCACTTCAACTCATGGCAGAAAGTAGAAATAGTACATATGGAGCTGGAGAGATGGCTTAGGGGTTAAGAACACTGACTGCTCCTGCAGAGTACCCTGTTTGAATCCTAGCGCCCACATGACAGTCCTTAACTCCAGTTCCAGGGGATCCAATGCCCTTACCTAATTTCCACAGGCATTGCATGACAAGGATGCCCTTACATACATGCAGCCAATATACTCATACACATAAATTTTTAAAAAATAAATAAAATACATTTTTTTAAAAAAATGAACTGACACATTTCCCACAGGACCACCTCTCATAAGGGAAGGTATTAACTTTTCATGAATGTTCTACACTATAATCCAAATACCTCTGACTAGTCCACACCTCCAAGTTTCGATACATCAAGGAATTAGAGCTCTGGCATATAAAATTTCATTGTACATGCTCAATCCAGCACTACCCTTCAACATAGCTTAGAGAATATATAGACTATATTTTTAAAAATTTTACAAAATATATTATGTTATAAAATTCTCATGTGTAGGCCTTCAAGAAATTCAAAGGATAAAGTGTCCTTCTATAACCTTGTCACAATTCCAAGATTTTTCATCAACCACAATGCCTCAGCAAACAATATATGAAACAAATCTTTGGTTCAAAAATGCAGATGGCTCAAGGACAGAGCATAGCTGTAACTTAGACAACATATTTTCAGACTGAAGTCATGATAACAATGGAAAATAATCTAGAAAATATCCATGTGAACAGCCACCTCCAGAATAAATGAAGGTTTTATAAGTTCTGTTACACTTTTTGTTTGTATTTCCGGTCCTGTATGGATAAGACGTCAATCATCAAAGACCCTAACCAACTGCAAAGCATCACACCACAAAAATTACTCTCCCAGCACATTATCTCTATTGACACAATTTTGAAATTTTATCTTGTGGATAATCAAGATACTTGTATTAATAAATATAGCTTATCACTTTAATCTTTAGAAGGAGCAAAAAAATGCATATTTAAATTCAAATTTTATTTCTTATAAATTGGAATGACAAAGATAATTTTAAATATTCCCATGTCAATTTTTAGTACAAGTGTGAAGAAAGTTTTACTACAAGTGAAAGTATTGTAAACTGGTTCTCTGTAAAGGGTGATTTGAGCAGCACTCTGTGATGCTAAAATTTTCTCAGAATCAAATGGCCTGAAGAATAATTTCTTATGTTACTTTATAAAACAAAGCCTACAGAAGAATTCTTCACAATTTGATTATATGTAAATGAGCCTTCAGGGAAAAATAAAATTATTTTAACTTATAGCATATTCTTAAAAAAATACTATTGTTTGGGACAATATGAATGGTTATATAAAAGTAAAATAGTTAAATGAGATTATTAACAAAACTATGAATGTAGACGAACACCTACTGTCTACATATGTGGCCATTCACATATATCCCGATGTGGAGTATGAGGGAGAATTCTACCTTCTTACTACTTGAAGTTATTTAACTCAATACATCCAAATTAGCATGCCCAAAAGTGATGCTTCCTGAGGCTTAAAATATCCACAAATGCTTCACCACCCTCCCCTTCCCTTTGTCCAGAAAGCAATGATCAGCAATGCACCTGTATCACAGAATGAGGGCAAGCAAGTGCACAGTGCCTTTCTGGATGGCAGGTAGTAGTTACTGCTTTGTTTATTAAGCAACTATAATTCTGCATTTCTTACCTCTACACAACCCAGGAAATCCTGACATTCATTATTAAAAATATCACATATGTAAGAAGTAAAATTTATTGAAGGAAATGTATTAATTGAGGCATTTTAATGTTATTAGAGGAATGGAAATTAAGTTGAAAGGGCACGACTTTCAAAATTTTTATATAAATCCATTACCTATATAATGATGATAAAAGGACAACTTGCATAAATACATCAGGATTTGTAAATTTGGGAAAGTTTAACTTTTTTTTTTAATTTAAAAGGCCCTTTTTATTAAACTTGTATACTTTTTCCTTCAGAATCCTAATTTAAAAAAAAAACTTTTCTACTTAAA
>NW_008342282.1:3270225-3271104 GCF_000622305.1 Nannospalax galili | reverse complement strand
ATATAAACTAAAAATTTCATACACCAATCACAAAATAACATCAGAAAATTATATACTATGTATCTATCATGCATCTATATATCTATTTATTATCCATCATCTCTATATTTTCTATGTAGCATCTATCAACTATCATTGTTTTATCTATAATTTATTTATCTACAAATGTCTTATAATCTCTATTTAGACTTTTTATTTTTATTTAATTTTTATTTTTGGTTTACTTATTTTTATTTTACGTGTATGAGTGTTTTACCTGCATGAATGTAAGTGTATCCATTAGTGTGGTTTCTCTGGAAAACATAAAAGTGTGTTGAAGTCCCTGGAACTGGAGGTAAGAATGGGCGTTAGCCTCCACGTGGGTGCTCAAACTTAATTTGTGTCCTCTGCAAGAGCAAAGCTAGAGAGGGTGTGCTATCTAAGCCGTTTGGAAGTAAAGTTCCAGAAGCTGGACATGGAGCTAGTGGATTTGATGTTTGCCCTGCTGGTTTTTAGTCTTGTTTTGGTCCAGTATTTCCTTACTATGCCTCCATTCCTCCCTTTGGGAATGGTAATGTGTATTTAGTGCCACTATACATTGGAAGTATGTAATTTGTCTATTTTTATAGAGGCTTACAGTTATTTACATGAGCCCACTTTGGGCAGTGGACATTTGAATAGTATTGAGACTGATAATGACTATGGGGACTTTTTAAGTTGGACTAAATGTATTTTGCATTTTATATGATCATGAGACTATGGGGGCCAGGGTGTGGAATGTGGTGGTTTGAATGAAAATGTTCCCCATAGGCTCCAAGTGTTTGAATATTTTGTCCCCAGATGATGGCGCTGTTTTGGGAGGTTTTAGAAGGTGTGGTTCTTCTGGAAGAAGCACGTCAC
>NW_008342282.1:3232526-3270208 GCF_000622305.1 Nannospalax galili | reverse complement strand
AGAGTTCTTAAGCCTTGCTGGATCTCCAGTGGCTCTCTTGCTTCCTGTGCCTTGTGTGATGATGTAAGAGCTTACCTTCTGCTGCTCCTGCTCCAGCCACCTCTAGCCACCATACCTCCCTGCCATGACAGACTGTAATTCCCCTGGAAACGTAAGCTCAAATAAACTCTTCTAGAAGTTGTTTTGGTCAGTGTTTCTATCACAGCAACAGAAAAGTGACTAATACACTATGTATCTATCATACATCTCTATAGATATAGATATATATCATCTGTCAGCTCTATATTTTCTATGTATCATCTATCAACTATCATTGTTTTATCTGTCATTTATTTACCTACAAATGTTTTATATATCTCTATTTAGACTTTTGATTTTTATTTAATTTTTATTTTTGGTTTACTTATTTTTATTTTATATGTATGAGTGTTTTGCCTGCATGAATGTAAGTGTATCCATTAGTGTAATTTCTCTGGAAAACAGAAGAGTGTGTTCGATTCCCTGGAACTGGAGGTAAGAATGGGTGTTAGCCTCCATGTGGGTGATCAAACTTAATCTGGGTCCTCTACAAGAGCATCAGTGCTTTAATTACTGAGCCATCTCTCCAGGCCCTATTTACACATTTTTTTTTAAAAAGCTAAAGCAAATTATCAAATATAAGCTAACAAATTATAGCGTGAGATGTCAATGAATATTGATACTACTTGTGCCATATTATCTCTGGTAAATTCTACTCTGTATAAGTTGCTTCAAGAGCCACAAAAAAAAAAAAAATTCCAGTAGAAATAAAAAGGCTAAGAGAATGAACATTTCACAAAATGATAATGTTTATTGTTCTGTATAGTAGTTCTGATTAGTTTTTTTAATATGTTTGATACATTTCAAGGACAAATGTATCATTAAAGTAATATTTTAGTGTTTTAAATCTTAATTTGTATGATTAATATGCAATGAGCATTGACTGTTTAGTTGTAAAAGCAGCTAATTTTGAAACTACTAATACCATTCTCACTCAAACAGAGTAGAAAAGCATCTTCTTAGAGAGCCCTCATTAAAGTTCTTTTTTGTCTTTCATTTGATGGGATGTGAAAAACTGCAATTTCAGGTGGAACTGAAATAAAGATCTAGTAAAATGTGAAGGCCAAAAATTGCTTGTATTCAGAACATAGGGTTGAAATATTCAATGACATGGAGATTCTTTGTCTCTTGGCTGATATCTCTTCAAAACACGGGACAACTTGTTTATCGCGTATCAGGGAAAATGTATCCCAGCAACTTGGTAGAGTTTTCTCTTTTAATATAAGAATTATCTCTTCTACAGTCTTTGATTTGTGAAAAATGAGGCAGTAATGTTCTGAACAAATACATAATCAGGAACCAAATGAATGAGAATATTTTGTTATTATGATATGGCCAGAAGTTATTAGAAAGAAACAACTTTACTGGAATAGGTTCTAATTGTAGCTGATTGTGAATTGCATAATGTTTCCTTGAGTCAGTCAAATATTTTTTCACTTATAAAATCAAACAGTAAATAAAGGAGTGGGTATTTTCCTACTCCTTTTTTTTTTTCTGTACATGTCAAAGTCATTATTTGGAATTCAATCCGGAGGTCCATAATTCTGAGAATAAAATATATCTTTGCACAGCTCTTTCATTATTTCTGTATTCACAGAACATTATGGGACCATAAAAATCATCTAACTAAATTTATGTCATCTTTTAGATGGCGTTTAAAAAGAAGAGCTGAAAGCTAGACATATAACTGTATTTGGTTGTTTTAACTTGTAAGTAATTAGTCCATTTTTTTAGATTACACAGAAACCATTCCACAGCACTTGATGTGGTAGTCAACTGTTTAAATTCGGGTTGCTGCTTCAATGAAGGCAACAGCAGCTCAAAAGAAGATCCTGAAAATAAAATAAAATTAGAAGACAGAGAACATGCTGTGCATTCCACTTTGTTGTTGCTTTTTGTTTTTAAATTGTGGGATGAGGTCATTGTTTTATATATGCTAAATAATGGCCTTACCACAGGCTAGCATCTAAGAGTCATCCTCCGCATTTCTTACAGCTTTTGGGTTTTTTGAAAGGTGTATTTTTAATTTTCTCATTTTATAGCAGAGGGAGAGTTAGATAGAAATAGGTTTTTTAAGGAAAAGACCCTTCCCCGAGGTCATAAAATATGTAAGGGATAATTATTTTTAATCCTGCAATTCTTTAATCCTACAATTCTTCTCACTACTCTTCCATAAAATTTTTTATCTACTTCCATGAGGATTTATGTCAGGTATTGTTTGGTCAATATACTGTTGATACTGTTCATGCCACAATCATCTTCTTTATCCTCCCACATGTGTTTTTCTTAATTTGAATCAACTGACTAATATCCTGTTGCAATGCACTTTTGGAAGAACTGAATGTCTAAGAGGATACTGCTGATTTGATTAACATTTCATAAGACAAGCATTTGAGCACTTGTTTATATTTTTTTAATCTTTATAATTATCACATAATTTGACTTTTTGTTGTTAAATTATGGACTAATATAGCTGACTTGGAGGCATTTCCTGTATTTAGAGAACATTAATTATTGTCTTTGATGTTTTTTAATAATCCCTCTTGCTGAGAGCTACTTGCTATGATTTAAAGGGAGAGGTCCTTTGTAATAAGTTCTGTAAATAAATATTAATTTCTTTTCCCTCCCATTTATTTTACAGCTTTGAGATACGGCTTTTAATTAGTTAACAACTCAATAGTCTTTGCCTGTCTATATGCAGCTTCCTAGATATACTGTTTAGAGGGGAAATAATTTTCATAGTAAAACTATTTGTTTATATATATTTAGTTATTGTTATTTTTTAGAATTGGAAATTCTCATAGTAAAATGAACTGTTTATTATATATTCTAGCACTGCAAATTTTCATAATTCAATAAACTATTTATTTATTTACTTATTCATTTATTATTCAATACTGGAGATTGAGCCCAGGCCCTAGTATATGCTGATCAAGCACTGTATCACTGAGTGCATCCCCTGCCCTCGATACCTATGATGCAATGAAAATTGCAACAACTAAGTAGCATTGGAGTATATAAAATCTCCCATATGTCCAGTCATCCAAATAAAGCCTAAGTTGACTATTGACATCTAAGCTAGAGGGTATTATTAAAATTCATGGTTTAGTTCTTTCTCACCTAGCAGTAATCAGCTGCCAATAATTCTTCAACTAAGATTGGGGCCTGCTGTTCAGTTCCACTGTTCTGTGCTGGGTTTTTGTCAGCTTCAGTTTCCATGGGTCTTGTTCATGCTGACTCCATTGCTGCAGGTTCATGTGAGAAGAGTCCCAGGAGCCTATAGGACGTCATGAGCCTCCTCCCTGACTCTTACAATCTTTCTGCCCCCTTTTCCATAATACCCTGAGCCCTGGGTGGGTGGATTTTAATATAGGAGTCCTGTCTAAGGACCCACACTCCGCAGACTCTCATCCTCTGTGATTTGACCATTTATGACTTTTTGCTTTCCTCACTCTTTGTTGTACGAGGGAGCTTCATTGATGAGAATTGAAAGATGTGTTAGTGTTCTCTTCATCCCTTGTTCTATGTTCCGTGAGGTTGAATCCTAGAAGTGCCACTTAGTCATGGAAAATTCAAAACAATCTCAGTGTGTGACCTTTTGTGGGACTCTGTAATAATCTCCATCTCTTGAAAAAGAAGCTTCTTTGATGGGTGATGACTGGATACTTGTTTATAGATTGAAGGATCCATATTTTGCACATAGTAAGAAATTACATGGTCTAGGGATGTAACAATCTTAGAGTTTTCTATAAGCGCTAATGTTCTTAAAGGGAGGGACTCTAGATAGGCTGACTAGATCCCAGTTGATGAACTTTCACTGAGGGACATCTGAGGACACTAACTTTACATGATAGGCTTTAAAACAAATGACAGAATGTATGAACTCCAATGGGGTAGATTATGGGAGGGTACCAAATGGGAAGGGTAGGTAAAGATGAATCTCTCTATTAAATATTAAAAAAATCAATTTAAAAGTGAAAAAAATCCTCAAGGCTTAAACACTGAGTTAAACTTTAATAGTCATTCTTAAAAAGAATGTTTGATGTCATAATTGCTACATTTCTCAAGACTAAAGATAAGAACATCCAGTATAAGACTGAAAGAAAGACATTCTAGTAAAGAAAATTTTCTCAGCTAGGTATACTGGCACATGCCTATAATACCAATATTCTGGAGGCAGAGGCAGGAGGATCTCTAGGAATTCAAAGTCAATCTAGCCAAAAGTAGTGATTTACAGGCCATCTGGGGCTACAGGGAGACTATATCTCATAAAACCAAATTTTATTTTCTTCCATTTCTTAAGTAATAAAAAAAACCAACTCATATTTTACTCAAATAAGATGGATGAGTAGTGAATGAAGGCATGAAATGGTCATTCCTATACCTTCTCCTCCGGTTTGGGATTTTACAAAGAGTTTAAACAAGGCAACTAATCAGAACATAGTTCTCTACAGTGCTAAGCCAAAGGGCAAAGCTGTTTAAGACAAGGAAAATGTGGCTCTAGTGGGCGTGTCTAACATGAAAGGTCTTTGATCACTACCAATCTAACTGCTTCTGCTGGCAGTTTTCAAACAGTTCAACAAGGTGATTTGTTTCTTAAAGATAACCTTTTTTAAAATTTATTTTCATTGTATATGTATGAGTGTATATATATTTCCTGCATGTAGATGCACCCATGTCATGCAATGCCCATAGAGTTCTGAAGAGGAAGTCAAATCCCCTGAACATGGATCTATGGATGGTTATTAGTGGTTCTCTGGGTGCTGGGATTCAAACCCTGGCCTACTGAGAAGTCAGTGCTCTTAACACCTGACCCATGATTCCAGCCCAATAAGGTGGGTTGAACTTTCTATATTTGCAAGACAAAGGAAAACAGTACACCATCTAGGTGAATATTTTTCTTTCGTGTTCAGTTTTAAAATGCAAATAAACATCATAAATTTTTTAAATATTAACCTTTTTGAGAATTTCAAACATGAGTACACTTTATTTATACCACTTCCACCTTGCTCCCCTCCCCATCTCGCTCCTCCCCTACTCCATCTCATATTCATGACCTCCTGTATCATTTTTAATAGGTTTTGAGCATAATTTATTTTTTATTTGCTCATTTATTTTACTTTCTACATTTCTGCATTTGTTACCAATTTTAGCAATTTTTTGAGAATTCCCTACATGAAAACTCTATAACATTTCCACTCCTCCCTCACCCCTCCAACTTTCCCATGTGACCCACTCTTTTGTTTGCATATGTAGCAATAATGCTTCTATAATATTGTTTTATATATATATGCATAGATACATGCATGCATGCATACACCCTGCTCTCTTACTGAGTCTATATAGCTTTGCTAATGTGTAATGTGTTTAGGGTTGACTGCTTGGGATTGGCTAGCATCAGAATTATCATCCTCAAGTTGATTTCTTATTTCCTCAGCAGTCAGTGTAGCTCTTCATCTTGTGATCGGGCCTTGTTAAATTTCCCAAATCAGCATTGGCTGGTCAACTACTGTGGCCATTAGACCCATCTTGTTTAGGTCACATTTTTGAGATTTTGTGGGTGCAATATTCCTGTGATGTCTAGAAGGCCTTGTTTATGGCAGGGGCCCTGATCATCTGGATCTTACTATCCCTCTGCCCCTCTTCCAGGATGTTCCCTGAGCCTTCAGAATAGCTCTCACCCCTTATCAAAGAAGCTTCTTTTTGCAGCAGGTGGGATCTATTAGAGACAGTCTCAACTCGTCAAATGCAAATGTAAAGAAAGAGAGAATGAGTGTGCTCAGCACCAAGAGGTGCATCTAAACACAACCATAAAATATTTTAATACTTGAATCCTTGCCTTTAATTATGTTAAGAATTCCAAGGAGAAAACAAAGGTTGTGTCTGGGTTCAACATGAAAAAATAAAATTTTCAATGAAAGTGGGTAGGGATGAAGCTCAGGGACAAATTCTATGTGATGCCTTCAGTAAGTTCTTTAAAACTTGGGAAAAATTTTTTAGTCAATACAGCCCATCAAATTAGTATTTTTAATATTGAAAGTGTATAAACATGTGAAAATATTGTCCCTTAAACAGTTCTGGAATAACAGGGCAATATTTAAGTAATGGTCATATTATGTGCTTAGGTCAGAAATTCAGAGGAACTTAGATTTCCTGCATGTGTTTATTTTTTTTATATTAGAAAACATCAGTGAGAAGTGACTGAGTTAAAAATAAGATATTCAACAAATTTTCAATCAATTTAAACTTATCTAATATATAAAGATTAAAGAAATCTCTGCTATCTCTTTTCTCCTTTCTCCACATAGATTTTTTTTTTGTTTAGCATCCTTTCTTTACAACGAATCATGTTAACTTATGAAGATTCCACAATGAATACCCATCTGGGATTTGACATCTTTGTATGAAAGAGAATGGAGGAATGGGACTTTAAGAATGTGCCTGGATAGGGACATATTTGTACTGCTGTACCTGGAGTGTTGTGAGAGCTCTAAATTGCTCACATATTTCCCCTAGTTCTCAGTATTGATATTAGTACTCATAATCAGTATTTTATAACCATCGACTTCTTAATCTCCTTTTTTCATGATATTAACAGTCTTCTACCACCGTCATCATGAAGATATTTTCTGATAAATTGGGTTTTATGATCTTTTCCTGCAGCTTAGGTTGCTGTAAGGCAATATTTAATTAATAGAATTTTAGAGTACTAGTTGTAATTAGCAAGGAAACAAATGGGATTTGACTGTTGTATTGTTTCTTAATGGAAGGATTTGATATAGAGCACACTGTGTTTATAAAAAACTCTAAACATGAAGTATAAATATATGATACCAATATAGAGCTACAA
This sequence comes from Nannospalax galili, assembly GCF_000622305.1. Taxonomy (NCBI): domain Eukaryota; kingdom Metazoa; phylum Chordata; class Mammalia; order Rodentia; family Spalacidae; genus Nannospalax; species Nannospalax galili. The sequence goes on along the minus strand of NW_008342282.1, from coordinate 3,263,280 downwards.
GCTCCAATCTTCAGACTAAAAACAAATTAATGCCTTTTCTTGCCTTTGACTTATGTAAAATATCACTTTCATCTTGTTTCACATTAACAATAGTCATTTGAATCTGTGTGTATATTTTCTCTTTATGCTTGTCTACACTGGAAATAGGATATTTTGGCAACAGCATTTCTTAGACTCCTAAAGCCATCTCAGCCAATTTTATCATTATGAGACACAGCATAGAATATTTAACTGCCTACTGTACCATTCTTTGAATCCTAGCCATTAAGTTTTAAATTACTTCCCTTTGGATAAAAGCATAGACAGACAGATCTAATTCATTATTTTATTTTTTATTTTTAAAATGTTTTATTTATTTTTATTTTATATGTATACGTGTATAGTCTGCATGTAGGTAAGTGCACTGTGTCATGCAATGCCCGCAGAGGACAGAAGAAGCTGTCGGATCCCCCGGAACTGGAATTATGGAGAGCTGCTAGCTGCCATATGGGTGCTGGGATTCGAACCTGGGTCTCCTGTAAGAAAAGCCAGTGTTCTTAATCACTGAGCTATCTCTCCAGACCGTCATCATTTTATTTTTGTAAATTATTTATTTATTTTTATGTGTATGAGTGTTAAGCCTGTGTGTGTATAAGTGCACCAGTTTCATGCAATGCCCATGGAGGCGAGAAGAGGGTGTCGGATCACCTGGAACTGGAGTTACATAGGGTTGCTAATTGCCATGTGGGTGCCTGGATTTGAAACCAGTTCTGCAAGAACAGTCAGTGTTCTTAACCACTGAGTCATCGCTCCTGTCCCATAATATATCTTTTTGAATGCTATTGTTTTGCAAAGGTGTATTTTGTCTTCCTCATTGATTTGTATCTTTCATCTCAAAAAAATTTCATAATCTATTTTCTCTAATAGATGATGCTCAAAGAGGTACATAATTATTTTTTCTCAATGCATATATTTTTATTGATTCTTTGTGCATTTCATAGAACACATCCCAGCCATCATCATGTTCCCTCTCCCAGCTGCATACCCCTAGATCATCCCCACCTCATTTAATGCAGTCTGTCATATGTGTTAAGGACATCAAGTCAAGTTCCTACACCCACATTCCTCAGTGCAGGTTCATCCAGTGGAGTCAAGGTGGACTATCTAGAGTCACTCCTTTAAAGATGGTCAAATCAGCTGGGCGTGGCAGATCTCTCTGTGTTCAAGGCCAGCCTGGTCTACATAGTGAGTTCCAGGACAGCTGGGGCTACAGGGAGACCCTGTCTCAAAAAATGAACAAAACAAACAAACAAACAAACAAAAGATGGTTAAATTTCCCTCTCCCAGAAGTAATAGGCTACCAATAGTTCCTTGGCTACGTAAATCTTTCTTTTCTTTGTCTGTCCACTAAACTCACTTTATTATCCTGAAATGTGTCTGTTTCTTGGTTATTACTTTTTCACACAAAGAATTATGAAAGTAGTCTAAGCTACAGCACTTCTTTCAAGGTCCCATTTTAAGTGTTTAGTTCTGACAGCATCTATTTTTCTTTAAAATTTTCTGTGTCCATGAACATGCATACCCAATATCTTCACCCTAAGACTTGACAACCTTGCTCGGTAGGTAGATTCCAGCATAGGCTGTTTAGGTCATTTTTCAACATAACCATCAATGTCAACAAGTCATTAATAATGTTTTATTTCACAATGTTGAGTGCAATCTCAAATTTAAATTATTCTTCTATACCTATAAACAGTCTCTCATTTACTCTCTTTAACAAAACTTTAGATTGATAACTGATTGACACTTTTATGCAGTCCTAGTGGAAATTAATTCAGATTGCTGTTTCCTTTGTTAAATTTATAACCATTTCACTCCATCCAACATTTTGAAGAAATCATTCATACCGTTTGAGTGAACTACTGTAGATACTTGATCTATTCACTTATTTCCTCTTTTGTGTGTGAGATGCTAGGAAACAAAAAAACTCAGAGCCTCTTGCATGTTAGGTAAGTGCTTTAACACTGAGTCACATTCTCAGTTCTTGATTTTTAATTGCATAGTGTATCTTTGGAGTGTATACAGCTCTAAGCCAAAAAAGACCCCAAGCATGCCATTTTCTACTAAATAATTTTCTTTTGGTGTCTGCATTTCCAAATAAAGACACATGATAAGTACTGCTGGACTACATGTTTTTCTTCTTTTTTTTTTTTTAGTATTTTTAAAATTTATTATTTTTATGTGTTCGTGTGTATTGCTTGCATGTAGGTAAGTGCACTGGTGTCATGCAGTGCCCACACAGAAGAGGCTGTGGATCCCCCGGAACTAGAGTTACAGACGTTGTTAGCTGCCGTGTGGGTGCTAGGATTTGAACCAGGGTCTTCTGCAAGAACAGCCAGTGTTCTTAACTGCTGAGCCATGTCTCCAGCCCCTGAACTACATGTTCTATGTGACAGATCTCATAATGGTGTAGAGATTTCATTGCAACATTGTGTTTCAAAATCTCTAGAAATTAAGAAGAAATACCCTCTCTTTTCCCTTTATAGTCGAGTAACAATAGTCTGTATTATTAAATTTTTCTTTATTACATATGTATTTTAACTTACTTTTTTAATAAATTCTACCTAATGCATATGGTTGAGTGGTAAAAACTTACAAGGAAGAAATCGTTACAAGAAATTCACTAATATTTACTTACAACATCCACATTGATTTTATGGGGTATTTAATGTGGTTCCGCACATTTACATGAGAAAGACAATTTTCATGGAAGTTAAGCAACTTGTTTGAAATAACTGAAGTGTGAGAGCACTGAGATGCATACTCTCAACATGGCAGATACAGAGGCAGATTCTGTAACTGCTTTGGAATTTTGAGTATTGTGTTTTCCAAGTTGTGTGCAGCTAGCTAAAATGAAGCAAGTCAGTATACTGTCAGTTCTTTTGATTCTGTTAATCACAACATGATTAATGTACATCATCATTCATCAAAATGCTGAATATTAGCCAACTATCATAGATGATGCAAGCACAAGCATTAAAACCACAAATGATGCTTTACCATATTGTTTTTAAAAATATTTTTTATTTATTATTTCTGTTTTATGTGTATGTGTGTATTACCTGCATACAGGTAAGTGCAGCCATGTCGTGCAATGTCAGCAGAGGACAAAAGAGGCTGTTGGATCCCCAGGAACTGGAGTTATGGACAGGACAGTTGTTACCTGCCATGTTGGTGCTGGGATTTGAACCCGGGTCTTCTGCAAGAACAACCAGTGTTCTTAACTGCTGAGACATCTCTCCAGCCCCCACCATATTGTTTTTAATTTAACTTTACCTTTTTCATCCTTTGTATATGAGCTGTTATTATTCACACAGCTGCCATCTATGCCATCAAATTTTGCAATATGTTCATGTTATTATTGATAAAAACTTTTAATATATACAGTTGACATATTTATCATTTAAAAGGTTACTAGAATATATGCCATTAATCATTCCCTCATTAACAGCCATATTTTTAATCCAACTTTTTCTATTTTCAAATATGAATGACACAGATACTTTAGATTCATAATTACTTTCCTTTAAAGTTTATATAGAAATTTAGATGTATAAGATTTTAGAAATAGAAAATAAAATTTAGTGATTTTATTACATCTCATTTTACAAATAGTGGAATGAAGCATCTATAACTCTCATATCACACAAATAAAATTTGCATAAAATAAATCGAGTGCTTAGGCTCCTATTCTTTCTTAGACATATCAGATTTTATATTGACATTATAAACACATTAAATTAAGGATATTTATTGAAATACAAGTGTTACTGTCTCTTATTTTTTAAGTCTACAAATAAAAGAAGCCTAAAATTTATTTCATAATTCATACTTATTTTCAAATTATTGTCTTATAAAGAGTATATACAGAAACAAAATTGTGGTGGCTGGAGAGATGGCTCAGCAGTTCACAGTATTAATTGCTCTGGCAGACGACTGGACTTCTGACCAGTTCCCAGCACACACATGACATCTTAGGACTTTCAATAACTCCAGTTCCAGAGAACCATCTGTCCTCTTCTGATCTCCACAGACATTCCATGACATGGGTTCACTTATATGCAGATAGGCAAAATACTCATACACATACAATTAAAATGAAAAATAAAACAGTATATATAAGCAAAATTTATTAAATAAGAAAAGAAATAATAAGAAATAAGAAATATGAAAACTTATTTTTGAAGTGATTTCTGAATATCAAATATTCAATATTAATGCAGCTCTTAAGATAAACTAGACATTAGCTACTAAAATCTGCTAACGTAGCATTTAAATAGAAAAAATAGGTCAATAATTCAAAGTGATGATTGTGTACTATGCTCAGAAAAAACTATATTATAAACCATTAGGTCACCATAGAAACTAAATATATATGCAAAAATAATGCCTATTTTCCTAGTTTTGTGTATCAAAATGATTAAGTTATATTAAGCTTATTTGTGTGTTTTCCTACTGCTATCATATATATATAGATCAAACTGTGCTCAAAGAGAGTTTATAATAGATGAGACAGTTTGATAACTAAGTAGAAAATGAATTCTATGTTTTTGGGTGGTCACATTCTTTTTCATATCATTTTAAAATTAACATTCTTATATATTTTGTTCTGTTAATGACTTGTTTGGCATAATTTTATCTAAGCTTTAAGATATAGACACATCGTAATTCTACTTTAAAAATGTTCTTATTAAATTTTTGTGTATTTAATATGAAACATCTCAATCATCTTTATGTCCCCATCCACACTGGCACCCTCCCATAGCCCCCACTCATCAAAGAAGCTCGTTTTGCACCAGTTGGAGACTACTATCACGTAATTCTACTTTTAAAGTATATAAATGGTTCCACAGCTAAGGTTGGGTCTATAGATACTGAAATCATCAAATTCTTCTTTATTAAGATATGTATATATTATATATTTGTATTATTTAGTGCTTCTCATTTTTGGCTTTTTAGAGACAGGGTTTCCCTGTAGCCCCAGTGATTGGAACTCACTTTGTAGACCAGGCTGGCTTCAATCTCACAGAGATCTGCCTGCCTCTGCTTCCTGAGCACTGGGATTAAAGGCATGTGCCTCCATGCCCTACCTTAGAGTGCATTTATTTAAATACATACATTAATTGAATTTTTGTGCATTTCTTACAATACATCTTTAATTATAGTTTGAACCTCTCGCATATCTGCACCCCATATACCCCCCCCACTGCATTTCATGCAGTATGTTAAGGCTATTCAGTCAAGTTTGTGTCCCCAGATGTTCCCCAGTGTGAGTTCATCCACTGGAGTCTTGTCAGCCTATTTGTTATCACTTTCTTAAATAAGATTTTTCTCTAACCCAGCAATGATTAAATGTCATTACTATGAAATACACAAAAATTCAATAAGCATATATATTGTAACAAGTATATATATATACTTATCATCTTAGTACATAAAAATAAATAAAATGTTAATCAATTATATAAATATATATAATTTCTTAATAAATAGGCATTTGATAATTGTAACAAACATATATTTCTATTCCAATTTTTGTTGTTATTATTGCAGTGTGTTGTTTTAAATTTTATTTACTATTTTTATTTTATGTGTATGAGTGTTATGCCTGTGTGTAGGTAAGTGCACCCATGTTCTGCAATGCCTGCGGAGGACTGAAGGGCCTGTCAGAGCTCCTGGAACTCGAATTATGGACAGTTGTTAGCTGCCATGTGGATGCTGGGATTCAAACCGGGGTCTTTTGCAAGAACAGTCAGTGTTCTTAACATTTGAGCCATCTCTCCAGCCCTGCCAGTATGCTTTAAAAAAAAATTTAAATCAATAAATTTCTTATTAGATATAGCTGGTTATATTTTTTGTGTGTACATGTATGAGGCTATGATATGTGTGTATGATATGTGTGTATGATTTTTGTGTGTATGTTAGTGTATGTGTGTGATGGGTTTATATATGTTTCTTTCTATAGTATGTTTATGTGTGTGTAATATCTGTATGTGTGTTTGATATTTATATATGATGTGAATCTATGATGTGTATGATGTGTATATGTGTTTACGTTATGCTTATATCAATGTATGATGTGTTTATATGTGTGTATGTGTTTGTGTATATTCTTGGGGATGAATAAGGAATGTTTACTTAATACATGTTGATTTTTTCGAATATTCACTTAGGGCTAAGGAGATAGCTCAGTGAATATAGTGCTTGCAACACAACTTCAAATACGCTCACCTACACAAAGCAGGTTGCACATCTGAAATTCCAGTGCTTCTATGATGGGAGGCAGAAGCAGAATAATCCTCAGAAACTTACAGGCCACCTAGCCTGGTGCATGCAGCTGCCAGCAACTGAAAGACTGCTTCAAACAAGGTGGAATGTGAAGACTGACCCAGCGTGGTCTGAGCCCCATTCTCAGACAGAATGACAGCACTTTAAGAACTAAAAATGGATAGAAGAATTCAAGACTTTGTATAAATAAATCACACTTTATCAGAAAGCAAAGTGCTGATTTATTTGCTAAAAACCATTAAATTAAAATGGATCATTCATAAAAAAGTTTTCCAAACTTTTTATCAGAATACTAATAATTTTATATGATGTGTAAATGCTACTAATTCATATATTAAATTTTGTATTTTTCTTTTACTTTGAGATTTTCATACATGAATACAATGCATTTTTATCATATTCACCATTCTCTTCCCCGCCTTAAATTTATCCCCATCTTCCTTCCAAATTCATGTCTTCTTCTTTTGTAATTATATTGCTATTTTTAGATATATATATATATAATATACTAAGTTCAATTAAATTTATCCTTATGCACATGGCTGTAGGAATTATCACTTAGGGATGGGAAATTTCTTAGAGGGCTTTTCTCTGGAGAAATTTTACTATTTCTCCCTCCACAGCTACAGACCTTTTGTTCAGTTACGGTTCTCTGTAATAAAAGCTACTTTGATGAGAGACAATAACAAGATTAATCCGTGGGTATAAGGATAATTGTCTTGAGGGCAGTTGGAATTGAAATCAACTTAGAAAAATGATAATAGTAGGTTCCTCCATGTTCCATGACCTATACAGGTATGGGTTCTTGGTTTGGTTTACAGGACCAGACATGAGTTCTTCCTACTGAGCAGGTTTTAAGGCCAACCAAACAGCAGCTGATTAACCCAAAATATTAGTGCCACTTTTGCATAATTGGACATATCCTGACAGGATGGTCATTATTGTAGTTTCCAGCTGAGTAAGAATGTTAATATAAATATTTCCCTCTGATAGTATGAGCACTAGCCACCAGTGATGAGACTCAGGTTCCTACCAACTTGATTTCTCCAAGAACTGAGACCAAAACATGTTACGTTGTCTCCTGATTGGCTGGTTCCTCCAATGGGCGGGGCCTGACACCACCCGGAATTAGAAAGAGAAGCTGGGAGCCATCTTGTGATCGAAGCCAGGAGCCGCAGGTAGAGCGTGATGGTGTAGGAAACTTGCAGAGCAGCAACTCAAAGACAGAATGGACTGACACCCTGTGGACCTGGGGAGAGATCATTGGCCCAGAAGGCATGAGTGAAAGCTAGCGGGGCTATGGTCATGGCATGGTCTGATAAGGCGGGCTCTAAGTCACAGTGGGGCGGCGCTAGGCAGTGGGTACTCATTCTTTTGTAAATTAATAAAGTCACATAAAATATATTATATGCTTTGTCTGATTGTGCAGGAGACCCAGAGAGAATTCAAGCCACACATGTCTTCAGCAATAGAACGTTACCCTCAGGTAATGACAGGCAACTAAGAGCAGTGGTAATAGCCTATAGCATTCTGAAGTTTTTTTGGACTCCCCGACCAACAATTTGAAGGGAGATATGCCATGCTTGGTTTTAGATTTTTGTTTGATAGTTTATGGCTTCTGGTGAGAATATTATTTCTCCATTGTGGGATAATTTCAATTAAATTGTGTATACAAGATACATACTTTTAAGAAAGCTTATAAAATAGTAGATCACCCTATGATTTTTCCAGCATGCAGAGTTTGAGAAATTAGTGATGTTTAAAATACATTATTTATTATTTTTATTTTACGTGTATGAGTGTATCTCCTGCATGTATGTAACTGCACCTGTGTCATGTGATGCAAACGGAGGTCAGAAAAGGACATCAGATCCCCTGAACTGGAGTTTCTGGTGGTTGTTAGCCACATTGTGGGTGTGGAGACCAAACCCATGTCCTCTGCAAGAGCAGTCCGTGCTCTTAAAGGCAGAACCATCTTTCCAATCATGGTATTTTAAAATATTTTTACTTATAATTTTTTTTTTTTATTTTTAAAGTGTGTGAGTATATTGCCTGCATGTGTGTAAATGTACCCTTGCCATGCAGTACCCACAGAGAAGAAGGCATCTGATCCCCCCAAACTGGAGCTACAGATGATTGTTAGCCATCATGTGGATACTGAGAATTGAAGCCAGGTCCTCTACAAAAGCAGTCAGTACTCTTAACCACTGAGCCATCTCTCCAGTTCCCAGTCCAGATAATTTTTAAACAATTATATCTATTTCCCTCGGAATGGAGAACAGGTTTCTGGCTTCATATTATGGCTTCCCCTTGCCCTTGCCCACTCTTCCTAGATTCATCATTTCATGTTGATGAGATGAAGGACATGATATTAGCCAATAAATGCTCCTTACTTAAAACTCTTCATACCCTCATCATTTTTCCAAATTTCTTAATCCCAGCCTGGATAATTTTCAAGTGGAAAAATAACTAGCTGAATGACTGTGACTAATTTTATTTGATATATTACTATTTGTACTGTGAAGAAACTTGCATTTCATCATTTTATCTTTACTTAATCTGGTTCAAAAGTAGGATGTAGGCTGAATCACCATATATGGCATGTTATGTTTTTCTTCTATGTTGAATTTCCAGGAAAGTCTCTGCAGAAAACTGATCCTTGTTGTGAGGTCTTCACATTCAGGCTTGGTTATGGAAGTCTTCCAACTCAGAAAGGAAGAAGGTAAAAGCTCAGTAATTTAAGTATATTTGTTTTATGGCTAAAAGTTCAACTCTCTCAATTTTCTATCCAGGAACATATCATATATTTTAGTGCAAACAGTGTTCATCAAAACATGACACTTCCTTTGCTCAGTCATGAGTTCTGCTTGAACTAAAACAATGATGATTTTTGGTATAGGCCCCACATATATAAGTACAATTTCAAACATTTACATGGTAATTAGTTATAGCTATATTTTCACAGCTGCAAGGTCCTGAAAATGTATGGAAACACTTGATACTCTGCAGCATTTTTCACTTTTGCACATACAATCTATCTCAATATTATATATGTATGTATATACATATGTACATACATTAGGCTTTCTTTTCATGTGTTCATTTTAGTTCTAAGAGAATTACTAAAGTAAAACAAAGTATTGTAACTTTACCAGTGTTAGCTGTGGAAAGGAGAAATTACTTGAAAAATAAACACAATTAAGGTAATGTCCTTATGAAAACAGAAACCTTCATCTCAGCTATGTCAAGAGCAGGTCAATTGTGTGGCCAGAGCAGGGTTTCAAGAGTGGCAGGGTGGGAGCATGAGCCTGTGTCTGAGAGGCAGATCCTCTTCTAACTCTTCTGCCTTATCTTCTCTTTATCTTTCTTATTACTTAGGATGTCCTGAGTGAATAGTTCTTTCTCTTTAGAATATTTGGTACGCAAGCTTCAGTTCTTGAGAGGAATTGCATGTGGTAAAAGAACTCTCAGGGGGATGAATTTGTGCACATTGATTTAGTTGTGCTTAGCAAAGTCTGTAATAAGTAAACTCAGATATTCATATGTTCAGGTGGTATCTATGTGTATGTAGGTGTGTGCTTCTTTGTAGTTGTATGTATCTATATTTTTCTCCTAGGCTCTAAGCATGAACTGATTTAAATCTATTGATTTTTAAATGCTGAGACATTATTTGACTAAGTTGGAATTAATGGGAAATCATATGGTTAGGGCAAAACCATAAAGAATGAAATTCTCAATCATTTAAAGAAATGTTTGTGAATAATTTTACAGGGTTGGTGTAGCAGCAGCAGTGATCTAATAAAAGAATGCAGCTTGGAGTCTGAAAGCTGTTTTAAATCCTCACAACCTTAATATAATTTTCATCATAAGCAGGACATTTGCATTTTGTAGATTCTAACGCCTACTTGAGCATTCAGATTGAAAATGGAAACTTCTCACAGCTCTGTAAACGTTCATTGAATAAGTTATATTGTAAACATGAGACTTTACACACTACAAGGATATAGTACTCAGACGAATGATTTAATGCTTTTTTTAGTCAAATTTTCTTTCTAAAATTATCTTACTCATTATTTTCATTTTGTGTGTATGAGTGCATTACCTTCACACATGTAAGTGCACCCGTGTCATGCAATGACCAAGGAAGTCAGAAGAGGGTACCAAACCCCTAGAACTGAAATTATAGATGGCTGTTAGCTGCCATGTGGGTTCTGGGAACCGAACCTGTGTCCTCTGGAAGAGCAGCCAGTGCTCTTAACTGTTGAGTCATCTCTCTAACCCCTTTACCAAACTTTCTAAAGATGGTTATTTGTTTAAAAAAATGAAAAGACTGGCTTAATTATATAGCTTTACATAATAATTTATCTAGTCTTTTGAAGGCATAACCACTACATTATGGGAGTAAAACACAAAACATTTGGTAAAACACAAGTAGAAAATATATATACATGCATCTTTAATGATTCAATAAATGACCAAAAATGAAGGACAACAGTTGCTTTAATTTGTCTAGGAGAATTTTTGAGTTAGTATTTTAATAAATGCATTAGATTTATGAGCTAGTTCACTTAGTGAAGGTTTTAGAAGAATTATTTAATCACAGATAGAAAAATTTAATTGATGCACTTTCCTAAAGAATCACTTTTTAAAATATATTTTCATTTATCAACTTTATTTTATGTGTATGCGTGTATTGCCTGCATGCAGATAGGTGCCCCCATGTCTTACAATGTCCACGGAGGTCTGAAGAGGGCACCTGATTGCCTGGAACTAGAGCTAAATATGGTTATTAGTCACCATGTGGGTGCTGGGAATTGTACTTGGTCCAGTGCTCTTGACCACTGAACTATCTTTCCAGCCCTCTTCTAAAGAATCTTTTAAGTATAATTTGTCTCCCTAATTAAATGTGGAGTTTTCATGTTGTCATTTTTTTGAAATATTTTATATTATTTTCTACAACAAATCAAGCTGAGGCATACATACATCTTTAATTATCATTGCATAAAATAGTGAATTAAAAAATAAAATAAAGTGACTAGAAATGGTAGATTTTCTTCTTTATCCATTAAATATTTTCTCATGGAAGCATGCCCTTTCATAGATTGTATTTCTCTCTCTCTCTCTCTGTCTCTCTCTGTCTCTCCCTGTCTCTCTCTCTCTCTCTCTCTCTCTCTCTCAATCTCACGCATCTTGGTCTAGCAGGCTGGGCTTGAACTCACTATGTTACCAACCTGCTTCCACTTTTCCACTTACCATGTGCTGTGAAAAGCCTCCCTCCATGTTCAGAGTTTGAAGTGCTGAGGACCAGGTTTCCAAGTATGCTAGGCAGGTCCTCTACCAACATTTTTTTAATCAAACTTGATTTTCCTCATTTATTATTTAACTATTCACAAACAGAAATTATATGCAAATTAAGTCTTGTCCCCGTATTTCCGAACTGTGTGTTCAACATCCTTACAAATATGGAGAATAGGCATCTCTATACGTCTGTCACAACTACAGTGTTAATGTTCCTTTATCATGAGTTACATCACCATTAAGTTACACATTTGTGTAACTTGGAAACTGTGTTTAGAGTTTTTTATTCCACTCAAAGTATATTTAAATTGATAACCAGTCCTGCTGTTTCTAACAGTGCTACTGTTTTATTTCAGGCAGTTTACTCTCTCTCTCTCTCTCTCTCTCTCTCTCTCTCTCTCTCTGTTCTCATCAGACTGTCTCTTCTTGAGACAGTCTTTTAGAAACAGCATCTCTCTGCTTTGTAGCCCCAGCTGGCCTGGAACTCCCTATGTAGACCATGTGCCTGTCTCTGCCTCCTGAGTACTAAGACTCAAAGTAAGTACCACTACTCCTGCTGGACCGGCAGTCTGCTCTTATGTGGAATGGCATAATAGTCTCTTAACTAAGCTACATGTTTCCTTTTTCGCCCCAAATCTGTGAATTAAGTATTTCTAAAATTAATAAGTACAGCAAGAATGAAATTGTGTCCCTTACTAGCCCTAACTTCTAGCTACCTAGTTCCTCCCTGTTGCTTACTGGTAATTTTAAAAACTACACAGCATATTGCATAAAGCCTATCCTAATATAGCCCATGATTAATTCTCTGTAGTTGCTGATATGTTTTATGATTTGTTCCTACATAATTAAGATGTGAATAAAATAATTATATCTTTTTCTCAAAATATTTGAAGCTTTTGTGATTAAAAACAATATTAGAACTTCTTATAAAAATAATTAATTTCCAAGGTGTTATAAGAAAATCTATTGGTCTTGTTTTGGGAGAAGTTGAGAAGCAAGAGTGAAATGAAAAAAAATAAGAATAGTCTTGGGTTCATTGTAAAAGCTGTAAATGAGATTTGTGAGTATGGGAATCAGTTGCTGGCAATAATAAAGTAGATTAAAGAGTTTTAATAGTTTTCATTTTATTTTATCATTTGATGAATAATAATGCAATTAGTATTTTAAAATGATTCTCAATTGTTATGGTTATACTTCATTTATCTCACATCACTGAAAAAGGACGTTGTTTTTTAATATCAATGAAATAGATAAATAAATATTCAGCATTCTAATTCCATAATGGCATTGTGGGGAGCTCTTCTTCATAAACCCCCTATAGCAAACAAAACATCAGAGAAAGCAAATGAATGAAAGATCGAGCAAAATAATTAAAGTCTCCAGAATTTCTCCTGAGGTCAAACATCATGTGAAGAAACATTTCTCAAGATAATGTTAGCAAGAAGCTTAATGCTATACTTAGTCAGTCTTCCTCTACTCACCTCAGCTTAGTGGAAGCCTTGTGTGGTTAGGTATGATCAAGAATATAGAGGTCTGTTTCCTCACCTCAAACATTGGTACATAACACACTGTAATAATGAGGCATTGAAGTTTTGGGAAAGAATGTCCTTTCTCATCTTGCTTATAGGACAGACGGTTAGTGTCAGGTGAGAGAACAGCATCTGGTGCATAGAGAGATGCACCCAATATTTTCAGGGAAAAAGGAAGATAACCAAATTTGAGACCCCCCCAACCAAAATAACTTACATTTTTTTAATTGTGGGAAATACATTCTTCAGAGAAGAGATAAAACAATTTCTCTCAAGTGAGAACAAGAGTTTAAAGCCTAAACTCCTAGTTCATCAAAGATAATCAATTAAAGCAAATAAAAAAACCTTTCTAGAGTTTAAACAAATCTCCAAGATTGATCATGAAATATAACATGGTATGAATTCAGTTGGAACCCAATAGTGAGCAAAAGTTATACCAGGGCATCGTTGGAAGCTACAGAAAAATCAGTCGGCAATTACAATGTCCAATGTGAGGGTTCTAATATCAATTATTAGTAATAAAGTGATCAAGAAAAGAGACAAGAACAAACCTACTATTCATCACAAATAAAAACATTACTAACTGAATAAAATGAATTTAAAAGTAATAAAAAATATTGTGATTCTTAAAAACATAACATTATTTAAACATCACTCAAAGAGTTAACATTTTTTAACTGAATAATATAATGTCTTGCAAGCATCATGTTAGAACTATATAGATTGTACAATGTGACAAAGAGGATGTGAACTGAAGACTAACATGGATCATAATATGTGAAAGCACAGAATAATTAGAGCACCGGGAAGAAAGTAGAAGGATGACATAACTGAACGAATTTTCAAGGAATCGGTAGTTGAAAAAATTCTCAAAAATTTTCAAACGCATTACCATACACCTTCAAAACTCTCAACAAACCCCAAACATGGAACATAAAAAGAACTCTATACCTGGAAATATCATTAAAAAAATGCTGAGCCAAAGATAAAGAAGAAGTGTTGAAAATGACTTGAACAAAGTTCTTTATTACACATAAACAAAGCTCCATAATATTAATTGTAGGCTTGTCATTGGAATCTATGGAAGCCAGGATGCAATAGAATGACTAATTCTAAATACTGAGGAAAAAATTCTAAAGTTAGCGATTTTATAGCCTGTAAACCTCTGTTCCAAAAGTGTGGTACAGCAAGCAAATTCAGTGATCAATTATTTAGACAAGTTTCTAGTTTCAGATAACATAATAATAAACATCTAAGAACGCGTTTCATTTAAAAGCAAGTAAATGTAAGTAAAATTTGAGTTTTTATTAAAAAATAAAAACTAATACAGCTGTTAAAGTGACTTTGGGAGTTACACAAGTTAAATTTCATGAGGCAGTATGTGTAACATTGTAGGGTTTATTTCAAAACATAAAATTCAGGACTTGACAAAGCTACAAAAAAAGTTCGGTAAAGAATGACCTGGGAACAAATGAAGCTGAGACAGAGGTGGAAAACAGTACATATGAAAAACAGTAGATGTCTGTAATATCAGCACTTAAGAAATCAGATCTTAATTTTGTTTGTTTGCTTGGTTTGGTTTGGTTTAGTGTTGACTTTCAAAAAATTTAGTTGTTCTCTTTTCACAATTTCGATATACAAAATGTTATCTAAATTATTATAAACTTTATGGCATATAGAAATTCATGGATGGCAATCACAAAGCTGGCTAAGGAAAGAAGTCTGACCAAAGATATATGAAATATAATCTTATGAGTACTTTTTCTATTTCACTGTAATTGTTAGAGTAAATCCAAATTTTATCCTAATTTGAATCACATGCAAGACTTAATTCAAACACAAAGAAAACCCCAAAATATAATTTAGAAGTGTGTTTAATTGGAAATATCTAGACTTTCCAATATAAATATTCAAAATCTGCTACCTCAATACTTTCTTTTAAAACTAAATTTCTGTAAATATTTTATTCTCATTGGCAATTTAAAGGTCATCACTATGATCCCAGTGGATGCCTGCTTTGTCTTCCTGTAGTGGGAAACTGAAATGGATGGTGCTTTGCAATTAAGCCTTTAGCACTGTTGCTTTCTCTTTTGCTACTTGGCAGTGATTGCTCTGTGTTCATATCATAATACTTATTATAATGTAGCTTTTTGTTATATATGTCTTTCTTTTTTTACCTCTATCATGCCAACCAGTTTAGCATTCCTCTAAGGGAAAATACTAAAATTTGACTACATTCTAAATGGTAATTTAGAGATTAGTTATCTAAAGTAGTTAAGAGTAAGAATTCAGTTTTAAATGTTCACTGGACACTTTGTTGGCAGAACTTCTTAAGGCCATTTAGACTCTCTCTATTTTAGGTCTCTCATTTGTCACTGGAAGGGAAACTGCAAAGCATATAATGTTGCCGTGAGGATTAAACAAATTATTTAAGGTATAGTGGCTGAGCTCAACAATCAAATATGTGCTTGACATACACAATGTCCTGAGTGTCCAATCCTAGTACTAATCTTTAAAAATTGTAATTTCTGTCTAAAGGACAATCATTAGGGATATTTCTTTCTCATATTAAGCATTTTATATGCCTGCCCATGTTTCTAATGTATAGATGTATTCGCACTCAATTAGTCCTGTAGAACTTTTGACACTTCATGATTTTTTTCAAGTTTGTGACATCTAAGCTTACCAAATAAGTCACTTCTGTATAAACTTTTCACATTTCAGTTTATTTGCTTTTCTTTAAGCCTTGGAGAAGAGTATAATTATAAACAAGAAGAATAACCAGAAAACATGACAAAATAATCTTTGTGGACCTTTGAAATTATTCTGATAATTCGATAGCAAAGGCTTGCTAAGGAAAAGGATTTGCAAATCAAGTTCTCTACACTGTTTTTCCCCTGCTACACAGGTAGACATTGATATTCAAAATTGTTTCACAATCTGTCAAAATACTTCCTTCAAGCTCACTTATCTGTTCTGCTAAATGTTCTGATGGTTAATGTCAGAAAGAGTGCCGGAATTCATAGCAAATAGCAGAACAGCTACATTATGGAATCTCATTGACTGACAGCTAGTTGAAACTTACAGAACTGTTTTAGAATATTTTTCCATTGTTAAATTTTTCTTCAAAGAGCATGTGAAATTAGAGAGTTTTGCAGAGTATCAGCAACTTAAGAACATCACTGAAGAATATGGACTTAAACCTTGCTTTCATTTAATAGTTACTTCATCACATTCAAGGGGTTATAAGCAGCTTTGGAATGGCACCAGACCTGGCTTTAATGTCTGTGTTTGCTATGGCAAATCTTGCTATCCAGTATTTATGTCTCAGAAGTCTTAAAGACTCTTTGACTTTTGCATTATAAAATGTATGGTAATCTCTTATCACTGCACTTATGCCACCCACAAACTTTGAAATTCTGTGGCACACATTGGATTTTAAAAATAGACCCTCTGCCAGCAACCTTTGAAGCTTCTGGAAGGGAGACAATATGTTAAGAAAGTCAAGAAAGCAAATACTGAATTTCTCCTTCCAATTAAATGTCTTCATTGAGAAACTGTAAGATGTAAATGTGTTCCTCCATAAAGCAAAAGACAAATACAAAGAAAACCTCGAAGAGTTTACATATTCAAATCAAAATGTTCTAAAATGTGAGGTCTTGATTCTCTCATATGAGAGAGGATTCCTCAATTATATCAAACCCTATGTTAAACATAATCTTTAGCAGGGTCTGGTGGAAATCATCTGTCATTCCTGCTACTCAAAGGATGAAGCAAGAGAATCTCAGGTACAAGGCCTACCTGGGCTACAGGATGATTATAAAGTCAGCCTGGGAAGCATAGGGAGACACATCCTCAAAAAGAAAAGTAAAAGGAGAGCTGAGAATGTAGCTCCAAGATAGGGTACTTGATTAAGCATGTATGAGGACCTAGGATCAGTTTTCAGTAGACCAGGAAAGAGCTGGTAAAGGTAGAGAGGGGAACAAGAGAAGGTAAGTAGGGGAGGAAGAGGGAAGGGAGAAGGGAATAGGTAACTCAAATTTAGTGTTCCGTTTCAAAGGGCAGAACATTCTAGAGATTGTTTCTCTCCTCATGGCATTCCTGTGCATTAGAGGATTCTTAGACATTCTCTGACATTTAGTACTGAGGATAAATAGGACACTCCTTCAGAATGTAGCTAATGAAAATTCATCCAAACAAAGCCAAATTACCTAGTCAGAAAAGTAGACTGCATTTGTTTCTAATACTGAACAACTGGTAAACCTAAATATAGACTCCAAACAAATACCAGTTTTCTACTTCCAGTTATTTGATTTTTGTCCCATCTAAACCTCACCTTGAAATGTAGCTGATAGTACTGGAAAATGAGTCATAATGAGCACTGTTTAATCCTGGGGGAAAGATCTCATGATTTAACAATATCCCATTCATTATAAACTACCCAGTATAATATATAACTCCACCAACATAAATACACTAATATAGCATCTTACAAATACATCATCAAAAGCCTGAGTGTAAGCTACACATCTTTTGCATGGGATCTAACTAGGCTAAAAGTAAGCCATGACTGAATCTCCATTTCTCATGTAGCTGAGGATTCTCTTCTAAGCATGATGTTTTAATCAAAATCATTACCTGAGGTTATATGATAGAAATCCTCAGTGTCCTGTTAACCTTTGCTAGCTAGGTACCACTTTCCTCTTCTAGAGCTCCCCTCAGTGCTTAGATAAATAACTATCATAGGCAAGTTCAGAATGTGTTTTTCTTAGCCAATAAGAATATTCATCTCTTATCTCAGATCCTCCACATGCACCCATAATGCAGACTTACAAAAGTCAAAAGTCAAAATATCCCACCATTTTCTGACATATAACATAACCTAAACAAGGAAGGAAAAGTAATATCCTAGTCCTAGCCTCTACCTAAATTTAAAATAAAGGAAATCTACAGGAATGCACATGAAAACCCAACTATTTACTATGCTCTTGTCCCCATGAATTTCTGCTGAAATATTATTTCCTTGGTGAATAGTTTTAAGAGGTGAGTCCATGTGGAGGGGAGGACATCATAAGGATGAAAACCATCTAAATGGGTTTGGTCTGTTACATACAAGCCCCAGACCTCTGGCACATTCATTGTGAATGAGAAGTCACATGAAAAAAAAAAAAAAATCAAAGTGAAAAGGAAAACCTAAACAAGGAGGAGTGTCCTTATCAGAACAAAATCACAAGGGAAGCCAGACCTTCTTGAACCTTCTCCAACCCAAAACTGCGAGGAAAAACAAATATGTTCCATATAATACAGCTGGGTCACAACATTTTGTTGCAGTATCATAAACAAATTAATGCAGATCTTAAAGGTAGTCTTTGAAGTCTGCTTATCACAAAGGGACAGGGTAGGGCATTAAATGTATACTAACCATTTAATGTGAGATAATAAACTTCTGGGTATAAATTTCAGTTTATAGAAAAATTAAGAATAACATAAACATCAAAATTAAGAAACAATGAGACAATTTTATAATACTAAATTATTCATCTATTAAGGAATCTATATTACAAAATATAGGCAAACTTTAAAGTTCAAATAATCTATACAAACAACAAAATTTTTGTGTGAAATTTAATTTGATGTTTGCAGTAGGTTCAGTGGGATTCTGCTTCCCTCAAATGAAACTAATAGTTTCATTCAGATTTAATTATATCATGAACTTGTATCTCTCATGAGTAGGATTAGTGCTCTTGTCTGAAAAAGTTAAAGACATAGCTAATACTCTTTCTACAATATGACAATACCATGAGTCTATGGCTATAAGCATAAATACTGAGAATGCTTGACAGTGTGTCCATTTAGCAAAGTAACAGTAGTAGGCTCCCCTCTGGGACCTTTGTCCTTCAGAGATACAGTCTCTTGACCAGAGTATAGTAACAGGTACAATTCCTTCTTGTGGAATGGGCTACAAATCAAGATGGAGATCTTGGTTACTCCCAAAGCAGTCATGCCATTACTGCTCTCCTGGGCACATACTGCCTTGCAGGTCTGTATTGTAGCATGCAGGGAGCAGACCTGGGAGGTTGACTGATGACATTTTTCCTCTACCTGTTCACATAGAACTTTCTGGGACTATGAATACTAGCCAGCAAGGAAGAAACTTCTAACTCAGTTCTAGGTTGATTTTTCTATGTTCTGCAATCTAAATATGTGAAGTCTTCAGCAAAAAGGTCTTAGCAGGTAGTTTTATGAACAACCAAGAGCAGTATCAATAGCCTGTCTTGGGATAGGAACCACTGCAGCCTCCCTGACCAGCCTATTGTATGGAAATCTCATACTTGCTCTGGATTATCATTTAATACATATAGTTTCTGAAACGAACATTATCCTCTCATGCAAGATGCCACTGTTCACACATTTTTAAAATTATTTTTGATAAACTCATAAAATAGTAGGCAATTATCTGTGGGTATGACTTTTCTGGAACACTATCTCATTTTTCTCAATTGTAAACAAGCTCAAGAAGGCCGTGAGCTTTTTGAAAACTAAACATGTATCATTAATTCTTCATGACCCTACCTTGTCCTTGATCCAGGATAACATATGTGTGTATGTTGTAAAAATGTGAAACCTTGAAAGAATAAACATCCTTGTAATCAAGAAATTATATATTCTTTGTGTTAGAAACAATGGGTTGCCGTAGACTGATGACATCTGCTTGTGGTTGTATATGCTTTTCTCGGTCAACAGAGTCAGAAAGTGAGGCTGGCAAGATGGCTCAGCAGTTAAGAGCATTCCCTGCTCTGGAAAGAGAACCCAGGTTCAATTCCCAGCATCCACATGGTAGCTAACAACCATCCTTACCACCAGTTCCAGAAGACCCCAATACCCTCTTCTGACCTCCATGGGCATTGCATGAAATGACTGTGCTTTACACACATGCAGACAATACACTCATAGACTTAAAATAAAAATAAATATTTTAAAAAATAAGAGTCAGAATGGCAATATTTTTCTTTGACAATATAAGATTCCTCAGTTCATGGTAGATGTAAATAGAGAACAAGCTCATTGTTCCAGAAACAGTTCTACGAGAACTTAGAAAGACCTAGTCCTCAGAACGAATCATGCTGTTTCCTGGTTAAAACTAATGCCAAGAGGTCATATTGCCTGTGTTCTTCCATCTTTCCCAGTCAGGTCTCCATATGACATTTTCATACATTCCTAGTTTTGCCTAACCAATCCCCAACCTGTATGCTGCTACTCTATTCCCACTTAAACCTCAATACTTCCATTATTCCATCTCTTTACATTTATATCACGTTTCTCCAATCCCACCTTAATCAGGAAATCTTTGTTGTTCCTCTCCTGCTAATGGTGCCTTTACATCTTCCTGGCCTCTATAGAAACTCCAAGTTAAACACCATATCTGAGAATTTGAAGCTATGATCTTCATTTGAGAGAAAATGTGCCATTGGTCTATCTTGGCCTGGGTAACCTCATTTAGTGTATGTTTTAATTCCATACATTTTCCTAAGTATTTTAAAATGTTATTGTTTTCAGAGCTGAATAAAAGTCTATTGCGCACATGTACTACAATTTCCCTATCCATCTATCAATTGAATGACATCTAGACCGCTTAGTAAAATTACATTTCAACAAGATAGATATCATCACTAAAATCACAAGAATTAATGTATAAATAATAAAATAACAACAATATTCAATATTGAAAGGAATGCAATTACAAATGGTTTGATAACTGAACAAAATATAAAATAAGCAATTTTCTTAAGCCGTTAAAAAGATACCTCAAAAACAGACTAATATCAAGAATAAGTTGTTCAAAAAACATATATTTAAATGATTAATGTGATTATGAATTAGTTTCAAACTCAAGTGGTCAGGTAAATATAAATTAAAATAAAAAATGGCAAATCTGTAGAAGTTATAAAAGTTTTGAAAAGTGAGTGAAGCAACGGAATTTCTAGACACTAATATGGGAGTGAAAATTGGGAAGGTTATATAATTGATTGTCATCAGGAAGTAAATTAGATTTATGTACTTTCATGTCAATAATTCACTTTTATGGAGACTAAATATTTGAGGAAATATCAGATCTTTAAAATATTTTTATTAATACTTTGAGAATTTCATATACCATATTGTGACCATATTCAACAGTCTATCTCCTCTCAAATCTTGTCCTATCTCCAAACATCCTCTGCAACATCACGCCCTCTTTTTATAAATCATATTGAGTCAAATTTGTGCTCCCAAATTACACTTGGGGTGTGGGTTCATTCACTGGAGAGAGGCTAACACAGCAGGGGCTTGAGTCTTTAAAAACTGGTTTTCTCTTTTCCACAAACTATCAGTTGTCATATCTCCTCAGCTAGGTGGTGGTGCTCTGTGCCCAAGTCCCTGATCTATGCTAGGATATTACCTGGGTTTTGGTGGCATAGATCTTGTGTATGTTGTCACAAACAACGTAAAGTTATGTTTTCAACTGTTCTGTTGTGTGGTCGCCGGCTGTGGCTGCTCTCCTCCAGCTATGGCTGCTCTCCTGCTCTCTTAGTTCCTCCAATCAGTCATCTGGTCTGGACCCCAGGACTCATGAGGAGTCTGCGCCAGCATTGCTGCCTTCAGATGCAGGAGACGAGGTCCAGTGACACAGATCTACTTTATTGCAGGAAAGCACGGGCTTATATAAGGGTAATAGTCCAATCATAACACAGCACATGGGATCCCTTATTAGCATGGCAGACTGGTATCCTATTACAATCTAGTGGGCCAGATGCCCTATTAGCATGATAAGTTTCAGTTTCTCTAAGTTTTGGAGTCCTGGAAACCATGTGACTTACATAGTTTTCTCTCTGATAAGAAACAGGAAACACTGCATTCCAGCATGATAGGTATGGAAGGCAAAAGGCAAAATCAGTCACAAGGTTTTCCACAACACTGTTGTATGCAGAAAACACTACTTTTGTCTCTGGCTCTTACAGTCTCTTCTCTCTCCTTCCATGGCAAACCCTAAGCCTTGGGACAGGGATGTGATATAGATGTCTCGTTTAGGGCTGAGCATTCTGCTGTATCCTAGTCTCTGCAAACTTGTTGGTCGAAGGTCTCTGTATTAATTACAACTACTGCACAAAGAAACTTCTCTCATGAGAGCTGATAAATGTGCAAATCTAGGTATAAAGATAAGTCATTAAGAGTCAGTTTAATACTATGTCCATTTAACAGAATAATGGTAGTAAAATCTCTTCTAGGGTCTAAGATCTATCTAGCCATAGATTCTTTATCTGATAATGGTGCCAGATATGGGCTTCATCTTGTGTGGTTACTTCCAAAAATTTATGCCAGTATGAGTATATATTGTGAGGTCAGGCATTATTGTGGCTCATAAATTTCATAGCTTAGCAGACTGATGATTACTTTTCTCTTCCAGTTGCATGCATAACACCTTCCAGCATTTTAAGCTAGCCAGTAGAGATAAATCTTTGAAGTCAGTATCTTCAATGGTCTAATGCCAATATATTTAGGGTCTTCAGCAACAGGGTATAACTGTAAAGTTTATGCAAGTAATCAAGAGCAATGACAGTAGCCTGAAATGTTTTGGGGTCTGTGGGCCTCTCTGACTATCAACACCAAAACACAGAATATGTTCCTGGCACTGTTTTATTTTTACTTGCTTGCCTACGGTGTCTGATAGGGGCTAGTTCCTCCAATGGGCAGGGCTTGACACAGAACTTGGGCTATTAAGGGGCTGCTGGAAGCCACCTTGGAACAGAAGCCATGAGCCATGGGTAGCACATGTGGCGTGGGTACATGCAGCCAGCTGCTTTGTAGCTGAAGGACAGAATGGACTGACTCTTGTGGACGTGGGGTGATTGCTGTCCCCAGAGGCATGAGTAAATGCTAGCAGTGACTATGGGCATGGCACAGTCTGATAAGGTGGGCTCTGAGTCAGGGCATGGGGCTATGCACTGGGTACTCATTCCTTTGTAAGTTAATAAACTCACATAAATTATATTAAATGGTTTGTCTGATAGCGCAGGAGACCCAGAGGGAATTTAGGCCACAAAACTGGCATAGTATGGCTGGACAAAAGAACTACAGCCTTGGGGTTGTGGGCCTCAGAAAGCAGTGCTGTTCCCACTGCCCCTGTGGTGGGTCAGCTGGACTCTGAGTCCCAAATCCAGGAGAGAAGCCAATCAAAACCCGAATGCTTAAATGGGGTTAGGGATAGTCATATGGGTTATGCAGTGGATCATAAAATCTGTAACTAAAAAGAGGCCAACAATGCAGAAGCTTGTATATGTGGGGATATGTTTCAAGTATGTGAAGATTTGTTAAAGGTTACCCAAAGGATAGAAAGTCTTTTACCTGCTCTGGACTCAAAGCAAAGTTACTCAAAGGCTAGAAGATGGTCTATCTGCTCTGGACCCAAAGGGAGCTCCCAGAAAAATAGAGTAGCCACTTCACATGATAAAAGATATGCCCCAGGGGGGAAAAGCTGAAAAGGCAGACCCAGGTGCAGAGCTGGAGACAGAGGAAAGGCAGGATAGTTTGACTTGTGTAAAGTTTAAGGACTCAGAGAAAAAGACAGATAATAGTAAAAAGGAAGAAAAATATACCTGTACTAAAGCTAGGAAATATTCCATGCTGGAAGTGTTAAAGCTGGGAAAAACTTACAAGCAAGCAAGCAGAGAGCCCCTAGACATGTGGCTTGTGAGAGTATGGGACATGGGAGCAAATGACATCCGACTAAGTCCTTCAGGAGCTTCACAGCTGAGTTATATAACCACCCAATCCATCCTTGAGATATAGGCTATTCAAACTAGGCCAATGCAGGGTGGAGCAGACCTTAATGGGGTGGCTGGTTGAGGCATTAAAGATACATGGTTGTCGCGAAGGGAGACTAACATGATTAGCAGGGGCTGGAGGATTATAAATGAGGGACAGGCATTACTGAGAGTCTAGGTATGAGAAAAGCAATATATGATGTCCAGTTCACTGGGTCAGATGAGACTGTGTTCACCAGAGATATGGAAGAAAGCTCAATTCATCTGGGACCTTGAGAATGGTATGGGGCTTTAATAGATTTACTAAGCCCTTAGATGGGACAGGATCTTTGTAAAGTGAGAGAGGCTTTGACAAATCTAAATGATGCTGACCAGAATGTAAAACATGTCTGTAAAATAGCAGAACACCCTAAAAGAGATACAAAAAAGACCAGACAGAGGAAATGGTCCACTTAGGTTATTCGAAGGTAAGTGTAGCAAGACATACATCAAGCCCAAAAACCCAGAGAAAAAATTGATAGAAAACAAAATTCAGTACTAAGGCATTTCTGGAAGGTTTTTAAACCAGAAGAATAGTTTATGAAGGACATTCGAAGAATAAAAACTGTACAAGGGGTTGTTAAGAATCCCCAAGGAATAAATAAGATGCATTTCTCTTCTGACAAAGTCTATACTAGGGATGGAAGCAGGTTTTCCCACCAAGTTCTCCCTCAGCAACCTGGTGTGGTCAATGGGAAGATGACAGATATGGCTACAGTTAGGAGGCAGACCCAGATCCTGTCTGACTCAGGGAACCCCCAAGTGCAGCAGAGATAGGAGAAGCCCTCTGCCTCCTTAGCCCAGTGCAGGGTCTGGCAACTGGAGCCAACACCTGTAAGTGTATCAAGAATAAAAGAAAAAAAAAAAAAAAAAAAAAAAAACCCATGTAAAATCCCCCAAGTGCAAAATGACTCCAAAGGGATAACTAAAAATGATAAAGAGCTAACCAAATTAATGTCTCGTAGCCGTGCTATGGTGCCTAACAGAGATCTGCCTGCCTCTGACTCCCAAGGGCTTGGATTAAAGGCATGTGCTACTATGCCCATCTTAGCATTTTGTAAGTCACATAGTTTGCCAGTATTTTTTAAACCATGTTACTCTACCAAACAACTCCTAAAGGCAACTCTTTAATCTAGTGCAGTTTTACTTGCTCATACTACTATCTACTAGGGTTACATGTGCTGGTTGGCAGTACTCCCACATATAGGAAAATCAGGCTAATGAAAATCTCACCCCAAACCATGTTACCATAGTAATCACATCTCATGAATGACTGTGTTCAAGTTATTCCTTGATTTTTTAAATGTTCTATCCATGTTTGACTTCCATTACTCTCATTTCATATTTCTTTGGATAAAGATAATCACATGGACATCCTTAACATAAAGTGTTAGAATGTTTAAGTCTTCCACTGGGTTAGAAGGAGAATTGAATTATTAATGCACAATTCCTATATCTACCACAGAAAATGACTTTTTTATTTCTGCCTAGGAGCTGGCACATTTGGGAATTAAGTGAGAAATAATGAACATTTTCAGTATACAGACTAAAGACTTTTATTATATGAGAAAAAGTACATCCTATCATTTCATTAATTGCTCTCCAGCTGTTTTGTTTTGTTTTTAATCCTCCTGGAAGTAATATATCATTAATCATTTTTCTATGTCCTATTTTTCATCTCATTTTAATGCTTCTATATTTTATCTTTGTTGAGAATCTCCTTCTGTCAGCTATGGAAACCAATAAAGGTGACTTCTACCATGCCTTCCATCATTGATTTGTTCTTTTTTTTTAACAAAAAAAATCTGGTTCATATTGTTGCGGCTTTTGTTATCTCTGTAATCCAGTCCTTTTTGTGTTCTCCTTGAATACTTGTTAATAATACTTTTCTTCCCAGTGTGATCTCCCTAGATATTTAATTCTATTGGGGTGTTCCTGATTCACACATTCTGTTTTCTAATGTATGGTGGAAATTATCGATTTTATGTTACTATTAATTTGTTTATTCATATTTTTGCCTACTCACAGCTCTAGTGGTTGGAGTTTCTTATGAGGTGGTAACTGAGTTGGTTTTTTTTTTTTTTTTTTCACATTTCCTTGGATGAGGTTACTAGTCAGTAGTTGCAACATGTGGGAGAAAAGTCTCACAGCTCTCCAGGGTCATAAATAACAAAGGCTGACAGTTTTCAGTTAAAAGAACAAGAAAAGCATGAAATATTCTGGTGCCAAAACTCCATCTTCTGAAGGATACGTGGGAACCTGCTTTGCTCACTAGCAGCAGAATGATTTCACACTCAAAATTCTAGTGTAGTTGAGACCTCAAATTCTCAAAGCTGTTCTGCTTGAGAGGCCACTTCATACATGTCAAGAAGAGTAAGTGCATACCAGACTTTTTTTTTAACTGAATTTCATGTTATAACTGGAAAACCACAGGTCTTACACATTGAGAAGGTTGGATGTTTTGAATTTCTAGTATTTTCTTTAGCTTACAGAAATAGTAATGTATGACATGAATAACCAAATAGGCTTAATTTATAGACTGTTGTTCTAGCCATTGTTTGACAGAATATATTATTATTCACATTTTCTGTGTTTTCCCATTCATCTTCTCATTTGGAGCAGTCTGAAGTCCCACAGTACTAGCAATAAGAATATTTTTTTTGCCATATGCAACATGGTAAATTCATAGAAATAAAAGAGTGAATGTAAGATTTACCTCAGTCTGGGCATGATGGCCCATTACTTTAATCCCAGCACTTGGGAGGCAGAGGTAAGCGAATCTCTGTGAGATCAAGGTCAACCCAGTCTACATTGTGAGTTCCAGGAACCTGGAACTATAGGGAGACCTTGTCAATAAATAAGGAAGACAAACCTCAAAAAGAGATGGATGAACATGGATTATTCATCCTTTCCTCATTTATCAACTCACTGCAGTTCTGGAGTTTCATTCAATGGAAGAGGCCTTTCTATCTAGAATGTGTATGTTTTATAACTGTTGCTTTAATAATGGATAATTATAGCTTGGCTGCATACTAATAAGAGCTCAAATTGAACATAATTTTCTTCATTTCCTATCTTCAGTCATTTTAAAATGTGTTGAAAAATTTTAAACATCTGTTTAATTTCACTGAAGAGGTGGCTATGTCTTTTGGTGAGACAGTCTATGTTTAGCTTATTCCTTCTATTCATCATGATGATTTTATATAAGTAGTGTTATACATTTGAGTCATACATTCACATGCTATTGGTAAGGTTTAGAGAAGGTTTTAAAAAGAAATTTAATACCATGATTTTATTATGTCTAAAATAATGACCAGAGTGACTTTGTCTGACTTAGTGGCTGCAATTAGGATCTACAGAATGTAGACAGGCCCCTTTTTGTCCTACGAAACAGTAGCTTGCAGGGCATCATATTGCTCTTGCTTTCAAGTGAAACTTGGTTTTCATTTTTTGGCAGCTGTTCAAGCTTATTACTACATAATTGGCACCAACAGCTGCCTCTGCTGTGCAAACCATATGAACATCACACAACCCAGGATCCCACCATCTAATTTAGTATTAGGCTACATTTTGTGCAATGAGGTGTGTAGGCACAAATAAACAAACCAAATAAATGTAATGAAAATCTTTTAATCTGATTCAGAAAAAATCCCAACAAGATTCTTTTCAATAGCTGAAGCTCATATAATACTCTAGTTTCCTTAAAGCTATTTATGTATATGTTTATTTTACTACTTTGTTTTAGCTGGCTTAAAAATTAAAAGAGAAAATAAATTTCAAGAATAATTAAAATGAACTAACAATGTAATTATAAAAGGATGTCACCTCTGTATTTAGCATTTTAGAGCAAATTATAAATCTGCCTTTACCTTGTGAGTGTAATTTAAAATAATGAACAGGAAAGACATAAGGTTAGCTAGAGTTTTATCAAGATAGCATATGAGGCATATGGAGTTTTACCCGGATGATGATGAGGTGAACTGAAATCTCTAATTCAGAAGCATATCTCCTTCTGGTACCATAAACCAAACATTTATCCATCTGCCCTCTCAGTGGGATGGAAACCTTTGGCCCATAATAAAATTCACCTTAAAGCTGAACACACACACACACACACACACACACACACACACACACATACACACACTCATAGAAACAGCTGTTCCATCTAATCATCTAAAAATAAATGTAGGGTAAGCTAAGAAAATATCTCCTGGGTACCAAAGGTACAGTTTCAATAAATAAGACTGTTTAGCACTTCGCAACAAGTAACCTTTCTTAATATAATGATTCATCTATACATTTGCTCCTACAGAGTTATGTTAAATATATTTTTAAGGTGAGTATGTGATGATACATAAAATATAGAATATAAGTGTCTAATAAAAGGTACCAGTATACATGTGTTCTAAAATATAGGAAGATGAATGTAAATGTCCATAAATAAGAATAGTTATGAATGAAAATATGCACATATGGATACTTGATCATTTCAACTACTACAAGTGAAATTTTTATCTTTTTCCATAGAGCAAAATGATTTTCAGGAGTGTTTTCATTTCTTTTCATCTTTGAAAACAGATAAAATGCCTGCCATTGCATTAAAAGGTGACATGTATTAGCTTGATACTAACCAAAGATCTATGAAAGTAGATAAGGTAAAAAAGTACTAGAAGTGAGGTGGGAAGATATACATAGGGCTTGTCAGCTTCTTCCAACTTGACACAAACTAGAGTCACCAGGGAGCAGGGAACAACAACTAAAGAGTTGATCAGACTGACCTGTGACCAAATCTGTGAGCCATTATCTTAATGGCTAGTTGATATGGGAGGGCACAGCTCACTGTGGGTGTTGTCATCCCTAGCCAGGTGAGCCTTGGCTGTATAAATAAATACCCGAGCAAGCCAGAGCAAACAAGCTAGTAAACGGTGTTCCTTTTGTTTTGTATTTCAGTTCCTGCCTCCAGGTTTCTGCCTTGAGTTCCTAGCTTGAGCTCTTGTCTTGCTTCCCTTGATAATAGACTGTGTCATGGGAATTGTAAGAGGAAACAAACCTTTCTCTCCCTAAGTTGCTTTTGGTCATGTTGTTTATCACAAAAGTAAGGAAACCAAACTAGAAAAGGCTCCTTAAAATTGTTCAAATATAAGGCCATCAGTGTTGTTTTAGAGAAATAATTGAAAGTTATGCCCCGGGGCTTGAGAGATGGCTCAATGATTAAGAACAATGACTGCTCTTGCATAGGACCCAATTTGATTCCCAGCACACAACCCAGGATCTCACTATCTAATTTAGTATTAACCTACATTTTATGCAATGAGGTGTGTAGGCACAAATAAACAAACCAAATAAATATAATGACAATCTTTTAATCTGATTCAGGAAAAAAAAAATTCCAACAAGATTTCTAGTACCCACATGGAAGCTAATGACTGTAACTCCAGTTCCAGGGGATTTGAAGCCCTCTTCTAACCTCCGCAGGCATTACATTTACACACATGCACGCAATACACCCATATACATAAAATAAATACAAAATAAAATAAAATAAAATATAAAATAAAATAATGTCTTGATGTCCTGACACATTAGGCCTTTCCTTCTTGCCATTCTCAAACATGTAGAAACAATGTCCATACCAGGTTCTAGGGGTTGAAATTAATTAACTTAAAGAAAATACATTGAATTCTTAAATTCTGTGGATGTACAAGACATTTTAATCAGACAAAGGGAACTTTCTTTTTAAAGCAAAAGATATCTAAATTGTTTCAACAAGATACCGTCATCAAAAATTAGAAAATAGAGTGGAAATAAACAGTGATCATAAAATCATACTGATGTTTGATGTCAAGAATATGGTAAGGAAGCACATCTTAAATAAGATTCCACAAGCTGCTGGGTACAATAATATAAATAGTGGTCAATTCCATTGACATATTGTGTAGATTTCTCTGAAGTTTCTTCATTGATTTATAGTTTAAATGCTGTATCTAAAGCTCAGTTTTGCATCTTGAAAGCACTCACTATTGTGTATCAGCTTCCATGTGATCTTTTCTTTTCCTGTTTATTTATTGAGAATTTGATATATGAGTACTGTATTTACAACATTTCCACCTCTCACTCTGCCCTCCAACTCGTCTCATGTGTCCTCCCACTGCCTCTCAGTAGCTTCACCTTTTTTAAAAAGGTTTTTAATTGAGGTTTTGTACATTTCATACAACATTATTAATCAAATTTAAATAGACCCTCTCCCCCATCCATGCCACCCACACCCCACACTCAGTACTTCATGTGTTACCATACATGTTAAGTCCTATCCAGTCAAGCATTTGTACCCCAATGTCCTTTGGTCCACATTCATTCACCAGAGTCTAGTCAGCCTATCCAGAGACCTTAAGTATGGTCTATTCTCCCTCGCCCAGCAGCAATCATTGCAGAAAAAGGGGTGGAAAGCTTGCAAAAGTCAGGGTTTGTCCATGAACATAGGGAAACAGAGGCTTTCAAGCCACTGGAAGCTTGCACATGTGAATGTGTGGCAATGGTGACACTAAGCACGGGACCCATGCCACCTCAATAAAACAACGGCCAAGAGTAGAGCAGGAAAATGAGTAGTGGGCCAACCCTAGCCTGGTCTACTACTGAGTCTACTTTGTTGTGCTAGTAAATATATGTGTTTAGGACTGACCACTAGTGATTGGATAACCTATCAGAGAATGTGTCTCTGGGGAAAAATTATTCTTATTCTCATTAATTTTAAAAATA
>NW_008342282.1:3219644-3232444 GCF_000622305.1 Nannospalax galili | reverse complement strand
TTTTTTAAAAATATTTTACTTATTATTTTTATTTTATGTATATGAGTGTATTGCCTGCATGTATGTGAGTGCACCCTGTCATGCAGTGCTGCGGAGGTCAGAGAGGGCTTTGGATTCCCCTGGAACAAAAGTAAAGGATGGTTTTTAGCCGCCATGTGGGTACTGGGAATCAAACAGGGGTCCTCTGCAAGAGCAGTCAGTGGTCTTAACCACTGAGACATCTCTCCAGCCCCTCCCTCAGTAATTAATCTTAATTGCTTATAGCTATTCATCTAAAGGTGCAAAATCCCCCCACCCAACCACCTTGGCATGTCTCCGGGTGTTGTAATTATGTAGGTCATGTTAGATAACCATATTGTTGAGATTTTATGGATGCAGCCTTCTTGTCATGACTAGAAAAAAACTAGTCTCAAGTATCCTGAATATCTAGTTCTTACAATATATTGGTCTCTTTTTCCGTGATATCCCTTGATCCTATGTGTATTGTTCGCATTTTATGTGTATCAATTGGAACTGGGCACTCCATAGTTGCATACTCTCTGCATCTTGAATAGTTTTGAATATCTGTAATAGTCTCTAAGTGTGGTAAAAAGAAGCTTTTTTGATGAGGAGTAAGAGCTATATTTACAGGTGGGTTTAAGAAGATTTTAGAATATAGTTAAAAATTGTATTGGTTTAGGGAAGTGGTAGTACTAGTAGGTTCTCCTCTATGACCTTTCCAGCCATGAGTTCTTTAGCTAGATTTTTAGACCTGGTATGAATTTCCTTCTGCTGAGTGGGTCTTCAGTCCAATTACATAGCTGTTGTTTACTCACAAGATAAAAGTGCCACTATTGCACCATTAGGGTCATGTTGCTGGGCCAGTCACTGTTTAGATTCACAGACTTAGCAGCAAGGAAGGACTTTTGATCACTATTCTCCTTTTGGAATTCCCATGGTAATATCTCTATATTATATGTTTTGATCATTTGTGTTTGTTATCTAAAAGTCAAATCCCTATCTTTTGGTGCATAAATATTTACAATAACTATAACTTCTGGATGAATTTTTTTTAATTAATGTGAAGTAGCCATTTTCATGTCTCTCCTGATGAGTTGTTGCTTGGTCTAATGTATCAGTTATCAGAATAACCATTCCAGTTTATTTTGGGCTCCATTTTCTTAATAAATTTTCTTAACAAATTACCTCACAGTGACCCAGAAGTGAATTTTTTTTGAAACAGGGTTTCTTTGCAACCCCAGCTGAACTGAGACTTGCTAAGTAGACCAGGCTGACTTTGAACTCACAGAAATCAACCGGCCTCTGCCTCTGAAGTGCTGGGATTAAAGACATGTGCCACCACAACTGGTCATCTATTTGTATTTTTAGCAGTGAGATGTATTTTCTGGAGACAATAGGTGATTGCATCTAGAGATATTTCCATTCAGCCTTATTTCTAACTAATAAAATAATTATATTGTTACCCATGTAGATAATTTAAATATTCAAATGATTCTATTAGATTTGTCATTACTTATCCCCACTCCTTTCTTTTACTATTACATATTCTTATATTCTGCGGTATCCATTTTCTGTTCATTACCTCATTCCATTTATATTTATGTGTACTTTGGATGACTACATTAGTTAATTTTCTTTTATTTACTGTTGAAATTTAGAGTTTTACTGTGAGGGTGTGTTTTTCACTTTTCTTCCTCACCCTGTACTTTAATAGTATCCCCCTTCTGGCCTGAATGCATGTGCGTGCACACACACACACACACACACACACACACACACACACACACACTTATTTTATGTTATTCTTATATGAGCAGTTAGTAAAGTATAAAAGCTTCCTTTCCTCCCCAACTTTGGTTTTTCCTGGTCAGAAAATTTCCAATGTTTTAAAAGCTAGACTGTCTACTTATTAATAATTCAACTATAAAATCTGCATCATCTAGAATTCTTCCTAAAAGTTTAAATATAGTATAAATGAAACTAAGTTTGTAAATAAGACTTCAAAGATTTTATTTTACTATTACAATATGCACAGATTTTCACTTAATTTGAATTCCAGTATTTTCCAAATACTGGAATTTGATTCAAAAAATTAAAAATAAATGTCACCTAATAACCCACAGATCTAACAAAGGACACAGAAAAAATAAAATATATTTTAACTATAAAAGATTAAAATAGTGGCTGGAGTGATGTCTCAGAGGTTAAGAACATTAACTGCTCAGTAGAGGACATAGGTTTGCTTCCCAGAAACCAAATTCGGTAGCTCATAATTTCCAGGAATTCAGGGGATTTCAGGAGAATAAACACATTTTTCTGGTCTGTATGGGCAACTGAATGCATATAGTGTACATGAACAAAAGTAGGGGCCCATATATGCATAAATATTAAATAAATCTTTAAGAAAAATTATTGAAATAGCTATATTTATTTTCCTTAATGGGACTTATCTAGTGAACTTTGAATCATCCTATTACCTTTCTCCATTGACCTCAACTAAATTTGCTTTAATAGTCTTTCCACAAATTTCATCCAAAAATAAATTCATTCTAGATTTCTTTCTTTCTCTTCTGTCGGTATACAGGAAGATATTTGTGTGTTAATTTTATTTCCTATTATATTGAGGAAATTTTTTATTATGTCTAAGAATTTTCTTGTGGCGTCTTTAGGGTCTTTCATATATAGAATCACATTATCTGCGAATAAAGATACTTTGGTTTATTATTTTTAAATTTCTATTCACTTCAATGCCTTCATTTGCCCTATTTTTCTAGCTTATACTTCAAGCATTATATTAAACAGAAATGCAGAGTGAACATCCTTGTCTTGTTCCGAATTGTAATAGAAATGCTTGAAATTGTTTTTTTTTTTTAATTGTGATGTGGCTGTGCAATTGTTATATATTGCCTTGATTATGTTGAATTATGTCAAAGGTCATTTCTGCATTTAATGAATTAACTATGTAGTTTCTGATCTTGAGTCTGTTTCTGTGGGGGATAAAATTTGTTGATTTATATATGTTGAGCCATTCCATCATCAGGGATGAAACTGACTTGATCATGTTTGATGTTCTCTTTTTATGTTCTCTTGCACTTTGTTTGTGAGTATTTTATTGGGAATTTCTGCATTATTTTCATCAAAGCTATTGGACTATAATTTTCTTAGTTTGCTGGTTCTTTGTCTGGTTTTGATATCAGAGTAATACTGAGTTTGTAGACATTACCAGGTAGCAAATAAAAAGCCCAATGAAAGGAATGGAATTCCCTTTTTGCAGTTGTTGACAAGTGGTTTCCCTTAGACTCACAAACAATACTGGTGATTGTCATTGGTCTTGTTTACTTTGAAAATTTGATGGCAAGATCCTATTGCTGAACCAAGTGTGGTGCAGTGGCATATATCTTTAGTCCCAGAACTAGGAAGGAGATCTCGTTGAAATGGACTCTATTTTCTTTGTAACTTTGTCTTTCATACCTCAAAATCGATAATAACTTTCCTTCATATTCTTGGCCTATTTCTCCTTCATCTTATGATTTTCTGTTCCCTATTGAGAAATTCAAAGTCAGTATTATTTTCCTACTCGCTGTAATCTGGTAAAGCATCATTTTCAACTCATCTAAAATCTCACAACCATAGTAGTTGTCCTAGTTGGTTTCTTCATTGCTGTGACAAAACACTCTGAACACTACCAACTCAGGGAGGAAAGGATTTATTTATCTTACATCTCCCAGGACACAGTTCATCAGGGAGCCCAAGGTAGGAACTCAGAGCAGGAACCTGGAGGCAGGAGCTAGAGAACAGGCCATGGAAGAACACTGTTTACTGGCTGTCTCCTGATTGCCTGGTTCCTCCAATGAGCAGGGCCTGACACGACTGAGAAGTAGGAAGGGAAGCTGAAAGCCATCTTGGGGTGGAAGCCAGGAGCTTCCTGTAGAGCATGATGGTGTAGGAAACTCACAGCCAGTGCAGCAACTCAAAGACAGAGTGGACTGACTCCCTATGAACCTGTGGCCAGATTGCTGGCTGCGGAGGCATGAACGAATGCTGGTGGGGGACTATGGGCATGGAATGGTCTGATAAGGCGGGCTCTGAGTCCCTGCAGTGCGGGGCTAGGCACTGGGTACTCATTCCTTTGTAAGTTAATAAATACACATAAAATATATTATATGCTTTATCTAATCACACAGGAGACCCAGAGAGAATTTGGGCCACACTGGCTTGTTCTCCTGGCCTCTGCTCTGCCTTCTTTCTTATGAAACACAGCCTTCCCTGCCCAGGGGTGGCACCCCCACAGTGAGCTGGGCCCTCCCACATCATACAACAACGAAGAAGATGCCTCATAGACATGGCCACAGGCCAGTTCAATGGAGGTAATTCCCCAATTGAGGCTCCCTCAACACAGGTGTGTCAAGTTGACACTAAAACTATCCAGCACAGTAGTCTACTCCTTTTTTAAGAATGAAGATGAAAAGACATAACTTGAAAGAACTGTTAGAGACAATAAAACTGAAAAAAAGTCAAAAACAGATTATCATTCCCTGTTTTATGTTCCCAAGTATTATTCATGATGCCCAACTAGAACAAAAAATCTGGTTATTGGGAATAATATTTGTCACTTGAGTCAAATACACAAACTTACCCTCATATTTCTACTCATCTGTGAAACATGAAAACATGTAGTATTATTGACTGTAATCTATTACAGTTAGATTATGTAGAAGACAGACATTATCTTTTTATTTCAGAATACATTTATGTCATCTGAAGATTTAGAATATCACATAGAGTGATATATTGGATACCAATAATCATAATACTAGTTTTACTGCAACAGTTATAAAAAGTAAATAATATATTGAAGAAATCCAGGGTGAAGTAGAGCTTAACTATCACACATTTATCAAGCACACTCTATTATCCATGCTAAGTCAACTTATAATTAATTGGAGCAATCCACATATGTTTTCTTGGTACAGTTTCAAAAATTCTATGATATTATGATTTTACAATAATCTAATTAACTTCTGTATACTGGATAAGCATAAAAATGGTTATGTTTCAAATGAAAGCTTTGCCTCTAGTCTTAGCCATTGGAACTATTATTCTTTAGTAAATAACAGGAACCTTAGCTTATGACTTTTGAGAGGTTTAGAAAGTATCATTTAATTGATAGACCTAAAAGAGGAATAAAAAATACTGTTGGGAAAAATATTTTTAGAGTTTTGAGACAGGGTCTCCCTATAGCTCCAGCTGGCCTGGAACTCGCTATGTAGATCAGGATGGCTTCCATCTCACAGAGATACTCCTGTTTCTACCTCCTTGGTGCTGAGATTAAAGGTGTGTGCCACCACACCTGACAATGTTGGGAAAATTTATGTTAAACAATGTCAAAATTTATCCTTGCTATCCATGAAGAAACTTACTTCATGGACTGAAGAGATGCCTCATTGGTTAAGAGCAGTTGCTATACAATCATGAATTCTGAAGTTCAGATCTCAGCAGCCAAGTAAAAAGTCATACATCCTTCAAACAGCTTTAATTCCAACTTCAAGATTTCTAACTTCCTTTCCTGGCCAATATGTGCATGCACAGTTATGCACACACATGGGTATGTGTGACTCTATAACCACACTTATACATGCACAAATAATATAAATAAACAAATAAATAACAAAAATTTACAGAAAACCCCTGGCTCCTCATGGTTTTTCATTCTCTTAATCTGTTTCATATTTATGGTAGATTCCTATGGGTTTTCTGGTGTATTTCTAATTCACTATTACAGAAATCCATCTCGAATAACAAAAACATAAAATATTATGTTACTGATACTTGAATTTGACTTGAAAAAAACTAACACATGGGGAATTTAAGTAATTTTATTTCACAAAATATTTTATGTATTACTTTTATTTTATGTGTATGAATGTATTACCTGGATGTATGTAAGTGCACCCATGTCATATAGTGCCTACAGAGGTCAGAAGAGGGTGTGGAATCCCACAGAACTGGAGTTATGGATGGTTGTTAGCCCTATGTGGGTGCTGGGAATTGAACCTGGGTCCTCTGCAACAGCAGTCGGTGCTCTTAACTGCTGAACCATCTCTCCAGCCCCCAAATTTAAGTTTCTAATGTGAAAGTAAGTTACGGTTAATTCACCTTACAAAATTAGGAGTCTATCTCTTCACTATCAGATTTCATCATTATAACCTCCCCAGTTGTCTTAGAACATTATATATATATATATATGTTCTTGTCATGTATTCCAGGTTGGCCTTGAACTCATAATATCTACCTTGGCTTCCTGGATCCTGGGATTGTAGATAAATTCTTTGATATTCAGCTTCAAATATATGATCAATACATTTATCACAAATGTATGAAGGCTGAATAAAGTGGAAAAACAAGAGCCAATAAATTATTCACTATGATCATCAAACATAAAGATGATGAAAGAACAGTATTCATCTGGATCTAAGTAGTTGAACTTACAGTTAATCTGTCACTTTATTTACATCTTTTAATGTAATGTTAAAGTGAATGTGATTTATATCATACATGTGATAGCAAGTACAACTAAAATTAAACAGAAATATAAGCAGTTTTAATAAGATTGCTTTGGGTAGCCTAAATTTGCATTCATTCTCAAATGTTCTGCATATATTGATTTTACATGTATATTACCTTTTTAATGATTCATCACTTTTCAAAGACATACATTTCATTTGCATTTTTTTCACTTTTTTGTTAAGCTTTTTAATTTCATACATTTCCCACTCAAATCCAGACCCCTTCCCGATCCATGAGTCTCCTATCCCCCCATGGAACCCTATACACTCCGCCATATTTGTTGAGTCCTTTTCATTCAGGTGTTTGTACCCAAGTGTCATATAGTGTAAATGCATCCATTGGAGTCTCGTCAGCCCATCCAGTGTGGTATGTAAGTCATACTCTCCCCCACTCAGAAGCAATCAGTCTCAAATATTTCCCAATCTAGTGCTGGCCTGTCACCTATTTCTCACTTCCCCTTTGGGCCCTTATTTAATTGAGCTGACATGGGTCCCATGCTCAATGCCACTGCTGCCACAGGCTCACATGAGCAAGCCTCCCGTGGCCTGGAAGTCCTCCACCTCCCTGTGTTCATGAACCAGCCCTGGATATTACAATCTTTCCACCTCCTCTTCTGCAATGGTCCCTGATCCATGGGTAAATGAGGTTCCATATAAGAGTCCTATTCTACATGCTACAGTCTCTTATTCTCCCAACTTGGCCAGTTATGGCTTTCTGTGTGCATATCACTCTGATGTACATGGAAGGCTCACTGGTGAGAGCTGAGGGGGTGCATTAGCCCCATTCTATCCCTTATTCTGCTATGTTCCATGAAACTTAGGTGTAGAGATTCAACTGCAGATGTGTCACCTAATCCTGGGCATCTCCCAGGTAAATGTTCTCTGTGCGTTACCAGATGTGCAACTCTGAGATAGCCTCCATCTGTTGCAAAAAGATGTTTCTTTGATGAGTGCTGTAGGACATTGTCATCACATTAAGGGTCTCTTCTATCTGGTACTGCATTCCATGCCATACAGCTCTACATATATATATATATATATATATTAAGAGGACCAACAATACATTTGAAAATAAAAGAAAGATTAACTACGTTTCACTAGTTAATCATGCAATTGATCAAGGCGTACAGTTCTAACACACTCTCAAGTGAATGTTTTACTTATCCAGGTTATTGACTTTCAATTAAATAAAAAAGAAGAGAATCCACTATAAATTAAGTAGTTGAAGGTGAACAAATGGAACTTAATTTCTTCATCTGACTCTTTACTACATATATTTAAGATTATTTAATTAAATTTTCATTGGTGTCACAAATTGGCAAACATATAAGCTCTAAGAGTAGAGCTTAATGGAAATGGAATTATCTTCAATAACAGTCGTGACACTGAAAATAATCTCTTTTTGCAGAAGTTCTGTGAAAGCCTCCTGTTAAAGACTTCTATTGACACCTTGATGTTTAAAAACACATAGCCTAAAAGGTAAATACTATCTTAAATTATTATGTATATATATATTCATAGAATGTACTTTAATAATTCCCTGAGAATCAAAACTGCATGGAATTTGAAAGTTGAATTCCCTCCTTTCCCAGATAGAACCATTGTACGCAGCTGGACTATCTGGAAGGTCCTATATAGCTTTCTTCTGAATATAAACCATATTGTGCCTCTGATAAGGAAAGCAAATGAAATAAGTAACAAAGGCTTTGTAGAATAACAGCTGTGCTGTATGTCTGTGAGTGACTTTTAAAGAACAATGAGACTCTACAAAACTAATTTGTGCAGCTTCTCTTTCTTGCTTGGGCACTAGATGACTTCCAGCGTGTGGTCAGCTTGTTTGGCCTACATTCAGAGTTAGCCCTTCTGCCTACTGTGTGGAAGAGTAAAGCATATAATTGGGTCTTTCATATTGTCTTCCAAACTTCAACATTTTATTTCTTTCTCTTTGTGGAAATTTTGTGTTTATTACATTAGTATGACTGTTGTTCTATATTTCTTCTTGGTTTCTGCCTTTTCACACATATACTTAGAAATATAACAAAAGCTTCCAGCAAACGTGAGAGTTCCATAAGAATAATAGGTGTCAGCTTGGCATGGTGGTGCACGTCTTTAATCCCAGCACTCGGGAAGCAGAGGCAGGCAGATCTCTGTGAATTCAAAGCCAGCCTGGTCTACATAGTGAGTTCCAGGACAGCTGGGGCTATGGGGAGACACTTTCTCAAAAAGACCAAAAAAAATAAATAAATAAATAATAACAGGTGTCATTTGGACAGGTCTATGGTCTATGCAAGTTTTAATGTGTTCAATCAATCATGAATATTATACTTCAATTTTTATATATAATATCAATCTTACATTCATGATACTATATTATGATATATAGATACTGTTTTCAATAGATAATGAGTTTATTTTCTTAAACTGAATATAACTGAACATCTAGACAAAAAAAAAGAGACACCTATGTAAGTTAAGATTTTCATTTTGCTGCTGCTAAGGGTTATTATTATTAATTTTTAAACAATTTTATGCATGTATAGAATGCATTCTGATTCCTCTCATCCTCATTCTCTTACCTTCCCCCCATCCCTGTCAGTTCCCCCCTCCTTACAAGTCTCTTTCTTGTGTTCATGTCTTTTTGTTTTGTTTTGTGATTCACTGAGTTTTATCGGAGTCAGCTGTAATCCCATAGTTTAGAACCAACCAATGGAGCCTAGTGGACTCACCAGTAGTTAACTGAGGACAATGACTTCACCTCTCTCAGAATCCATCAGAGGTCAATAGTTCAACAGGGTGGGTCGTGGTACTATGAGTCCTTCTCCTTTTGATGCGTGATTGTTAAAGGACCCAGTATTAGGCATATCTAGACCATACAACTGCAGCTACTGTGGGTTCAAAGCAACTTGGCTGTGTCATACCAGGAGAGGACATTCGCTAGCCCTTATCCCTATCTTCCTACTGTTACATTCTTTCCACAACTCATCCACAATGTTCTCTGAGCTTTCAAATCTCCCAGCTAACCAAACCATAGGCCCACATGGATTCACAGAAGAATTCTACCAGACTTTGAAAGAAGAACTAAAATTAATGCTTCGTAATTGTTAAAAAGGGGAAGAAAAGCAATACCTGCTAACTCCTTTCCAAAGGCATTAGTACTCTAATAATAAAATCAGACAAAGGCACAAACAAAAAGTACACTATAGACCAATATCCCTGATAAATCTAGATGCAAAAATTCTCAACAAAATTCTTGCAAACTGCATACAGAAAAACATAAAAAACGTATTATATTTGAGGAGGAAGCATGGAAATTTACATCATGCTAATTAGTAGAGGTGATAAACGTTACTACTGAAATCCACCCGATGACTTCATAGACATACACAGGCGCCAAGGGTCCAAGTGCAACTGATTATGACTAGAAATAACCAGAGGCATACAGATTAGAGATGCATGCGCCAACATCTCAGTGTTAGTAGCAAAAACAATGAGTCTTTCTGCAAGGAACAAAATATTCTAAAATGAAATGGAGATCTTTTTTAAAGATTAAAAAACTCATTCAGTTTTACATCTTACAGGGCTTATACTGAGTTCAAAATTGTGTAACTGTGTTAACTCAACTGTGAACCTAGAAACTTGCACCCCTGTGGTATTAACTGTGAACCTAGAAACTTGCACCCCTGTGAAAGAGATGTACTCTTGCTCTGGAGTATGTTACTGAATATGTTAAATCTGTAGTGAAATGCTTCCTCTAATCATGTAGTTATTACAAATTTAAAAAATGATTAAATGATAATAATAATAATTAGTAGATGTGAAAACATTACCATTGAAATCTACCTGATGACTTTATATCCATGCTCAGATGCCAAGGAGCTCAGAAAGTAACTGTCACTAGTAATAATCAGATGTATAGAGATTAGAAACACGTGTGCAAACATCTTAATATCAATTGCATTGAAAATGAATTTATCTGTATGAAACTATATTTTAATAATGAAATGGAGATCTTTTTTAAAGGTTAAAACCTCATCATTTAATTTTGTGTCTTATAGGGTTTATATTGAGTACAATACTGTATAACTGTAACAATTCAACTGTAAACTTAAAAATTTACAGCCAATTTTGAAAAAGATGCATCTTATCTCAGAAAATTGTTATTGAATATGTCAATGCTGTTGTACTGAAATGCTTCTTCTAAGTATGTAGTTATTAAATAAATAATTAACTGAAAAAATAATAAAATATTAAAAAAAGAAACACATCAAAAACATGAATCATTGTAGAGATCTTTAATGTCTTTGGTTAGGGTTATTCCTAAATATTTTTTGAGGTTATTGTGAATGGGATGTTTCCCTTGACTGCTTTCTCTGATTTCTGATTATTGGTGTACAGAAAGGCTACTGATTGTTATAAATTGATTTTGTAAGCTGCCAATTTACTAAAGGCATTAATCATTTCTATTATTTTGTGTTTGAATTTTTGGAATCACTTATATATAATAGCATATTGTCTGCAAATAGTGATAATTTGACCTCTTCTTTTCCAGTTGGTACATCTATAATTTCCTTCTCTTATTTTATTGCTCTAGCAAGAGTTTCAAACACTATATTGAAAAGAATTGCACATAGTGGACAGCCTTGTCTGGTTCCTCATTTTAATGGGAATGCTTCCAGTTTTTCTACAGTTAGAATAATGTAGGTTATGGGTTTGTTGTATATAGCTTAAATTATGTTGAGGTATGTTCTTACCAGTCCAATTCCTTCTTGGACTTTTAACATGAATACATGTTGAATTTTATCAAGGGCCTTTTCTTCATCCAATGGGACAACCATGTAATTTTGTTTTTAAGTCCATTTATATGTTTTATTATGTTTATTGACATATATATATATATATATTTAACCATCCCCACATCTCTGGAATAAAGCCAACTTGAAAATGGCAAATAATCTTTTTGTTGTGTCTGAAGGCAGTAACACTCCAATATTGAAATCAGGTAAAGAGCCTACAAAAAGAAAAGTATAGGCCTATATCCTTAATGAACATAGAGGCAAAATTTCTCAACAAAATACTTGCAAAAGACATACAGACACACATCAAAAATTCAAAAACATATAAATAGATAGAAATACATAAATAAAATGCAAAATAAATATAAATATATAAGCATAAAACTCATGTAATAGAAATGTTAAATTTCAATTAATCAAAACTTTTTTTGTAAAAAATTACTCCCTTTAATGTTAACTTTCCTTAAAGTATACAAATCAGAAACAAATGTAGTCATTATCTTCATGAAACTGGTTATTTTTAAATAGTATTATCTAGTTCTACTCGTTTTCTTCCAATTGACATTTGTTCTTCTTTATGGCTAAATATTGCATTAACTTTTCTTAAAGATGTGGAAACAAATGTCTAATCATCCCAGATGGGCACCCATCAATGATAGAAAAAAAAAAGTGTTTCTTCAAAGTCTAACTTGGTGAGGAAAACTGAGTTTTTTTGGGTTTGCATGAAGTGCATGGATGAAGGATTATTTAGAGATGCATGGATGATCCCCAAACAGCAGTAACATCATCATGTTCCACCTCAACATGAATGGCACCTTATGCAAGCTGCGTCAAAATGTCCAACTTACAATTAATCTTTACTTATAATGTACACTAGCATCTCCAAAGATATCTTACAGATATGGGGGAAACATCTTCTTGACTCCCAGGCAGGCTTTCCTGACTGTCCCTGGGGAGTGTTCATTGTTTCATTAAAATCACTACAGTTCTGGCCCCACTTTATTGTAATGCTCTAGTTCCATGGCTACCAATTCACTGTTCGAGGTAGCATCATGTGACAAGAAAATCACATATTCTTCATTAATTTTTTTATTGGCAGATTTAAAAATCGATCCTATAATTTGGCTATTTTTAATAATGCATCAATAGTCATGAGCATGCAAGTAAGGTTGTTTTAAAATCAGTCATTTTGTAAAGAAAACTAGTTTAAGTTTTATTAATTTGTATTATAAATAAAACAAAGAAAATAAATATCCATGTTAAAATGTTAATTATGCACAGGGAAACACTCCCATTCACAATAGCCACACACACAAAAAAATACCTTGGAATAAACCTGACCAAAGACATTAAAGAGCTCTACAAGGAAAATTTTAACTCTTTAAAGAAAGAAATTGAGGAAGACATCAGAAGATGGAAGGACCTCCCATGCTCAAGGACT
>NW_008342282.1:3217606-3218415 GCF_000622305.1 Nannospalax galili | reverse complement strand
AGAAAAAAAAATCGACATATGTTCTCCCTCATATGTGGATCCTAGGATCAGACTCTGATAAATAAGTATGCAAACAGACATAACTCCAGGAACCAGGACAAGGGTAAGGAAACAGTGAGGTAAAGGAAAAGAAATAACCTGAAGGAGAATAGTAGGTGACAGGCCTTAATAAGGGAGATATGGATAAAAATTGGGTTAGTCTAAGGGAGGGGGGAGGGAAGGGTATATGAGGAACCTAGCGGATAAGGAGAAAGAGAAGCTCAACAGAGGTAGGATCATAGGAGCAAGGGTATTAGTAAGGAAGAAAGGGGGGGAAGTGGGGGAACCTTACATGGGAAAACCATGATGGGGGGGAGACGATACAGGAGAGAAACAATGCCTAGCTAGTCACGAACACCAGAGGGAACCATATTATTCCTACAATCTACTGACAAATTATACATAATAGATCAAGAAAAATATCTCTAGATAAGGTTTATTTGAGACCAACTGGTCATTACCCAAGATTTATCTGCAAGACACACAGTAATTAAAAATGCCAGAATGGTGGAACTAACCTTCTTGGATGTTTAACAGACATACCTTGAGATCTATACTAATTGGGTCAGAGGGACACAAAGGATGCTTTTTGCTCCTTGCCCTCCTAGGTCGATTAGTTCCCAGGAACTATGAGCATCTCGCAAAATGTCCTGTAATGGTGGTGGGTCATCTGGCCTCTTGATCAAGGAAGCTGAGGAGACCCCACCAGATGGACTTGAGCCAGTGTCCAGTCTATAAAGAGGAGGGTCAACACGGAGGAATCATTTCCT
>NW_008342282.1:3202561-3217134 GCF_000622305.1 Nannospalax galili | reverse complement strand
AAGAGAGTTAGGGGGTGGGAATGTGCTGGCAGGTTTGTTCTGTGGCATTGATTTGTGACCAACAAAGGAAATGTCTACTTATGAGACACAAATCAATGCAAACA
Source organism: Nannospalax galili (assembly GCF_000622305.1). NCBI lineage: Eukaryota > Metazoa > Chordata > Mammalia > Rodentia > Spalacidae > Nannospalax > Nannospalax galili. The sequence goes on along the minus strand of NW_008342282.1, from coordinate 3,217,030 downwards.
GACTGTGAAAGTGCAAACAGAGATGTGAGAAAATTATTCAATCGTTAGTCTTCCATGGAATTTTAAAACACAATCTTTCAATGTTCTGATACCCCCCCCCAAAGAAAAGATGATGTAAAAGAAAAGAAGGCCCGAGGACTGGCTCTGGTTTTTTCAAGGTTTTCCTCTCATGATTGTGCAAAGGGCAGGTGAGATTACAAGATTCCTAAAAGATTAGCAGTGCTGTGAACGAGTTTCAGAACCCATTAGCCATGTCCTCAGATGCTGTGAATATCCAAGTTGAGAAAGTGGTAGGAGACCAGTTTATGCCTGAACTTCTGCTTTACTTTGCCGTAACTGGGTTAATGCTGTTGTAATGAAATGCTTCTTTTAATTAAAAAAAAAAAAATGTTAGTTATATCAGTGCAATAAATTTGTGTGAAATTACGGTAAATTTTTCCATCTATTCAAACAATAATCAAATTATACCAAAATTTATTTATAAATATGGAATTTTTGTGATATCTTTCTTTTAAATAGGTATTATTTAGTGTAATAATTCTAAATAATAAATATCCTCATTATTATATGTTTAAAATTCAACTTAAATTTCAATTCAATTAATTACATCATATTCGTTTAGTAACACTCGAATTCCTTTTTGTTTCATTCATTTCAGTTTTTGTTGTGTTGTAGATAATTCAGATCTTTTGACTGTTCACTCAAAGAACACATTGGAATTTAGACCAATAGTTTGAACATATTCAGTTCATGGGCAGAGTGATTATAAGAAAGATAAAACTTTAAGTCTACCAAAGGCATGAGAAACTCTCTTGACTTGGTCTCCCATATGCTGAATTCATCTTCCACTAAACATTGAGAAGATGACTCAAAATGGAGTTTGAAAGAATAACATATCATTTTCTTTTGAATGAGTTTAGATTGATGTATTAATTGCTTTTCTGTTGCTGTCATGAAATACCATGACCAAATGCAGCTTAAATAAAATCATGTTTATTTTAACCTATGATTCCAATGGGAAAGGAACCATGGCAACAAAAAAGATCACATTTCATCCCCCTGTGAAGCCTGTGCTGCAATAACAGTTTTTGTAGCAAATCAGAGATGGCATCAAAGCTTTTACTCAGTCTTTTGAGAAAATTACAGTTGGATATGTCACTATCTTGGTTTTTTTTTTAAGAGGGATATTTGCAATTTGATATGCAAATACTATAATTGAATTATGCAATTTTCTTTAATAATTATAAAAGGAAATTGTATAGTGTAGTGTGATTTTAGAGTATATGTTTCTAAGATAAATCATTCATAAAAGGAAATATAAAATTTTCAAAACAAAAATTACAGGATATTTCAAAAAACAGTGTTACAGTATTTTTCAACTGGGTAGTCAATGTATGAATGCATGTATATTCTATTTATATATTTTATTCCAAAATATTTATATGATGTTATGGGTTCCATCTAATGCTGGAAATGCAACAGAAAGCAGAGAGAAATTCCTCTAATCTTAATAGATCTATTTTTATGTCTATTTGCTAATTACAATTGGTGAATTTATAAAATACAATCACAGAATAGTTGAAAAATATTGATTTGAGGAAAATTATAAAACAGCTGAAACATTATAACCAGGACCATACAAGGGAGAGGAAGAGAGACAACAGAAGATAATCACAGCCAACAGCTTCAAGCAAAATCAATGCATATTTTTTTAAAAATTACATTACCAAGGCTTTCCTGCCTCTGGGGGGAAAAAAAAACCTCAGCTCTGAATTCATAAGTCAATTTCTCAATTCTTCTCTTACAAACCAGAGCAGATTTAAAGAAATTAAAGAAATGTATTTGAAGGCAGGTTACCTTCTTCCTAACATTTTCCTTTTCACCTTCTCCAGTATGAAGCGAGTATGCACATTTCCAATATTTTGAGAGACTTAAGTGTTTTGTAGTGCTTGATTGACCAATCAGAGCAATGTAGGATTCTTGAGACAGGGTGTGATGAGTGCTTGGAAAGAGTCTCAGATGAGAGCTGCTCTGTCAAAGTGAAGTACCGTATCACTATAGAGGAGTATCCTCGGCCTTTCTTAAATTTCTCCTTAAGAAGCTGATGAAATTTTTTTCTACATGACTCTGCTTTTTGTATATATCCAACATCTAGGCTTACCTACTTCTTACAGAAGTTGAAGGGAAAACAGAAACAATTTTATTATGTATGACCCTTGTGCATCATTACTTTAAGAATTTTGGGGCAGTGCCATTTACTAAGAAAAGTTATTATTAGTATTAACAGATCTAAATGCCAACAAAACTGCTTGGTGTAATGTGTGGGGTCCAAAAGCCTTAGGTTCAGCAACTAAAAGCAACTTTTTTGATGATGATGGGACACATATTTTTCAAGTCTATACTTCACACCTCGACAGTCTCCCGAGAAAGCAAGTTGTGAATTATGACTTTGGTATATTCCCATTAAGACTTAGACTCTAAGTGATGGAATCCAGCTAAACAACCAAGTAAACATAACACTGGGACATTTTATCCTTGCAAGAAGCCAATGAATTCTAATGCCAAAGGAGCAAAATTCCCTTTGGAATTCTATCCTCATTTGTCTGATGTTGTAAAATGTAACAGAATTTCACTTCAAATACTTAATTTAGCCTGTTGTATCTTTCACCCTTACTACTACAGAAATGTTAATATTGATACAATAGACTTAAATAATCCGTTAAATAAAATGAGCTTACCATCTAATGTGTTCTATGAACCTCAAATGTATCTCTGTTAGTTTCTATTATATTTCCTGTTCTGTGTTTTTAAAACCTAATTTGACTGGACCTGACCACGGCACTTGTCAATAATGTAGTCAATACAGTGAACTTGTTATCATCGCTGAAAGTAAGAATGATGTTTAAAATTTTCAATCTTTCAATGATTTTGAATAAGCTAATTTTAAAGAAATCCTCCAAATTTAATGTATATTTGTTTTGGTTTATTTAAATGTTTCACCAAAATTGCATCTCTGAACTCTCCCCAGAGAAGCTTCCCCATGCAACATATGATGATTAACTCTCAAAGCCACAACTGATCAAAGTACAGAGAATAAGAGACTTCAGATAGCTTACCCCTGAAGAGAGCAACTACATCAGGTCTCTGCTGCCTAAGACTCAGGAATCATTGTGGAAGAGAGGGCAGAAACAGTGTAAGAGCCAAAGGTAGTAGATGACCACAAGGAAACTGTTCCAGACCACTGGTCAGTTACTCATATGAACGTAAAGAAACTTACAGCATGCCCAAGAGCCATGTAAGCTCAAGCCAGAAAAAACTCCTGGAAAAGAAGTAGGGAAGTAAGTAAGACACCTTAACCTTTGCTGAGGAACTTTTGGCAACCAATAATTGCTGGGGGATGGAGAGTCAGTTATCTTTAAGGTTGTGATGCTAGTTAGGTTAACCAGGCTCCAGTGGATGGGTACACACTGAAGGACATTTGGGGACACAAACTTGGCTTAATATGACTTAACGTATATGACAAAAGTACATGGGGGATATAAATGGGGGTGCAGATAGTGGAGGGAGTGTAAATAATATCTAAATATATTGTTTTAATTAATACTTTATTGAGCTTTTGTATATTCCATACAAAATTTCTATCAAATTTGGATTCCCTCTCCCATCAAAACCCAGGTCTATGCATTTGGCCATACAAATTAAGTCCTATCTGGTTAAGCATTTGTACCTAAATGTGCTTCCATGGAAATTCTTACACTGGAGTCTAGTGAGCCCCTCTAGAGATCTTATAGAAGGCCTACTCTACCTCACTCAGCAGAAATCTGTCTCCAACAGTTCAAGGATATGGCTGGCCTGCCAACCATTTCCCTCGCTCCAATCTGGGCCCTTGTCTCACTGAGCTGGCACAGGTCTTGTGCTCAATGCCACCATTGCCACAAGTTCACAAGTGGAAGCTTCCAGGGCCTGGAAGTCTCTGTTTCCTCATGTTGATGGACCAACCCTGGCTGTTACAATGTTTCAGCCCCCTCTTCCTCATCCAGTGTGGATGAAATTCACAAAAAATTCAATACAAATTATAAAAATAGCATGGGCCTCAAAACATCAAGGAAATCATAAAGTTCAATTTTATACTTCCCCTTCTGGCCAATGCAGTGGCCTCTGAAGCTCTGGAGAGTCATTTCTTGGCTGCACTGTGCTCCTTTACTGCCTTATGTTGTTATGCTTATCCACTTACAAAATGTAGTAAAATTACCACCTTCCAACATAGACATAGAAATGCCCACACTGACCAATGTTGCATTTAAAAAAAAAATGGAAGGGGTTAGGTTAGGGAGACTGATTCCTGGTAAAAGAGAATGTTACTATTTTTATTATAATTCTACGCCAACTGTGGAGAACAAGTGCATGTTGAAAATGATTACTTTTACTATTTTTAGCATAATGTCCCTTAGGGGCTCTAATTTTTCTTATAAAGATCAAAATAGACCACCCAAAAATATCCTTCTTTAGTGTATTTCACAACACAAATGTGTTTCAAAGCAGTCCTTCTGTAAAACAAAATGTACATCTAGCAAACACAGATGCAGCCATAGGTGCTTCTATCCAGGGTCTCTCTGTCTGCCTAGGAAAGATCTTTTGAAAGGAGAAAGTGATTGTTTTGGCTTGACTTCTGGTCCAGACAGCAATTACCACAGGTAGTTCTAGGATGTTTGTTGCCTCAGAGACTTTATCTGCTATCAGGACAATTTTATTTGAAATGTTCATTGTGCACTTCCATTGAAACTTCAGAGAGAAAACAAACCTTAAAACTCTCCTTAGTTTTTCGAAGAATTTCTGGTGTTACTTTCATGTGTTGATGATGTTTATCATAGGTATATGTTGCCTCAAAGCATGGCACCTTTACATTTGATAAAAACAGGAGCTGGTAGGTCACTGTCACCTTTTCCTTCCCCTTTCTCCCTGAAGCAAGACATAAAATCTAGAAGGTCATCTCTGACTTTCCTCTCCATTTCCCCTGAATTAGGTGTTAAGATTCAGGAAGTCTCTTCTCAGTACCGAGGAAGTGGAACATCTTTATCTTAGAAGACAAAGTGATACAGTGAAGCTTCTGAGCAAACAGGACATTTACTGTGTTTGCCTATTCATTACCATTTCATCCATTCCTTTGTCCAGTCAAACTTCCCTACATTTGTCCACTCTTTGTCAGCGAAAGCATAAAACCTATAGGTTTCTGTTTGTTAGTGCTTAATTGTTGTGGACTCTCAGGCCACATAAAACTTAAAATAGAAAAATATGTGTTTTCATCTTTTGTTATACTTCCTCATCTGTGAGGACTAAGAGAAAATCGGTTATTTATTTATATTTATTTTTTTTCTCCTACTGTACCCCATGTGAACTCTGACAGCTGTTCATTCATGGTATGGTACATGTGAAGGAAGATTTTAATGCTCAGATAGTAGACTGAGACTTGTGTAAGGTGAAAGACTAATCCAGCATTTTCCCCATTCACATTAGTATGAGCTAGGTCACGGTTAAAGGAATATTATTAGTATATCAAGTTTTAAAGCCAAAACTTTTTTTTTTTGAAATGCATTCTTCTGAGTGAGGAGGGATGCTTCATAAAAACCCCTCAAATCCCCCAAAAGATAATTTTTTTAAAGAAGATTCCTAGTTGTTAACATGAGTTCATCTAGGCAGATCTCAACTTAGTATTCAAATCACTTAGCATGAAAGATATGATTTTGGTAAAAGTATGTGCATATTTGAAGGCAAATTGAATGAATTTTGTGAAAAAGAAGAGTTGTAGTACAGACTGACTTCACTGTGGAGCACTTCTAGTGACAAGTAACCAGGGGAGACAAGCTTTCCCTCTGAACATAACATACAAAGAGCTTTGAGAATTACTGACAAGAATAAGAATCAGCGGTGAAGGCTTTTGAAGAAGAAGAAGAAAAAAAAAAAAAAACGCAGGAATTATGATGCTCCCTGCAGTGGACATAGTCTACAACGTGGCTTCCAGCAATTAACAAGTGAATACTCAAAGAATTATATGGTCAGACAGTAACCAGGTGAAGGCAGAGAGTCCCTGACAGGCTGACCAGGTATTTCAATAGTTTTCGGGGTGTCATCAACAGAGTCATCACACCTGAGATCTTGTTCTTAGAAGTTCACACCACAGAAAAGGCTCATATTTAGGAGGCTTAGACACATTATTACCAGACGAAAAGTTTTTTTTTCAATTCCAATTGCATTGATTCACATATGTGTGTGCATGTGTGTGTGTGCTTAATCCAACGTAACATTTTTTCAAGTAATAAATTGAGTACTTTTAGTTAAAATGGACACCTTCATATTAGTAAGATTTGTTTTCCTGCATGTCATATTTTTATATGACCTAAAGTATAAATTTTATGTTGATGTTTGCAACAGCTTAGAAAAATTGTATGTTAACCATATTGCCTCAAATGTATTCACATTTGTTTAAATATGTATTTTGAAAAATTTGTGAAACTGTCATAGTGTTCTGTAATTCTGCTCTATAGTTGCATAATCTATTATACAATTTGAGTTTTTTCATTTCTTAAGAAAACATGTACACTTTCCCGAATCATCTCAAATCATTTTCCCTGGGTTTTGACATGAAAACATTTCACTCATCCAAGTCAAATATTTAAAATTTAAAAAAAAATTATGATTAAATCATAATTTATGCAGTACCAAAAACTTGTAAATAAGATTTAGAAACAGTATTCAAAGTATATTCTAATTTCAACTGTACAGTTATATCAATTAAAAATATTCCTACTGGGGATGGAGATATGGCTCAGCACTTGCTGCCTATGTAGAGTATCTGGTTTGGTTCCCAACACACATATGGCAGCAACCAACTGTAACTCCAGCTCCAAGGGATCTGAAATCTTCTTCTGGCCTCTGTCAGGACCAGGTATACATGTGGGGCACACATATACATGCAGGAAAACACTTATGCACATAAATATAACAATTTTTAAAAATTAAAAATATAAGAAAATATCTCTATGCATATGGGGACTACATTGCATATAAAAACTGGGGAAAATTTCTAAAATCAAATCACTTGTTTAGAAGAGAAGGTTATAATTCTGTAATACACCTCATTATATTGTTGGCAGGAAATTTTATTCACTTTGTAAATTTTCAACTAGGTTAAGTACTAGTTTTCTGGAATTATTCATTTAAACTAGAAAGATTGCATTTAAACAAAAGTGTGGAAGAAGTTGCAATAAGTTGTTAACTCAATTTTATTAGCAGTACATTTTATAAGAATTTTTATAATATGAAAATGAAATTTTATTTTAAAATATAAAGATTACATGCATTATTTATATGCTTTTTATAACTAGTATAAGGGATTTTGTCATAGCATAAATACTAAAGATATTCTGATGTACTTCATTTGATCACATTTAAATTAATTTTTGACACTGGTTACTATCTTTTAAACTATACGTCCTTATTTGTATTTAGCAGTACAGCATCATGTATTTTTCATATACTGTCTAGCAATTCTTGGGGTAGGGCAAAAAGCCACACAAAAGATGTTCAGAAAGAAAAGAATGAAAAAGTAAGAAAAAATAAACATTCAATTCAGTGACTTCAATGAGGATACATAGGTGTTACTATCCTCATTCATTCAAGGGTCAGAGTCCCAGACAGCTGGAATTATCATGTTTAGTTTTGATGTGTTAGAACAAGATGTAAAACAATGAGCCTTCTCAGAAGGTCTTATAGCCACATGCATGGCTACTCTACACGCAGAAATATACCTCTTCTCACTTAGAACTGAAGATATCTGCCTACTGGGGTGTGCTGAGGTTTGTCTAATTATTGTAACTATTAATACCTACTCCACTGACACTTTTACCACAAAACCTAGACAGTTTTGATTGTACATATTTGTATTAGTGATGGGAGTCTTTTAAATTAATTTTTTAATTTGCATTCTGGTCCCAAGCATAGTCTTTTACTCAAAAGACAGTGGAATACAAGTAGCATATTTATTAACATTGATCTCCGGTTAGCTACTTAAATAATATCTTATGCTAATATTCCTTGAATTCTAAGACAAATTTAAAGTTTTTAAAATGATGACTATATTTGTATTACAAATACTAATAAATTCCAAGTTGGCTTCAATTTTTACAAATTCCTTGTTTATGTAATAATAAAAAATTCCTAAAACACCATAAATCGCTTGAATCCTAGGATCTTTTGTGGATATTAACATTGATTTATTCATTTTACTACTTACTGAATTTTAGATCAACAGTAGATATAGCAGTAATGAAACTAAGTATGGATATGTACATGCATGCATACACTCACAGAATTTCTTTCTTATTTAGACAAGGTCACTCGTGACCTGTGCTGACTGAATCTCACCTTGTGAGGTAGCTGTGTGTATCTGAAGATAACGTTGAACTAATGAAATTATGATGCTTCTATCTCTCTCAAGTGCCAGGACTGGAATTGTGTGCCATCATGAATGGTTTATGTAGGACCAATGGCTTTTAATGTTATGTAAACACCCAACAACTGAAATAAAATCTCAATCATTCCCCCAAACTCTAAAAATTAAAACACAGAATAAAGTATTTCAGTAAATTTTGCTCTTTCTGCTAACACTACAGCACAGGATATATTTTGTCTTTCTTACATCCCTTCACAAATATTTCAGTGCTCATGTTTAAGGCAAATTTTTATCAATGATTTATTTATTACATACCAAGTCATCAAAAATTTTATATGACTCCTAATTCACTCTAAGTTCTGTTTAGGATTTGTCTTTACCAGACAGAGCTTGGAACACTGAGGGCAAGCTGATGATATTAGGGATGAGTTTTGTAGCTGGTTGCTCCTTACTAAATGAAAAATAGTAGATACTGGTTTAATAAAATTTTACAAATTTAGATTAGATTAACTGTTTAGAAACTAGGTGGTGAATCAACAAACTAATTCACTCAATAGTAAATGGTATTAATTTTCTGTGTGTCAAATCCTGACTACAGAAGAATATTGCACCACACGCTGTCCACAGATGACTGTGGCTGTAATGATAATCACACCATGAAGGAGTGCAGTATACTGTGATACATGCTATAGGGATGAATATGGAAACAGAGAATAAGATGGGAATTTAAGGAGGATTACATGAAGAATAAATATTTACAAGGACAATAATGGAATACTAAGCATTCATTATCAAAAAGATGAGAAATAATTCTAATTAAACAAATTAGTGTAAGTGAAAAGATCAGTGAAACATTCTAGCACATTGTGAAAAAATATACTCATGAACTACACAATATATGATGGCCAAAATTTACTGTCAGTAATGAACTGTAAAAGGTACTTTGGCTGCATAAGAATATAATAAAGTTAACAATGCTGATTGATATCAGAGTCATCATTATGTCATAGTCAATGTCATTATCCACACATTTGTGGAGATGCTGAAGTAAACAAAACTGTTTAGTCACAGTTGTTTAGCAGTATGACATATTTACATAAGAATAATCAACAGTAGATGATAACGGTAACAAATGAAAATTATACTAGTATATGTATTCATTACACTATGTTTTTATAATTGTTTTAAAGTATGCTTATTATACTTGTTCTCAAAAGCTTAATGTAATATAGTACACAATGTTGCTCCAGCAGAAAATTAATGTCTCTGGTAGTTACCTCAAGGTGGATTGTAGGAACAGGCGACACAGAATATGTGACATATACCATCTCTGTGAGTGCCTACACTCTGACATTCACAAAATTGTGAAATCAAAAAACAATGAAATACTCAGAATTTATTTCTGTGGCTAATTAATGAGTGACTATAGTAGTCTAGATCAATGTGTTTGTAGGGCTGGGAGTGACATTCACACAGATAAGTCTTATTACAATATCAAATAAGAGAGCTTGCTTTTTGAAAGTATTTTTGAGCATGGATCAGGCACCTCACAGTTACTTATTTTCTGCATTTTGATGAGCTTTGGAACTTTCTAGTAGTCTCTGTCTCATGGAAAAGGAAGCTTTTTGGATGAGTGGTGAGAGGTACACTTGTCCATCAACATAAACATACATAATAAGCAATTATGTTGCTCTAGCAAAGTGACAAAGAAGTAGAATCTTCACCAATTCTATGACCTCTACAACAATGTATCATTGTCTGTTTTTGCAGTACCACACATCAATTCCTGCCTATTGAGTGGGCCTTAAAACCAATTAGATAGTTATTGATTCCCTCAAAGATAAATATGCCACTATTGTACTAAAAGAGATAATTGGCTAGGCTGGTCATTGTTTTGGATCATATGCTTTAGAGTTGGATAGGATCATTTCTTGATTTTCTCCCTTGGCAGATTGCTTAGTATCTTCTGATATCCTGAGAGCTGGTCTTTGGAGACTCCCATGTAAGTTCAGCTCAATTGCTCCAAGTCCTCTGTCTGAAGTATGCCATATCTTCAGCAATAGGGTCTATTTTCAAGGTCTAGGAGGCAATCAAGGGCTATGGCAAGAACCTATATTATTTTTCGAACCTCTTGGACTACCCAGACTAACAACTTTAAGGATAATTTTCCTTGCCTAGCACTGTGATTTTTTTAAAATATAAGATACCACTATACTCATGCACACTCATGCAGGCACGTACATGTTATATGTACATTTTAGGAGGCTTATGAATTATTACATTTCACTTTGGTTTTGCCCAACACCTAAGCATTTATCACTCTCTCCTCATTTCTTTTTCTGCTTGTAGAATCCTCCTTTTCCACACCCCTGCTAAAGTATGCCCCATTTTCCCCATATCCACTTGATTACACTTGTGCCCTCCTCCCTCTGGTCTTTCTTCTTCTCTACCTAGATGTTTCCTTTAATTTTTCTGGTTTTTCTGGTTACTACAGGATAAATACTCACATATAAGTATTTGAAACCGAGATTTAGAAATGAGAGATCACATTTGTTGTTTGTTTCTCTAAGTTTCATTTACATCACTTAGTATAACAATTTCTAGTTCCATTCATTTACTTGAAAAGAATCATGATTTAATTTTTCTTTATCACTAAGTAGAACTCTATTGCATAAATGTACCACATTTTCATTATCCATTTATCAGTTGATTATCATGCCCAAGACTGTGATTGAAATCCACAAACTATTTTAAGCCCAAAAAAATGTTGTAAAAGATTTCAGGGAAACAAATTTTTTACTCAAGTATATTTTGCATATTTTTCTAATAGTTTTTATGGTTCTTAGAAAAGAATATGGTATAGTCTAAAATGTTGTTAGAAACATGGGTTCCAATTCTAACCCAAACACTTCCTCAGTCTGAAATTGACCAATGTAATTTTAAGGAGTATGGACTCAGGTAAAAGTAAATTTCATTTGCTAGCTGTATGAACATGAGTCTTGATATTCATAATAATTTCCACGTGATGAGGACATTGTGACATATATGTCAAACAACTTCTGTCCCAAGGTAGGAATTGAGAACATTGACTTAATTCTATTTGTTTTTCTAATATTTGCAATGAAATTATGCTTAGTTATGCAACTCAACCTTAAATTATTTTGTTAACATCATAAGGCAAAGAGGGAGTAGAAAATAAACAAAAAAGCAAATTAATATTATTGCAAATTCTGTAATATTCTATGATGCACAACTTTCTCTTTGTATCAAATGTGCTTTTGAATAATCTCATGGAAGAAAACCTTAAGAAAAGCTAGATTAACCCCCTGCTCATGCCAAAGTCAAACAAAATCACAGCATGAGGAATTCAGGTGGGCATGAATCCATCCCTAGCCAAAGAACAATTGGGAACTGATAGCTACTGGGAAAGGGAGTGGCAGGTTTCTATATGTTTATATACCACAGTCCAGTCAATGGACACAAACCCAAGACTACACTGGTAGAGAAAAATTTACTCGATGGTTTGTTAAAAAGTGAGGGCATTGAGTTGGGTAGGTAACACTGGGTTGATCTGTAAGGAATTGGAAAAATGAATATAAAAATGCATTGCATGAAATTCTCAGTGAATCAATAAAGGGAGATTTTTAAAAATCAGGAAATAATAAAAATGGAAATACTAGGTAAGTGTTCTTCCAGAATTATAAATGGTGAATTCAGATGTGATTCTAAGTAGGTTCTGGAAATGAATGAGTAAATGCAGTCATAAAGAGCATATAGAAGACTGGCAAGATTGCTCAGCAGCTAATGAATGATACTTGCCCCAAAGACCAAGGACCAGAGTGCAATCCCCCAGGGATTGCAGGTAATGAATGATACTTGCCCCAAAGACCAAGGACCCATATAGCAGAATGAAGGAATCAACCCCTACAAGCTGTGTTCTTATCTCCACATGTGCAACATGGCATGCTTGTTTATGAGCTGAGCATACACAAAGACACACACACACATACACAAATAAATATTTTAAAATATTAGCTTTAGTGGTCACAGTAAAATTTATTTTCCTCAGATGGGTTGCTATATTAATGAAATTTTTGCTGTTATTGACGGACTCCCTTGTTTTCATTTCTACAGTGTCTCATTTTGATTTGTCATATGTATCACTAGATTCCTGGTCTACTAAATACTTAGCCTAGCAGTGCCTGATCAAGAACAATACACAGACAATACAGAAGTGTATATAAATTAGCACTCTCAGGCCCATTCTCCACCAGTGAGAGTAAGAACAGTGCATATATGCCCCCTGAGATTTGTAAGGTACCTACCAGCAGGATCCTGAAACATCCTTAAGGATACATTATAGAAAGAGCCAAATCAACAACACCTCCTCATAAAGAAAACCTTTAAATCCCCTTTTCCAATACATTTTACTCTCTGGACACATGCTTCCACCACACATCCAAACAAACAAAAAGTTCATGCCTGAAGCTCTTCTTTCAGCTCAGCCCTGATGAAGAAATTGATGAGGCACAAATTGATTTTCTAACTTGGTCACTGGTTAGTCTCAACATTCTTTCCTTGAGATAATGCACACAGATGATAAAATGGTTTGGATGGAAGATTTGTGAGCAAATTGTTAGATGAGTCAATTTGGACCTCTTGAAGAAACTGCCAGTTTAATTTACATAGAGCTAAATAACTCACATGTAGAAGCAACGAAAGTGACTAAATGCAGCAGTCACTCCTCCTGACTGTCATAAAATGCTGTCATCCATGAATGCTTCAAATTCAGGGACCGATATTTTTGTGAAACAGAAGAGAATTACCATAGATGCTGCTTTCGAAAGTCAATGACTCCAACTACATTTTACTTCTTCCATAATAGGAAAAAGTTTAATTCCTTTAAAATGCAGAGACAATATTGGTGATGATATTCATACTCAAAAAACACACTCCTAAAATCTATTACAACTCTACAATTGAGCTTATGAATATATATTCATTTCTTCACACATTAATAATTTAACTACTAAGAGTGAAAACATATAGCTTGAACAGTCTATAAAACTCATACTTTTCATTGGTCTCACTAAGATATCCATGACCTTCCCTATACAACAGTTAAAGTTCAGTAAAGAGGACAAAACATTTCTTTTTAATTATCAGCAAATTTTATAAAGCTCTTACAAGAGTCATACAATTAACAAAGAGAAGAAACAATTATTAATATGTGGAATGAAATGGGACTGAAGTAGCCCCCAAATGATGGAATTATACAAGGACAGAATCAGAGTAGCATAGACAAAATAGCTGCAAAAGGCAATTGCATAAGACTGACACCAGTGCCCAGTTCACTCAAGGTGAACTAGATAATGAGAGTAAACATACACAACTATTAAATAAATTAAATTTATGAATTTAAAAATTATTTATTTATGTATTTATTTATAGACAGGGTTCCTCTGTATCCCTAGATGCTGGGAGCCAACAGTTTCTTAAGTCAGATTACACTGAAACCACCTCAGGTTGCACCGTTTAGATAAGCAACCGTCTCTCAGAAACCAGGTTGAGCAACCCTAGTAACCTTAGCAACACTTCCCCCTTTTACAGATTACTTCATTCTTGAAATTTCCCCACACCTAGCTTCGCTTCCTCCTTTTACTTGTTATATAGCAACAGAAAAATAAAAATTTCAGAGCTTGATCAGACCACCTGTCTTACTCTCACTTCTCATGTCTCTTGTCCTTCCATTCATTGGTTCTCTCCCCAGGTCCATGTTGAAGACCCCACTGGCCGGGGACACCTAGATGACCTGGAACTCATTGTATAGACCAGGTTGGCCTCCATTTCACAGAGATCTGCCTGATTCTATATCCTGAATACTTGGATTATCATGTTCTGTGGTCATCAACTGTGGCTGCTCTTCTCCGGCTATGGCCACTCTCCTGCTCTCTTAGTTCGTCCATCAGTCATCCGGTCCAGACCCCAGGGCTGGTGAAGAGACTGTGTCAACGGAGCCG
>NW_008342282.1:3199564-3202547 GCF_000622305.1 Nannospalax galili | reverse complement strand
TCTGGTTTATTGCAGGAAGGCACAAGCTTATATAGGGGTAGTGGTCCAATCACAGCACAGCAAGTAGTTTAAAGGTGAGGTATCAAAGGGTGGTGCACAGTACAGTGAGTAGTTTAAAGGTGAGGTATCCAAGGGTGGTGATTAGGGAGTGGCGAGCTCTAGGCATCAGTCTCATGATCTGCCAAAGGGAGCAAAATGTCACAAGGCATTCCTTGTGGCTCCAGCAGTCGGGCCGTTGCCTCAGGCCTGCTGTATGGCTGTCAGTAAGACTTTCACCCTAGGCTCAAGCCTGTCTCCCACAATGTTCCACCACAATTCCCCTCTTTTGAATTTGTTCTGTTAACTCTGAATAAGAAATTTCTAAAAATAAAAAAAAATATGAAGAACATGTTACAAGTTATTTCTAAGTAGATTAGAAAAGGGATCCTGACTTTCCAACACATTTTATCAAATCAGACTAATCCTGCAAGGAAAACAAAACATAAAATCATACTAAGAGAAAAATAAACTCATAGCAGCATAGACTCAAAAATCACTGAGAAATTCCTCTCATCAGTGTTCCTGCAAGCCTCTCTCACAGGCTGGCTCCTATTCCATAAACCCAAACCCAGGACTACCTTTCCAAACCAGATTAACCATTCACCCTACCATAGATTCCTAAATTCTCACCCAGGTAGCCCCTTCATCACCAAATTCCCAGCCTCAGGATCAGGCAGACAGACCTTCTCAGCCAGGACCCTGAACCAAAATTAAATTAAACAAAAGCAGAGTAGAAGTTCCTGCTGAAAACATAACTGACAAAAAACATCCGTATGTCCAGATAGCAACACAAAAACACAAATAATATGAAAAACCAGGAAAATATGTCCCCAACAAAACCTACATGTCCTACAGAAGGGCAGAACATTGAGAACCACCCAATAGAACCCCAGGACACAAAATTTAAAAGAACAATCATAAACATGATCAAAGAATTAAAAGAAAACACAGACTAACAACTCAAAGAACTCAAAGAAGAAAGGCATAAACTTTGATGGAAGCTCAAGAATGTACAAATATGTGGTTTAGTGAAATATAAAAATCAATTCAAAATGTGAAAACTAATTCACTAAAGAGATAGAAATTGTGAAGAAAAACAAAATTCAAATGAATGCTGTACTGAAAGACTCAATAAACCAAGTAGAAACA
Organism: Nannospalax galili; assembly: GCF_000622305.1. Lineage (NCBI taxonomy): Eukaryota > Metazoa > Chordata > Mammalia > Rodentia > Spalacidae > Nannospalax > Nannospalax galili. The sequence continues at coordinate 3,201,359 of NW_008342282.1, read as the reverse complement.
ACAGGAGAAAGTCTCACAAGCAGAATGAATGAAATGGGAAACAGAATATCAAGAACTGGAGGACAAAGTTATAGATCTGGACCTCTTAAGCAAAGACTATGAAAAATTTAAAAAAGAAAACATGAATGTAATACTCAGGAAATGTGGCATAACATGAAATGACTAAATTTACATATTTTAGACATGCAGAAAGGAGAAGATAATCAAACCAATGGCATTGAACAGATCTTCAATAGGCTTATAGAAAAAAAAATCTTCCATAAATTAAGGAAAGATATACCTATAGAGATTCCAGAAACATAGAGAACACCATTAAGACATGACCAGAACAGAAAGTCCCCATGACATAGCATAGTAAAATAATTAAATGTATAGAACTAGAGTGTACTTAAAGGTGCTAGAGAAAAACAAGAAGTTACATATGAAGGAAATCCCATCAGAATAATAGCTGACTTTTCAATGCAAACTATGAAAGCCAGAAGAGCCTGGAACAAAGTATTCACAGTTTTAAACAACCATGGATAACAACCCAGAATACTTTATCCAACAAAACTATCTACCAAGGTCTAAGGGGAACAGAAAAATTTCCATGACACAAATAGGGTGAAAGAATTCATGTCTTCTAAACCAGCACTACAGAGAATACTTGAAGCAATAGAAAGAAACAAAGAAAAGAATGAGTGTGCCCAAAAGGCTCCAGAAAGAAAATAAAGAAAAGTATAACAAGGGTAACACAAAATAGGGATTCAAACACAAAGAAATTATAATGACAGTACACAATCTACACCTTTCAACATTAACACTAAATATCAATGTCCCTAACTCCCCTGAAAAGACACAGGCTGGAACAATGGATTGAGAAAGAAAACCCATATTTTTGTTGTCTTCAAAAACTCATCACACCTTCAAGGATAGACACTATCTTAGAGTGAAAGGATGGAAAAAAAAAAAAAAAAACATTTCAAGCATATGGCCCTAAGAAGCAAGCAGGTTATGCAATTTAAATACCTGAAAAAATAGGCTTCAAATTAAAACTCATCAGAAGAGATAAGGGAGGTTAGTTCATTCTAATCAAAGGAACGATTGACCAAGAAGTTATTACAATTATGAAAATATATGCACCAAACTCTGGAGCACCCAATTACATAAAATCAGTAGTCCAGGACTATAAAATGGAGATTGGCAGCAATTCAGTGATAGTGGGAGACTTTAATACCCCACTTTCTTCAATAGACAGGTCAACTGGACAAAGAATAAACAGAGAGGCAGCTGAATTAAATGACATACTATATGAAATGGACCTAACAGATATATACAGGATATTTCACCCAACCAGCAAAGAATATACTTTCTACTCCAGAGCTTATGAAAGTTGTTCTAAAACTGACCACATTCTGGGGCAAAAAACTAATCTCAATAAATACAAAAAATTTGAAATAATTCCATGCCTTCTATCAGACTACAGTGCAATAAAGCTTATAATCAACAGCAAAAGAAGCAAAAGAAGAAGTAAATACATGAACTCATGGAGATTAAACTACATACTCCTGAATCAAGAATTAGCAAAAGAAGAAATTAAGAAAGAAATAAAAGTATTCCAGGAACAAAATTAAAGTGAGAATACAAAACAACAAAACCTCTGGGACACCCTAAAAGCAGTCCTAAGAAGTAAGTTTATAGCTCTTAGTGCCTACATTAGAAAATCAGAAACAGCACATGTAAATGACTTGACAAGGCAACTCAAGACTCTGGAACAACTAAAACAAACCAAACCCAGACCTAGTAGATGAGAAGA
>NW_008342282.1:3194198-3199358 GCF_000622305.1 Nannospalax galili | reverse complement strand
AAAAAAAAATCCAAAGCATTGTTAGGGAATACTTTAAAAATCTATAGTCCACTAAATTTGAAAAGCTAAAAGAAATGGATGAATTCCTAAATTATGGGCACCACCAAAGTTAAATAAGAGGAGATCAACAGCCTAAACTGATCCAAAACAAATAAGATAATTGAAACATTAATACAAAAACTCCCAACTAAACAAAGCCCAGGCCAGATGGATTCACAGCAGAATTCTACAACCAATACTTCTTAAATTACTCTAAAAAATAGAAACAGGAGAACTACCAGATTCCTTCTATGAAGCCAGTATCAATCTAATACCCAAACCAGGTAAAGATGCAGTAAAAAAGAAAGCTATAGACCTCATCCCTTTAATGAATATATGTGCAAAGATACTCAACAAAACATTTGCAAAGCACAAACAGACATATCAAAACATCATCGACGATGATCAAGTTGGCTTTATTCCAGAGATGCAGAGATGGCTCAACATTCATAAGTCAAGAAATATAATGAAACATATAAACAGACCTAAAGACAGAAAAACCACATGATCATCTCAATAGACACAGAAAAGGCATTTGACAAAATCCAACAGGCATTCGTGTTCAAAGTCCTTGAAGGAGTTGGTCTGGAGGGAATATACCTCAACATAATTAGAGCTGTATACAACAAACCTATAGCCAACATCATCCTAAATGGAGAAAAACCAGAAGCATTCCCACTTAAATCAGGAACCAGACAGGGTTCTTCACTATCTCCACTTTTCAATATATTGCTTAAAACTCTTGCTAGAGCAATAAGACAGGAGAAGGAAATTAAAGGATTACCAATTGGAAAAGAAGAGGTCAAATTATACCTATTTGCAGATGATATGATATTATACATACTAGACACCAAAAAATTCATTAGAAAACTATGAGAATTGATTAATGCTTTCAGTAAAGTGGCAGGATACAAATACACTAGGAGATGGAAAGACCTACCATGCTCATGGATTGGTAGAATCAATATTGTGAAAATGACCACATGACCAAAAGCAATTTATAGATTCAATGCAATCCCAATCAAAATACCCATGACATTCTTCACAAAGCTTGACAAAAATTCATATGGAAGGACAAAACAGTTCATATAATGACAACAATTTTGGACAAAAGAACAACGCTGGGGCATCGCCATACCAGATCTTAAATTATAGCACAGAGCTATAGTCATAAAAACAGCATGGTACTGGCACAAAAATAGAAACATAGATCAAGGGAACACAATAGAAGACTCAAAAATGAGTTCATATAATTTAGCACCTGATATTCAACACAGGTGCTAAGAACACACAACGGAGGAAAGGTAGCATCTTCAAAAAGTGGTGCTGGCAAAACTGGATCTCCACCTGCAGAAAAAATGAAATGAACCTTATCTATCAAAAGCCAACTCCAAATGGATCAACGACCTCAATATAAAACCTAAACTTGGAAACCGCTAGAAGTAAACATACACAGCACTCTCCAAGATATAGGCATAGGGAAGGACTTTCTAAACCAGACACCAGCAGTTCAGGCACTAACATCAACAATTGATAAGTGGGATCTCATTAAATTACAAAGTTTCTGTACAGCAAAAGAAACAACGAGAGAACAGAAGAAGAACCCCACTGAGTGGGAGAAAATCTCCACCAGATACACATCTGCCAGAGGATTAACATACAGAATATAAAAAGAACTCAAAAAAAGAAAGAAGATAAATGACCCAATATAAAGATGGGCGATTGACCAAAACACAGTGTACTCAAGCAAAGAAATAAAAATGGCTAAGAAATACCTTTAAAAGTGCTCAGCATCCTTAGTAATTATAGAAATGCAAATCAAACCACTTTGAGATTTCCTCTTACCCAAGTCAGATTGGCCAAGATCAAGAGAATGGAAGATTTAAAATTCTGGAGAGGTTGTGGACAAAGAGGAATGCTCATTCACTGCTGGTGCGAATGCAACCACTATGGAAAACAGTGTGGAGAACCCTCAAAAACTATAAATGAACATCCCATCTGAGCCAGTGATACCATTCCTTTCATATACCTAAAGGACTCCTCGTATTGTAGAGATACCTGTATATCCATGTTTGTTGCTGCTGTCTTAACAATAGCTAAGAAATGGAAACAACATAAATGTCCCTCAACTGATGAATGTTTAAAGAAAATGTGGTACATCCACTCAATGGAGTTCTACTCAGGAGTAAGAAAAGATGAAATTATGAAATTTGGAGGAAAATGGATGGACCTAGAGTGTGTTATACTAAGTGAAGTAGCACAAATTCAGAAAAGCAAGTGACATGTTTTCCCTCATTTGTGGATTGTAACACCAATCCCTTATATGTGACTATGTAAATTCTGAAGTAATACCAGGAACCAGGTAAAGACAAAGGATACATGGGGGTAATGGAAAAGAAATGACCTGAAAGGGAAATAGTAGGGAACAGATGCTACCTGAGGGAGGTCAGAAAATTGTGAGTAATCAGCAGGGAGGGACATGCAAGGGAGAGAGGGACATGCAAGGGGCCATTGTGTGGGGGAGGGAGGGAAGTCAGAAATGGAAAGATGGTGGGAGTTGGGTGGTATTGGCAGGAGGGTGGGAATAATGGGGGCACTGTGACTAGGAATGGAGGGAGGATTGAGGCTGGATGGGAGAAAAAAGAATAGAAATGAGTGAATATCGGGGGCGGGGCGCTAGGAACCTAGAAGAACAAGTGATGCCTTAGAAACCCTATGAGAAATTCACATAGAGTGCCTGAACATTAATGCATGTTTATACCTAGGAGCTACTTGGATGGGAACACAGTGCCAGATAGAAGAGACCTCCCTTAGAGCTAATAACATGCCAGACAGTACTTATCTAAGAAACTTATTTTTGCAATAGATGGAAGCTACAGCAGAGTTGCACATCTGTTCAGGCATAGAGAACATACACCTGGGAGATGCCTGGTGTTTGGTGACACTTCTACAGTTGAATTCCTACATCCAAGGCTCATGGAGCATAGCAGAATAAGGGGTAGAGAGGGGGCTAATGCACCCATCAACTCTCACCAGTGAGGTTTCCATGTACATGAGAGTGTGTTACACAGAAAAAGCCTGAACTGGCCAAGTTTGGGAGAATAAGGGTCTGTAGAGTGTAGGATTGGACTCCTATGTGAAACCTCACCCACCCATGGCTCAGGGACCATTAGGGAAGAGGAGGCAGAAAGATTGTATGAATGTATGAGGTGGAGGCTTCCAGGCCAATGGAGGCTTTGTTCAAGTATGCTTGTGGCAGCAGTGGCTTCCAAAGTGGGACACATGTCAGCTCAATTAAACAAGGGCCCAAAGGGGAGGAGAGAAATAGGTGGTGGGTCAGCACTAGATGGAGAACTATTTGAGACTGATTGTCTCTGAGTGAGGGAGAGTATGACTTACATACCACACTGGATGGGCTGCCTAGATTCTAGTGGATGCATTTACACGGAAGGACGTTTGAGTACAAACACCTGAATGAATAGGATTCATCACATATGGCAGAGTGCATAGGGTTTGGTGGGAGGGGGCATAGATTGGGGAAGGGTTCTGGATGTGAGTGGGGAATATTGTATGAAACGTTAAAACTCAATAAAAATTAGTTTAAGAAAATCACCGAGCAACATAAACAAATTTTTAAAAGTATGAAATAAAATAATGCCCATGTGTTAAAAATTCTCAAGGGGATGAGGAGAGGGATTAGGGATTAAGAGTAACAACAACTCCTACAGAGAATTCAGATTCACTTCCTAGTACCCACATGGAAACTAACATCCTTCTGTAACTTCAGATTCAGGGAACCTGACACATACTTCTTGCCTCTGTGGGCATTGCAGATGAAATACTCATAAAATAAAAATAAAAAATAAGAATATTTTATCCAGAAAAACTGTCCATCATACTTGTAGGGGAAAGAAAAAATTTTCCTGCTACAAATAGGCAGAGCTCTTTCTCTGAATGTTTGTTTTGGTATATAGAAAGGCTACTGATTTTGGTAAATTGATTTTGTAATTTGCCCTTTTACTGAAAGCCCTGATCATTTCTCAGATTCTTTTAGTATTATTGTTAAAATCTCATGTATAGAATCATATCATTGATATATAAGGATTATGTGACCTCTTCTTCTCCAATCAGTACTCTTTAATTCCTTCTCTTGTCTTATTTGTCTAGTTAGAGTTTCAAGCATTATATTGAAAAGAAGCTGAGATAATGAAGAGACTTGTGCTGTTCTTGATTTTAATGGGAATGCTTCCAGTCTTTTTGTTGTTGTTGTTTTGTTTTCTGTTTAGAATGTTATTGACTGTGAATTTATTGTACATAGCTTTAATTATTTTTGAGCTATGCTTCCTCCTGTCCATTCCTTCTAAGACTTTTATCATAAATGTACATTGTATTTTGTCAAAGGTCTTCTCTTTATCTACTGAGAAGAACAATTGATAATTTGTTTTTAAGGGCATTCACACAACTTCTTATATTTATTTACTTATGTATATTGAGTCATCGCTCCATCTCTGTAATGAAGCCAACTTAATCATGGTAGATGTTTTTTCGTTTTGTGTCTGTATGTGATTTGTAAGTATTTTGTTGAAAATTTTTGCATCAATATTCAATACAGATATGAACCCATAGTTCTCATTATTGGTGGGTCTTTTCCTTTTTTGGTTGTTAAAGTAATAGTGGTTTTATAGAAGAAGTTTGGGAGTTCTCCCTAAGTTTCTATGTTTATAAATAGTTCAAGTTATTTTCTTTGACGTTCTGGTAAAATTTTGCTGTGAATCAATCTGGGCCTAGGCTTCTTTTAGTTGGGAAGATTTGTATTAGTGTTTGAATTTCCTTATTTATCATGTGTCTGTTTAAACTTTGGCTCTCTTTCTGGTTTATCTTTGTGGATCCACTGAATTTAAAAAATCATTCATTTCTCTTAGATTTTCTAATTTAATAGAGTTTAGGTTTTTTATATTATTCCCTTATAATTTTATGGATATTTTCAGCTCTATTGTGATGTCTCCCCTTCCCTCTCTGATTTGGTTGACTTGGATTTGCTTTTGCTTTCTTTTGGTTAGCTGTCTATGTTATTTATATTTTCTCAAAGAACCAGGTGTTTGATACATTTATTTATTTACT
>NW_008342282.1:3191568-3194126 GCF_000622305.1 Nannospalax galili | reverse complement strand
TACATGTGTTTGATACATTTATTTATTTATTTATTTATTTATTTATTTATTTATTTATTTGTAAGAAGTCCCAATGTAAGCCAAAGAACTATTGACAACTGATTACTACTAGGTGAGGGAAAGTTGGTATTCTTTAAGAGAATGACATTAATAGACTGACCAACCTCCAGGGGATGAACTCACACCCAAGGATATCTGTGGATACAAATTTAACTTGTTAGGCCTTAACATATATGACTTAACACATGTAATTTGATGGCTAGGTATGGGGGGTACAGATAGGGGAGTGGGACTAAATACGATTTATATGCATTTTATGAGCTGCACCAAAATCACTAAATAAATAAATAAATAAATAAATAAATAAATAAAGGAAATTCACAGATAAGTATATGGAGTTGCAAATATTCCTTCTGAGATAACCCAGACACAGAATATAAGCATTAAATACCTTTATCATATATAGATTTTATAACTGAATACTTACATGTGTGCATTTAAGTTGGAGTACACATAGAAGACAGGAAAATAAGAAAGGGACCTGGGAGGAGCAGATTCCAAGGGAAAGGTGATATAATGCAGGTGGTATAAAGGGGAAAGTGATGAAAAAAGAACAGGATACGTTAAATGGAAGAGGGTCATATGGAAACCTACTAGTGTAGAAGCTTTCATATATGTATATATATTCTAATATTAGCACATATACTAAAATATTAGAAATATATATTTATGGAGTTGGAGAGATGGCTCAGCAGTTGAGAATACTGACTGTTCTTGCAGAAGACCCAGTTTGAATCCCAGCACCCACATGGCAACTAACAACTGTCTGGAACTCCAGTTCCAGGGGATCTGACACTATTGCTGATGAAACAACGTACTTGAGTCATATAGAACATGGAAGAATCAAGCTAATCCTGACCTGGAAGTTTCATCTCTATTGATTCCTTTTCATACTATTGAAAGATTATATTTAATCTACTCAAGGAGAAAATTTTACCTAGGTCTGAACCATAGGAGCACAATGACAACTGACTTAAAGATAAGTCCACTGGTTCATTAGTGACATAATGATAAAGAAGTAACCAAAACTCTTTCTGATTGAAATTACAGATTTCACAAACTGAATCCATGCTTGGTCTGGTACTAAATTGGGCCCAAATCCCATGACTCCCTAGATTGCAAGCTCTAATGGAGAACCTACTATTATTCCGTTAAATAGATATAGTTATAAACTGACTCTTAATGACTTATTATTTGTCCCATATCAAGCAAGGTAAATTAAAATATAAACAAAACTTTTTTTCACATTTTTACACATCAAACATGCAATAGTTGTTAAAAAAGTGAGAGGTTGGAGAGATGGTTTGGCGCTTAAGAGCACCAGCTGCTCTTGCAGAGGACCCCTATTCGGGTCACAGCATTCACATTTTAGCTAACAGCCATCCATAACTCCAATTCCAGGGGCTCCAACAAGCTCTTCTGACCGCCCTGTTCATTGCACGACATGTGCGTTTACATATCTGAAGGCAATACTCTCATACACATAAAAATAAAATAAGGGACTGGAGAGATGGCTCAGTGGTTAAGAACACTGTTCTTGCAGAAGACCAGGGTTCTAATCCCAGCACCCACATGGCAGCTAACAACTCTCCATAACTCCGGTTCCAAGGGATCTGATAGTCTTTTCTGTCCTCCGTGGTCATTGCACGACACAGGTGCACTAACCTACATGCAGGCAATACACACATAAAATAAATAAATAAATAAAAATTTAAAAATAAAAAATAAAATAATACATAAAAGTAGAAAAGAGAAAGAAAAATGAAATGCTCAGTACAAGCTATGTGTTCAGTGTGATTGAATGAGAAATTTCCCCCATAGGCTCCAAGTATTTGAATACTTGATCAGTTGGTGGTGCTATTTGGGTAGCTTTAGGGGTACAGCCCTGCTGAAAGAAGCACATTTCTGGTTGGGCGGCACCGAGAATTCACAGCTCCATCCCACTTTCATTTTTTTTGATCTCTCTCTCTCTGCTTCCTATGCCTGCTAGTAGATGTGAACATTGCTCCAGCCACCTCTGCTAGTAAGCCTTCCTTCCACAATGGAACCTTATCCCTCTCCAATAATAAGCCAAAAAAACTCTCCATTTAATTTTATTTTTTTTAATTTTATTATTTTATTTTATTATTCTATTTTATGTGTATGAGTATGAGTGTATTACCTGTATGTGAGTGCTCCCTTTCCATGCAATGCCCACAGAGCTCAGAAGAGGGCATCAGATTCCCTAGAACTGGAGTTACAGAAAGTTGTTAACTGCCATGTGGGTGCTGGGATTCCTACCCTCATCCTCTGCAAGAGCAGTCAGAGCTCTTAACTGCTGAGTCGTCTCTCCAGCCCCAAATTCATCCTTTATAAATGGCTTTGGTCATGGTATCTTATCATAGGAACAGAAAAGTAACTAATTTACCCACAAAATTAAATTATTATCTTTCTCTTAGGGAAAAAAATGTACCAGTTCAGTATATTTCTAAATTTAAAACATAAAAGTATATCAAACT
>NW_008342282.1:3186476-3189859 GCF_000622305.1 Nannospalax galili | reverse complement strand
TCAAAATGTTTTAAAATCAATTATAATTTAAAAATTTATATAAAATAATAAAGATCATAGAAAGTTATTTTAAATAATTTGGGATTTGAGACATAAAACAATATGATATGCCTATGCTTCTATTAAAAGGCCTACTTCCTAATGCCCCCAAATCCTCAAATATAAAACCACTGCACTATCAAAGGTATATAACAGTAAAACAACTCATTCATTGATGGTTGAAATTGAAAATTGGAAAATTGGAAACTTCACTTGGAGTTTCTTATAGGGCTAATCATAACACATGGCTCAGTAACTGTTCTTTATAGGTATTTATTCAATTAATACATTGTCTCACAGAGGAAAACATAGCATCTAAATATTTATGGAAATTTTATTCATAAATGCTAAAATCCTGAAGCAAATAAGATGCTATTCCATGTCTTTAAGGATTATGGAAAAACGGTGTGTGTATATAGTGAAATATTATTTAGGAGTAAAAGAATGATTTATTAAACTGAGCAGTTGCAAGTTAATCTTGAGGGCAAATTGATTAGTAAGAAGGGTAATCTTAAATATTTTACACTGTATAATTCTTTTAATATCCCTTCTGGAAAAGACAAAATGAGATTGATGGTTTTCAGAAGTTTCAGTGGAAAGTATGACAGATATTTTATAGCCATAAGATGACTTTGTAGGACAGTACAATGAAAGATGCACAGCATTACATCTGTGAACACCCATAGAGCTTTGCAGGACACTGGTTTAAAAAGAAGTATTTAGATCACTGTGAGACCAGAATGGAAGGAATAATCTGATAAAGAGAGACAATTGTAAGAGAAATTTCAATAGACATGCAGAGCACAGAACAAATCTCTTTCAAAATAAAACCAATGTAACTTCACACAAGTAACCAACTGGAAGAAATATTTATGTACCATGGTGAAGCATTTTACAACTGTAACAATATTCAGACTGTTGTGTATGCCTACTGGAATTGAAGAGGTGGGTAAGTGCATGGTACAATATCTGCCACACTATATGCCATATACTTAGATTTCTTGGTAGAGTACAATATAAGTTAGAAAGTTAGAATGACTCCTACTGAGACCTAGAAGGAGAAAATGTCATACAGATCAGACAATATTTTAAGAATAAAAATGTGCTTAAGTTATTATATCAGTATTGCTTCCACTACTGCTTAAAATGTGCCATATTTCTACAAAAAACAGAAATGGAAGAAACTTTGTTTCCTATGTTGTCTCTGCCAGCTATCGTCACATCCTCATAAATCTGAGAGTGGTCCTAAGTGAAAAGCTTTCAGAATACTCAGAATTTTCTTATATTAAGTACAATGATTAAAAGAATAAAATGATGTATATATATATATAACAAATTTTAAACCATTTATTCAGCAAAACAATTATACTAAATATATTAGAGATCTCAAAAACTTTATGATAAAAATGCAAATAACCTTATTTCAAAAGGACAAAATCCTAACAAGTATTTCGTAACATGGAATATGTGGATGTCAGATAAGAACAGAAGTTATTTGGTGTCATTGACTACAAGGAACATGCATAACAAAGCTTTAATAGCACACCTTTCAGAATGATTAAAATAAATATCCTGACAATGCAAACTGTGGAAAGGTTGCAAGCATAATAATCCTTACCATTTGATAGAGGGTGAAAAAGATGGAATGAAAAATAAATGAATTGCCTACCCTAGAAAGTTATTTGTCAGTTTCTTCTATGTTAAATACATTTCTATTTTAAATATGTCTCAGAATCCCACTCCTGAATATTACACTGATTTCACACACACAAAATATTATACACATATAAAAGCCTGTACATAAGTTCTTATAAGCCACTTTATTATTGTTTTTGAGTCTTAGAAGTGAGTATATATTCTTTCAATGGGATAGATAAACAAATTTGGCACTCTATTCTATGAAGTACTACAGAACATTAAAACCATAATGAACCAATGATGCATGCAGGAATAGAGATGAATCTGACAGCCTTTGTTCTTAATGAAAGCAGTCAGACTCAAAAGATTGCATGCTGATTCCACTCAGATAACTTTCTCAAATAGATGAAATTATAGCACTGAAAGAGAGGTCAAAAGTTAGTGCACTGAAAGCTCAAATGTGATTATTAAACAATAGTAGATATGATTTCTTTGAACTTAAAAAATTAGTATCTGAATTGTGGTGATGATATGAAATGTGTACATGGGTTTATGTTCATAAAACTATAAACCATAATAAATGCAATGAACCATTCAGTGATACAGACAAATGTGGAATGAATAATTACAGCTGTGCTCAGTTACAAAACAAAATTTGATAAATCACAGCAGACTCCTACCTAAACTAAGGGCTTAGAAAGCATGGTCTGAGAAGGGTTAGAATAGAATACAAGGAGTGAGTAGTTGTACAAAAAAGGAGTGGAAGACAGAGAGACATGGGGTTAAGAAAATGTGTGAAGATCAAGAACACAGAGAAAACCAGTGTATTTTGTAACATCATATGGCAATGAATAAAGTTGATCGAGTTGAAAGGGTAAGAGGTAGCCAGTCTCTGACGATTCTGTAAGCATCAAGGAGGATATGAAACTGTTGGTGGGTAAATTTATTTTCTAAAAGGTTAACAAACTTGGATGACAATATATCTTATTCCTTGAAGACATTGCTTAAAGCAGAAATGCCCACTGGGCTCAATTTATAAGGCAGTGAAGTGCTGCCAAGCAGGGTCATGCCAGTTTATATGAGAGAAAATGGATATGTTTTTATTAGCAAACACTGTTACAGTGACAGCCATACTCAGACATAAAAATTAATCACTAATATCACATATGCCATACATAATTATACTCATAAATATGAAAGTATGAATACATAAAATGAATAAATAAAAATGCATACGTAATACAAAAATCCCAAAAACATGAAATCTTGTAGCTCGAAAGGAGCTACATGGTCAAGTTTCTCAAAGCTGCAGTATGAGATAATTTAGGAGGCCTGATGGATATGTAAAATTTTAATGCTTATTGGTTTAATATATAATAGAAAAAATAAGCTCCTAGTAACATGCCAATCCCTGGATTTCATGAATGTGATATATTTGTTTTAAGTCAGTATTTTCTTTTAAAGTAAACAAAATTAAATCCAAAAAGATTTTAGGAATGTTAGAGTACCAAAAGCCCCATTTAAAAAGAAAGAAGAAAGAAAGAAAGACAGAAGGGAGGGAGGGAGGGAGGGAAGAAAGAACATGAAGTTGTCAGAAAAAAAGTGATAGGGAAATATGGGAGGTGTTGGAGGGGAGAGGGTGGGCGTGGATTTGATCAAAACACCTTTATATGCATGTATGAAATTTTCAATAAAATTTCTTTTAA
>NW_008342282.1:3176195-3185915 GCF_000622305.1 Nannospalax galili | reverse complement strand
AAGGAAGGAAGGAAGGAAGGAAGGAAGGAAGGAAGGAAGGAAGGAAGGAAGGAAGGAAGAGAGAGAGAGAAAGAAAAAGGATACATGAAGTTGTCAGAAAAAAGTGATGGGGAGATATGGAAGGTGTTGGAGGGAAGGGACTGGGCATGGATTTGATCAAAACACATATGCATGTATGAGTTCTCAATGAAGATTTTTAAAAATTTTATAAAAGCATTAATATATACTAGATATATTACTAATACGTGTACAACCTTGTACAACTACAGAAGTTTAAAGAACTTTTCTAATAAACTAAACTAAACAACAACAGCAAAAACAAAACAAACATGCTTTACAGGGGGCAACTAAAAAACATTGCCTGAAGATAAATATCTTTTTGAGGCACTCTTTTTACTGAGTCCTCCCAAGATAGAAACCCTTTCCTCTTGTTTTAGGAAGATCAGCTCTTTCTCACCCAGGAGTAATCAGTTGCCAATGTTTCTTCAACTTATATTTGGGTCTGCTGTCCATTTCCCCAGTTCTATGCTGGGTTTTTGTCTGAGTTTGTATGGGACTTGTATATACTGACAATATTGCCATAGAATCATATGAGCAGGTTTCCAGGACACGAGTTTGAATCTCAGCACCCTCACGGCGGCAATCAGCTGTCTGTGGCTCCAGTTCCAGGGGATCTGACTCTGTCTTCTGACCTCTGCAGGTAATGCATGCATACACATAAAATAAAAACAATAAATAATTTTTAAAAATTCTTTCTTATTTAACAAAACAAAACTATTTTCATCTCTAAATATTCTTATCCTGCCTAGGAATATTTCACATATTCCTAGCACATATGATGGTGCTGATAATCACCAGAAAAGTACTATTCCTTCAAAGATGACTTATTACTGAGAGTTTTTTTTCTTATACATGATACAGAGTCTAAACTTCTGGAAATAATTCTGATAGATGTTTCTAACAGACACATCTTTCACATTATCAACAACAAGAAGTTTCCTTCTTTTTGATCCTCTGAATATATTTGTCTCAGACCGAAGTAATAGTTTTAACCTTTAAAATTAGATTTTTTAGTTTTGGTTTTCTTTCTGATTAACAAATATAGCCACAGGAAAGAGAAAACTAATTTTAAACACTCATCACAGACTTCATACTTCTTTAATTGCTAAAGAAAGAAATTTCCTGCTCCTAGCTCCCACTTTTTATTTCCTCAGTGGAAGGCTCAGGAAGCATCAGTACCTGGAAGACAATGAAGCATACACAGAATGTTGGAGCACACCTTTCCCCCATATCCCTCAAGAAAATGAGAAAAGTATGCTTGTGGTAGAAAATATATTTACTTTTAACAAATTTTTGATATCTTGTAATACTGAGATATTCTAATAACTGAAATTCTATTATATTTATGGCAACTATGGAACAGTTAAATTTGAATTTTATAGTTAGCAAATACACACTGATACTTATTTGGATATCTTATTTTAAAAGTATTGTAGAACCACAAATCACAACATAGTGATACATAGACTTTACAAAATTCTTGCCATTGCATATTTCCATCATCCCAAGCATCTCATTCTGCTAATGATGGCTTCTATTTGCCACTGTCATTACTAATTACTGAATAGATTTTTTCCAATGAAAAGTCAAATAGAATGATAAAACAGTATTCATCAGTTTCAGAAATCTCTTTGTACATTGGTCCAGCTTGAAATGGGAAATCTTTTCAGAGCTCAGCTGAGCAAGAAGCCAACAGCATGTCAAATATTGTAGAACATAAATTTAGTTTTATTTGGTACATCTGTCAATCTTGGTAATGTACACATTCAAGGACTGTTTAGAGTCAAATGAATAATAAAGATTTGTTTAAAGTTTGCATAAATAGTCCCACTAAACTAATCCTAAACATGTTTTAGAAGCTGAACTCCCATCAGTATCAACATATGGCAATTTAATCCCCAAACTGAAGAAACATGGATATTTACTGAGAGTGAAACACTTAATCCAGATGAATCAGGTATAGATACTTAAAAGTATGAAATGGACAAGAATAATATGCTAACCAATTTTTAGATGCTTCTCTCACTCTTTGCTTTGTAAACCTTGCCTTCAAGAGGCTCTGCTTTTCCATGTAGTTCTAGATCTGAAACAGCCACTATCACCTCTTCAACTTTTCAGTTTCCCCATTTAAAGTGAGGAATTTCATCTGGACAAACTTTCATAACAGATGTCCTCAATTCTAATTTTTAATTTGGAGATAATTAGTTGATCTTCTTAGTTCAAAAAATTCTGTCTCTGTGTGTGTCACATGCAGTTCCGTTCACTTTCTTCCTCTTTTAAACATTGCTTCTAGGCACAAACTAACAAAAGCATGCTTCGAACCAGAAAGAAAACCTATATCAGGACATTACCATGTTTAGTATGCACTGTGCTGGAAACATACCTCTTTCTCATCTCATTGTAGTCTAATGACGCTGCCTCTTTAAGCATCAACATAACATTAATCACACCATGCAACACAGATCCTAAGGAAAGACTCTAGTCCTCTCCTGTGAATTCACATAAAGGATGTTGCTCTCATCCAAGTAATTCCGAAGGTGACAAATATTACAGATGCTGAATTTATGGGAGTGCTTGCTCCCTGTTTATTAACTCATCCATCTTGTGAGAAATAAAAGGCCCAAACGTGAGACAAGTGGGCTTTTCTTATCCTGTCAGCTCAATGATGTTTTAAAGTAATCAATATCTATAATTACTAAATCCTGCCAAGGCAATTTAACCCTTCAGTGTTTCACCATTGCCTCCCCACTTCCTATGGCAACAATAAGTTCAAAGTTAATTAGAAGCTCCATAAGTTTATGACACTCTTTTTTTAACCAAGCTCATATTAATTTATGAACAACATATCCTGTTTTTCTGGTTGTGTTTTGTTGTTGTTGTTATTGTTTGTTTGTTTGTTTTTGCACCAGGCCTTCCTGATGTAGGTCATGGTGGGAGGTGGAGGGATTTGTGTCTTGTTAAGTATGTTGCCATCATATACAGCACATTGGAGGCTTACTAGCACTCAAATGACATCAAAGATTTAAGGTTTTGTAGCCACAATACAGAAGTCTAACAAATGTGAATTCTTAGCTCTGGAAGAGAGATTAAAATCAAATGCAAATAATGAAAAATAAAAAGTCACCAGTTTCTACAAATCATTGCCTAAGTCACAATCCTCAAAGAAAAACATGTTAAACTTATGAGCAATTTCAAATTATGTATAGAGAGAATCAAAGAAAGAGAACCAAAAGGATTGGTGGCATGCAACTTTTCTTAAAATTTGTTTTTATTGGGTTTTTTTGTGTACTTTATACAGAATTTCTCAAACAATCTTAATCATCTCGATATCCCTGTCCCCACCGGCATGCTCCCACAGTCCCACCACTGGAACTCATCCTCTGTCATCCATATTAAGGCCTAATGTGTCAAGTCAGTGCCCCCTGACGTTCCCCTGTGCCAGTCCATCCACTGAGGTCTAGTCAGTCTATCTAGAGTATTTCGTTTTAGGAAGATCAGCTCTTCCTCGCCCAACAGTAATCAGCTGCCAATGATTCCTCAGCTAAGATTGGGGTCTGCTGTCCATTTCCCTAGTTCTACGATGGGTTTTTGTCTTCCTGGGTTTGTATAGAACTTTTGTACACTGACACTGAATTGTATCAGCAGGGTCCCAGGAGTTTGTAGGACTCTTGTTTCCATATGGTTGTGCACCTTCTCTCTGGCTCTTACAATCTTTCTGCCCCCTGAGCCCTTGGTGGGTAAAGTTTAATATAAGAGTTCTGTCCATAGACTAGCAATCTGAAGACTCTTCATCTCTACATTTTTGCCATTTGTGTTTTTAAAAAAAAATATTTTTACTGCACTTTTAAAATTCCATACAACACTTCCCATTCAAATCCAGACCTCCTCCTCCCCCATCCATGCGTCTCCCATGCCCCCATCAAACCCCATGCACTCTGCCATATGTGCTAAGTTCTATTCATTAAAGTGTTTGTACCCAAATGTCCTTCAGGGTAAATGTGTCCACTACAGCCTAATCAGCCCATCCAGTGGTTTTATGTCATACTCCCCCTCACCAGCAGCAATCAGTCTCAAATAGTACTATATCTAGTGCCATTCAGCCACCTATTTTTCAACTCCCATTTGGGGCCTGTTTAATTGAGCTCACATGTTCCCTGTGCTGGATGCCACCACTGCCACAGGCTCATATAAGCAAGCCCCTGGGAGAAGGATATTGCTGTTCTTAACATGACCGCGTTGGTTTTGAGGAGTTGTGGAAGCCTTTGGAACTTTGGGTTGGAAAATCCATTAAGTGCTCAGAACCAAATGAGCTGTTCTGTGACAGCATGAATGATAATACTGAGACAAATATAGATGATGAAGGCCAGAATTTTATTAAATTTGTTTTTATTAAATTTTGTTGTATTTCAAACATAATATCTCAAACAATCTGACTCATCTTTATAACCCGGTCCCCACCAGCACCCTCCCACAGCCCCTGCACTGGAACCCATATAGATTGTCAGATATCAGATAGTGAGTACCAAGATTTTGTAACTGCTGGGTTTTGATTTTGTGATTGTTTTTATTGTAGAATTCTTCCCTTCTGGAGTAAGAAAGTAACTTGTTTGGGGTTTTACAGGAGCCCACTAGAGAGATCACAGATCTTAGAGGAGAAATTACTATGTCCACTTTTCTAAATCAATACAACTCAATATGATCAATGCAACTGCAATCGAAATGCTTATCCTTATACCCACAGAAAAGTGTAGCTCTCTGCACTCATCAGAGAAGCTTTATTTTTGCAAAAGGTAGAGACTGTTATGGAGATCCACACTTGTCAAATGCAGGTAATTAAGTGATTTGGGAGTGCCTAATCCCAACTGATACATTTAAAATGCAAACCCTACATATAAGGCTCAGGTTACATGATAGAAGAATATTTTAAGATCCAGAGGATCGGGGCAATTACTGCTAGATAGCATTTTCCAGATATGACAAGGAAAATTGCACACATGAAATCTCAACAATATGGTTGTCTAAGTAAGGCTTGCATAATGACAGTACCCGCTGAGACTCAATTGTGAATGGGTGAAATTTCATAGGGTCCCCTCTCTAGATGAAAAACTACAGATAACCAAAGAGAAGGGAAAATCAGTTTTCTCTAGGGATGAGCTCCATGATATATTATCCAACAAAAACGGATCAGCCCCAAACTCATAGACATAGGAGAAAATCTAACATATATATATATATATATATATATGTGTGTGTGTGTGTGTGTGTGTGTGTGTGTGTGTGTTTGAGCACAAACACATATGTAGCAGTAATAGGTCAAGTAATCAAGGAGTTAGAGGGGATGCAGAAAGAGCTGGGGGAGGGATGTAAATGATGTACATACACTACACATGTATGAAGTTTTCAAAGTATAAATTTAACAAACTATATTTTTAAACAAACTGGATTTTTCAAATGTTTAAATTTTTAAAGCCTCTGGGACTCTTTAAGTTATACTTTATTTTATATTGTGATATTAATATTAACATGTAATATTGGGGACAAAGATTGGAAAGGTCATAGCTTAACAGTAATGTAGTTGTGTGTCATTTTGACAAAGTTGGATGGTACTGATTAGTTTTTGTCAACATGATATAAACATAGACTTACCTTGGAAGAGGGAATGTAAACTGAGAAATTACTTCCATCATGTTGGCCTCTAAGCATTTTCTTGTTTGTTAATTGATGTAGGAGGGCTCAGCCCACTGTAGGTAGTGATGTCAGAGGGCAAGTAGGCCTGGGCTGCATTAGATAGTATAGGAAACAAGGAATCTACCTTTTCCCATGATTTCTGCTTCAAGTTCCTGCCTGGAATTCTTACTACAAAACAGTACTTCTTTACTGTAGTAACAATTTGAAAATAAAATGAAAATCCTATTATAGCATTAAAAAGGAAAAAAATCTAATAAAATATGCATACATGTTAAAGCTGAGACATGTCCCAGGTTTTACATTTTTACATATCAACATCCTTAGGCTAACAAGCTGGCATGCCCTAGTTCTACAAGTACTGAGAGATGATATGAAACTATTCAGTGAGAGATAAACATCTTTATTTCCCAGTAGCTGCTGTAGCCAAGGAATGCATATTTAAAACATTTCCCCAAGGAAGATTTAAACAGGGGTAAATAAAATGTGTAAGAAAATAATCCTGTTTTAGGAATTGTTAGTAATATTATAATCACCATTAAACCTTCTTAAACTGTGTTCCAAATAAAGTATTACCCAAACATTTAACATTTTGCACTAAACATCAAGGTGAAAATATTTCCTATAGAAGTAAACACTGTTTTAAATAACCAAAGTTTTTACTTTGCAATTATTGTTGAAAACCTTTTTCAGAATACTTTTCTAGAGACAGGCAGATATTGAGACCTATAAAAAATTGTCTACCAAGAAAGCAAGAGCTCTACCAAATTACTAGTAAACTTCTTTTCTTTTGCAATCAAATATTTTACAGACCTAAGTACATATAAAGATCCATCATACTCATGAAAGGCCATATGCCATATATTAAAGACCAGAAAACACTTAGGAACCCTAATACATTAAAAAAAAGTATGTATGTCTCTTTTTGAAATGTAGCCTTTCAATATACCAATAACAAGCAATTGTCAAAAGAGTACAGGGAAATGCTCCCATTCACAATTATTGCAAAAAAAAAAATTATCTTGAAATAAATCTGATCAAAAACACCGAAGATCTCTACAGTGAAAATTTTAAATCGCTAAAGAAAGAGATTGAGGAAGACATCAGTGATAAGTAGAGAATTGGCCAGAGCAAGTGGGCGGCGTGGATGGAGGAAGGCACGAGCGGATGGATGAGGCACTGAGTCTCAGATGGATTTCTCTGCGGGATACAGATTTATTTCGCACGGGGCACCTTTCCCTTGGGGAAGGGAAAGATGTCGGCGGAGGGAAAGATGTCAGGGAAGGGAAGGGAAGGGAAGGGAAGGGAAGGATGACAGGGAGGGCAGGGAAAGATGTGAGGGAAAGGAAGGGAAGGGAAGGGAAGGGAAGGGAAGGGAATGATGTCCATGAAGGGAAAGATGTCCTCTCATGGGTTGTGAGCTGGGACTTTACATATGCGTGCTTTAGGGTGTGGAATGGGGGAATGTTTGGGGGAGAAATCAGGGAGGGGAAAGCAGGTAGGATTAGGGTGTGGAAGTGTTTTCTTTTTCCTCTTAAGATAAGAGGAACTCTGCTTATCTTATCTTTGGAGGTCAGAGGAAAAGCAGGCTGCTTCTCAGCAGAGTTTGTGGGTCCCTGCTGGGGAGGGGGGGAGCTGCTATTTGGAACCCTAACAGTCCAGCCTTTTGTGTTATAGGATGGGGGCACCATTGTCATCTTGCTACTTCCTGCTGGACAGGATCGACATGGGGGGTAGGCTGGTTTAGGGGTACACTAGGCAGCAGAGGTTGTCTCTCCATGCATCTGAACAGGGTCCTATTCTGGAGTACGACTTCAGCTAGGGAGGATAATTGTTGTTGTAGGAACTGGATTGACTGGGCTGTAGTTTCCACTGTTGAAGTGAGCTCTTGTCTGAGGTCCTCTATTTCTTGAGAAAGATGCTGGGTTGAGATCAGTGTGTGTCCCAAGCCTCCAGCCGCAAGTCCTGTGGCTGCCACTGATGCCACCAGGCTAACTCCTACCAGGACTGCCAAGGTGGCTGACCTCTTTGTTCTGGTTCCTTCTGTCCCTGTGGATAAGACATCATACACCTCTGATTGGTTGGTAAAATAACAGCATTCTTCACCCAGAAAAATACAGGTTCCCCCTTTTTCTGCAGTTAATAGATCCAGGGCTCGCCTGTTCTGGAGTGCAACTTCAGCTAGGGAGGATAATTGTTGTTGTAGGAACTGGATTGACTGGGCTGTAGTTTCCACTGTTGAAGTGAGCTCTTGTCTGAGGTCCTCCATTTCTTGAGAAAGATGCTGGGTTGAGATCAGCGTGTGTCCCAAGCCTCTGGCCGTAAGTCCTGTGGCTGCCACTGATGCCACCAGGCTAACTCCTACCAGGACTGCCTAGGTGGCTGACCTCTTAGTTCTGGTTCCTTCTGTCCCTGTGGATAAGACATCATACACCTCTCTTGGTGTGTATAGGGTTAGTTTGGGGATGAGAATGACTGGAGCACAGAGGTCCTCAATCTGTGGAGAGATGCAGGAGTATATTTTGGAAGAACAGAAAAGAGCAGTCCCAAGGTTAGAGCAGTATCTTCCTTAATTGTGACATTTTGGCTTCATGAGTGTGGGCATTTAGAGGTTTGTGGGGTCCAACACTCTGTTTTGTTAAGGAAAAGGGGAGGGGCAGGTATGGGCCCCTGTACTAGAATAGAAGTTCCTGGGAACACTGAGTAGTGGCCTGTGGAGTAACATTGTAAACTGAGAGAGAGAGGAGAAGTGAGCCCTGCAGGGGGGCACAGAGAAAGCAAGTGGAGACATTAGCATTAGAGAAGGTTCTCAGGAGACTAACTGATAAAGTGAGAATGTGATCCCAAGAGAAGCTGCAAGAGGCATTGAAGCTTTGAAGCTGCTTCACGGCCATGCTGGAGAATGGTAGAGAAATAGAAAGGGAGAGATTTTGCATGGGATCCCTGCCAAGTAGGGGGTTGGGAAGGTGGGCATAACCAGGAAGGAGTGAGTTAAAGGCACCTTCCAGAATACACAGGCTAAGGGTCCTGTTGATTTGGGGTTGTGAGGCTTCCCATCAACCCCCACCACAGAGATCTGTGAGGGAAAAACTTTACCAGAGTAGGAAGGAGGAGAGATTGTGCATGGGATCCCTGCCAAGTAGGGGGTTGGGAAGGTGGGCATAACCAGGAAGGAGTGAGTTAAAGGCACCTTCCAGAATACACAGGCTAAGGGTCCTGTTGATTTGGGGTTGTGAGGCTTCCCATCAACCCCCACCACAGAGATCTGTGAGGGAAAAACTTTACCAGAGTAGGAAGGGAGAACTGACCATGAAGCGCCAGTGTCAATAATGAAATTAATAATCTTACCCACCACCATGGCTGAAACCCTGGGCTCCTCCACTGTAATAATCATAGAAGCGGTGGGGGCCAAGAAGCCAGGGCGTCGTCAGTCTTCAGCCGCCAGGCCTAGAAGGTCATTCACTGAACCCTGTAAATGAGGCTGGGTCTGGGAGGTGAGTGGCCTTCCGTGGCATTGCAAAGGACAATCAACTCTCCAGCGACCTTGTTGCCCACAGGAAGGACAGGGTCCGGGTGGTGGCCGTGGGTTAGGGCATTGTCTTACCCAATGTCCAGTCACTCCGCACTTGAGGCAGGATCCTGGCGGATGTCGTTGGCCCCATTGGTGTTTGAAGTTTTCTTGGGAGGAGCCCTTAGGACTGCAGCCATAAGCTGGTACTTTTGCTTGGACAGGGTAAGCTTGTCTGCCTTCTCCTGTTCCTCTCGGTTATAAAATACTTTAAATGCCGTGTCCAACAGATCTCTCATGGGGGTTTCAGGGCCCTTGTCTAAGCACCTAAGTTTCCTTCTAATATCTGGAGCTGATTGTAAGATAAAGTGGTGGTGAAGCATAAGCTGTCCCTCTGCAGACTCTGGGTCATACTTGGTATACTGGACCAGAGCATCAGTGAGTCTGTCCATAAACTGAGCTGGGGT
>NW_008342282.1:3174472-3175606 GCF_000622305.1 Nannospalax galili | reverse complement strand
CTTGGGGAGACTAGGGAGTATTTGGTAATGAGGTGTTTAAGATTTTGGATTTCCTTGAATAAAGGGGAATTAAGAGAGTGAGTGTCAGACTCAGGATGCTGAGGAAGGGAGGGGGAAGATTGCAGAGAGGGAGTTTGAGGCAGAGAAGGGAGGGGAGTTGGGCTGGCCCCTGGACTGGAAGGCAAGGGAGGGTATAGTGATGGGAGGGCAGGACTTAGTTGTGCCTCAAGCTTGGGAGCAGGGGTGTCTTGGGGCTGGGTTCTGATAGGGGGCAGGTTATCAGCTATGGAAGGATCAAAAGCAGAGTCAGAGGGGTAGGGAGGAGGGAGAGTGGCAGAGGCCCCTGGAGTTTCAGGACCTGGTGAGACTGCCTTAGCCAGGAGGACCTGGTGGGAAGAACATTTTACACAGAAGGAGGGATTAGCATGGAGGTCAAGAAGGCGTGGATGTAGGGTAGTTCAGACTGCTTGCCATTACGCTGGCAGAAGTTTTCCAAATCTGAAGAGTTAAAGACCTCAGCTGGTGGGTGGGGGAACAAAGAGGATCTTTTGCCCTGAGGGGACAGAGGTGGAGTCAGAAGTCAGAGCAGGAGGGAGTAAGCTTACAGAGAGAGAGAGAGAGAGGGGGAAAGAAAGAAAGAGTGAGAGTGGGAGAGAGAGAAAGCAGGAAGAGAAAGGTTTGGCTTAGGTCACGTAAAAACGAGAATGAGAAGAAACAGGCAACAAATCAAAAGCGTCCTTTTTTTTTGTATTGTTGATTCGAGTTGAATTCCCAAACCCCAGGGCAGTGTCCTGCAATCACGGGGGCGGGGGGGAATACGAGTTGTGTGTGTCCCTGCCAGTGACCACAGCATCCTGTAGTCAAAGGCAGGGCGGAACCTCCCACACACTGGTGTGATTTCAAGCGAGTAGAAATGAGTTGGGAGAGGTTCAGCAATGTGGTGCGTAACCAGCCAGTAGGAGAGTGGGCCCGGAGGCCAAGATGGACCGGGAATGGAGAAGAATGGAGAGGCCTAGATTAAGCTCCTAGTAGCCAGTGAATGGAGGGAGAGGAGAGAGAGAGAGAGGGAGAGCGAGAGAGAGAGAGAGAGAGAGAGAGAAGATGAGATGTTAGGGGAAAGCAAAAGACGGCAGG
>NW_008342282.1:3167643-3174232 GCF_000622305.1 Nannospalax galili | reverse complement strand
GAGAGAGAGGGAGAGAGAGCTGAAAGGAACGGGAGAGGGGAGAGAGATAGATGGTGGAAGTGTACCTTAATGCCGAATCAGTGGTGTTCGCAGAGGCCAGTAACGACAAGTGAGTCTGAAAGTTTTATGTGCGAGGTCCTTTGAAGTAAGAGCTGGGTTTGGCACCATCTGATAGGTAGGAATGTTGGAGACAAAGAGCAACACTGGGGGGATTATGATAACAGATCTCAAAGTATACTACAGAGCCATAGTCATAAATACAACATGGAACTGGCACAAAAATAGACACATAGATCAATGGAACATAATTGAAGGCACAAACCCAAATACACGGATTTTCAGCCACCTGATATTTGACAAAGGTGCCAAGAACACACAATGGAGGAAAAACAGCATCTTCAATAAATGATGCTGGCAAAACTGGATCTCCACGTGTTGAAGAATGAAACTAGATCCTTATCTTTCACCTTGCACAAAAGTCAACTCCAAATGCATCAAAGAACTCAATGTGAAACTGGAAACCCTGAAACTATTAGAAGAAAATATCAGCTATATCTTATAAGATACAGGTATAGGAAAGGATTTTCTAAATCAGACAGAAGTTGCTCAGGAATTAAGGTCAGCAATCAACAAGTGGACCTCATAAAACTAAAAACCTTTCTGTACAGCATAAGAAACAATCAAAAACATGAAGAGAACCCCCACAGAATGGGAAAAAATCTTCATCAGTGATAATCTCTGACAGAGGTTTAACTTCCAGAATATATAAAGAACTCAAAAAACAAAGACTCGAGAAACCAAATGACCCAATTAAAAGATGGGCTAAAGAGCTAAACAGAGAGTTCTCAAAGGAAGAAATAAAGATGGCTCAAAAACATCTCAAAAAGTGTTCAGCATTGTTGGTAATTAGGGAAATGCAAATTTAAACCACCCTAAGGTCATCACCTTAATCTAATCAGGCTGGCTAGGATCAAGAGAACAAATAATACCAAATGTTTGCAAGGATGTGGGGAAAGGAAAATTTTCATTCACTGCTGGTGGGATTTCAAACTCATGCAACCCCTATGGAAAACAGTGTGGAGAACACTTAAAAAATTAAAAATGAACCTACCATATCAACAGTTATATCACTCCTTGGCATATACCCAAAGGACTCATCCTATTGGAGAGTACTTAAGGGTAAAAAGACGTTTTGTCTTTTAGCCAAGAAACTGGCAACTTCTCTTTGGGGTCTTTTTACCCTAACTGCCTATCAAATTCCTTCCTCCTAATCTTATCACACCATCCTCTGAAGAGGTTACCTAAATTGCCAACAGGGAATCAGGATGCAGAACACTCTGGCTTCTTCCATGCTGAACAGGGATGCAGGGTGAGGCAATTGGAGAACCCCTTCAGTGGGTCTATCTAAATGATTCCCAAATTGCATAACACTTATCTCTAGGAGGAAAAGAAAGTCTTTGAATTGTGAATAGGAGGTCTGAAAGAGAAGTAAAGGCAAGAGTAATTAGCATTACAAGTGCTAGACAGGGAACTAGAAAAAAGTCAGAACACAGCAATTTTCAAATGTTCATATGAGAATCCAATGGAATTTTTGACAAGGGCTTCCAAGAAATTCCAATATTGAGTTCCTCCTCATTTTTCCTTTGTCTTCCAAGGTTGAACTCTAGAATGATGGATTCAGGGTTTGTTTTCAGGTATTTTGATAGCTGTTGGCATGATTAGAATCAGTATCAGCTCCCTCTCAAAGGCTTCTATAGAGGGGGAGATAACAAATTTATCCATCATTTTAGAACAAAAGTGGGTTGTCTCCTTAATCTACAAGTGGGCACTGCAGTATTGCAGACCAAGATTTGAAGTCTTACATTTGAGCAGCACTTTCTGATTAGGAACAAAATCATCAATAAGAAATAATTGTAAATAACTTTTTATATGTACTTAAGCCTAATATCTGGGATGTGTAATCCCTTGAACTCATTATGAAATATACTGATGACTTTACTCTTTGGTTATACTTGCTTTTTGGGTGTTTAAGACCATATGGTTGGCCCCAAAAGAAAACAAAAAAAAATTTTTGGTCTTTTTGAAACAGGGTCTGCCTGTAGCCCCAGCTGTCCTGGAACTCACTATGTAGACCAGGGTGGCCTTGAACTCACAGAGATCCACCTGCCTCTGCCTCCCAAGTGCTGGGATTAAAGGTGTGTGCCACCGGGCCCAGCTTAAATATTTTTACACTTAAGGTCCTTTGAGGATTTGTTCCTCAGGAATCACATGGGCTTGGGAGGAACACCTGGCTCCTTTCTTTTGCCAGTTACATCTATATGAAGATAAGTCAAAGGTCTTGCTCCATCATGGTTGGCTTCACTTGGAAGCATGGAGGAAATGTTTCTTCTGAGTTGACCCTCCTCTTTGTGGACTGGACACTGGTTCTAGTCCAGCTGGAAGGGTCTCCATGACCTCTGTGAACAAGAAGATACATGACTCAGAACAGTTACAGGACATTTGGAGAGATATTCCATAGTCCCCTGGAATTTAGTTGACCCTGGAGGGCAAGTGGCAAAAACTGTCCTTTAAGTCCCTCTGACCACATTAATATAGACCTCAAAGTATGGCTGTTAAATATCCAATAAGGTTAGTACCACCAGTCTGGTACTTTTATTTACAATGCGCTATATAGATAAAGCTTTTTTAAAAAACCAAATGTTCTCAGATGAACCTTGAGTAGATCTATATTTTGTTCCTTAAACTAGTTGAGTGAACTACGACCTCATAAAATTTAAGATTATGTGTATGTTGTTTTTGTCTCATCCTTTATATGTCATAACAAATCTACACAGACCTTCATAACTTGCTTAGGCTTTTTATTTTTCTGTCTATTTTGGAAAAATATCTCCAATCCCATATTCTTTTAATTCGCTCAAGCCTCTAGGGCCAGGGATCTCCCCAGGTCCATAAAAATCAGTCCATTCTGTCTTTCAGCTGTTGGGCATGGCATTCCCTCAGCTGGTGTGCTTCCCCGAGGCTCCAGGCTTTCATTCCAAGATGGGTCCCAGCCACAACATCCATAGTCCACAATTCGTGATAGGCCCACCCATTGGAGGAATTAGCCAATCAGGAGACACATGCCTTCAATTCCTGCACTCAGGAGGTGAGGCAGGAGAGTCTCTGTAAGACTGAAGTCATCCTCATCTACATAGTGAATTCTAGGCCAGTTGTATCTATAGGGAGACTCTGTCCCAACTGTGAACCTAAAAATTTACAGGCACTTTTGAAAGAGAAGTATCCTTGCTCTGGAATGTGTTATTGAATATGTTAAAGCTTTAGTGAAATGCTTCTTCTAATCATGTGGTTATTAAATGAAAAATAATTTAAAAAATTTAAAAAATAATTATTCAAAGCATAAAAATTTGCTCCTTATTGATTAGTAGATATGAAAAAATTACCACTGAAATCTACCTGATGACTTTATATCCATGCTCAGGTGACAAGGATCTCAGAAAGTAACCGACTGTGACTAGTAATAATCAGATATATAGAGATTAGAAACACATGTGCAAAGATCTAATTGTTAATTACATTAAAAATGAATTTTTATGTATGAAACTGTGTATTTAATAACGAAATGGAGATCTTTTTTAAAGGTTAAAACCTCATTCAATTTTATGTCTTAGAGAGCTTATACTGAATACAATATTGTATAACTGTATTAATTCAACTGTAAACCTAAAAATTTATAGCCAATTTGAAAGAGATGCATCTTGGTTCTGGAAATTGTTATTGAACATATCAGTGCTGTTGTAATGAAATGCTTCTAATTATATGGTTAGTAAATAATTTTAAAAAAGATTTTAGGATTATCTCTATCATAGGGGGGAATGTTAGAGTAGCCAAAAGCCCCCCCCCCAAAAGAATAGAACTTGAAGTTATCATAAAAAACTGATGGGGAGATATGGGAGGAGTTGGAGGGGATGGAGTGGGCATGGATTTGATCAAAACACCTTATATGCATGTATGAAATTCTCAATAAATTATTTTTTAAAAAGAGCAAATGCTTAGAAATCCTAATACATGAAAAAATGCAAAATCATAAGCAAGAAAAATAAAAAGTGGGCATTTAAAGTGACTTTTAAAAGATGCAAGGACCTGCAGAGGTGATTCAGCTGCCAAGAGAACTGACTACTAAAGAGTACCTGGGTTCAACTCCCAGCACCCACATGGTGACTAACAACAGTCTGTAACTCCAGTTCTAGAGAACCCAAAGCCTTCTTCTGACCTTCACAGACATTGCATGACACAGGTGTTCTTAAACACAGGCAGGCAACACATAAAATAAAAATAAATAAAACACATAAAATAAAATAAATAAAAGGATACAACAAGGTTATGATGATCAACTGCATTCTAATAAACTTGGCAAATCAGACCAAATATGTAAAAATGCTTAAAACTACAACTTTCCTGTGCACATAAAATAATAGTTTGAATAGCCCAACAGCTATTAAAAGCATTAGAGTTACAGCAGAAACATTTTCCCTTAAATGGATACAATAAATGGAAATCGTATCATAATTCTTGCAGTATTTTTAAGGAAAGATGAATTTTATTTAGAATTATAGACATTTTAAAGATTTCATCAGAAGGGTCTGGAGAGATTGCTCAGTGGTTAAGAACACTGACTGTTTTAGCAGAAGACCTGGGTTCGAATCCCAGCACCCACATGACAGCTAACAACTGTGTGTACCTCCAGTTCCAGATTATCTGACAACTTCTTCTGTCCTCTGTGGGTATTGCATGACACAGGTGCACTTACAAACATGTAGGCAATACATGCATAAACATAAAATAAAAATAATAAATAAAATTTTAAAAATGATTCCATCACAAAATAAAAATTTGTTAAAAAAATCGAATTACAGAACTGAAAACTACTACTACTACTACTACTACTACTACTACTACTACTACTACTATCATTTCAAAATAATAATAATAAAACAGAAATATGAAGCCTGATGAAGAAAGTGACAAAGTAGAATTTACAGAAATTATCCTAGCCAGTGTGGAGATAAAACAATACTAGACCTTCAACCTGAAAAACACAGAGGAAAACAAATTAAATTGGAAACATACACAAAGACTAAGATGTAATAACAAAATAATTGCTATTTGTATAATACAATTTGGGGGAGAATGGAAGAGAGCTCGAGTGGAAGAATATAAGCAATTTAAGGGCTGGTGCATCTCTAATTTGGTGAAAGGCTGAAGAAGATGAAGCATAACTAACTTAAGCTCCACGAAATGAATGTCAGGACAGCTCATATTTTTAACAATTCAGGTTAAAGATGAAAATTTTGAAAACATATTCTTCCAAAAATCACATACACGAAAAAAAGTTGGAATGGTAGTGGTCGCTCTCTGAAAACACAGGTATCAGAAAAAGCAGCAAAATGTTTTTTTTTTTTTTTTTAATTACAGAAAGAGATAACTTTTAAAAGCAATGATTTTTTCTCCCACAATTCACTTTTATTCTTCTTTGAGAATAGACATCTTACTGTTGTATGCACTATTAACATGATGTTCACTTTATTTTCCTGCTATTTAGTCATTACACACTTTCAGTTGACAAGGATAATTATGTCTCAGTAATGTTTATCAATTAGTATAGAAAAACAATTGCTAAGGAAAAGTTTATAACTAATGAAAACATATCTCAGAAAAAAATGACATGGAAGTGTAAAGGAATTTATTGAGGGTGGAAGAATACAAGTGATATTGAAGAAGTGATAGAGGAGATGAACAGGGGCAAAGGATCAGCAAAAACAAATTATGTATGAAAAAAACATATTAACACTGTTACCATATATTGTAATAGTAAGGAAATTAAAATGAATGTGAAATGCTTTATGTCATATGTCATATACAGAAGTTAAAACGAAATTCCTATGTATTATTGATATGTTTATCTGTATCAGTATATATTTCATTAGAATGGACAAATCCTATATCAGCAACAGTAGAAATTGTTGATGAGCGTGTAGAACATCATGAATGCACATTGTTCTAGGTATGCAGCTAATTTGGAATAAAGTGTATTACTTTACTTCAAAATCAAGCCTACTTAACAATGTTTACCATAAATTTCAAAGCTGGCATTTACCCGAAATCTTGAAAACTTTCATTCACAAAAAATTTTGCAACTCTATGATCATAAAACTTGAATTGATAATTGAAAAGTCTAGAAATAACTAATATATTTTCCAAGAATTTAGTGAATAAACTATATTAAGTCCTTACAACGAGACCTTTTTCAGTATTTAAATAAAATAATATGTACAGCCAACATGAAACAACAAAGGAATAGCTTGGTAGTTAGGAAAGAATGATTGAGAAAGAAATAAATGTTCAGGCCATAGGCAATTTTAGGGATCTTTACTACTCAGGAAAATACAGAGATACTGAGACAATAGAAAACAGACCAGATAGTAGTTAGATTGATAGAAGTAGATAGATGATGATTGATTGATAGATGATGATAGTTGATGAGATAGATAGATAGATGATAGATAGATAGATAGATAGATGATAGATGATG
>NW_008342282.1:3156138-3167364 GCF_000622305.1 Nannospalax galili | reverse complement strand
GATAGATAGATGGATAGATAGATAGATAGATAGATAGATAGATGATAGATGATAGACAGATGACAGATAGATGATAGATAGATATATAGATAGATAAATGATAGATAGAGAGAGAGAGAAAGAGAGAGAGATAGAGAGATAGAGAGATGTGAGATGGGATGGGAAACAGATGCCTGAATTTCCAGTTTGCAATTGACAGCACTGTTGCATAAAAGTTGGAGAAGTTGAATTTCTAGCTCAGACAGGAGAGGAGGAAGAGAATGGAGAAAGTAAGGGAGGGAGGGAAGGTTGGAATTCTGGTGATAGAGAGGAGAGTAAGGAGAGAGAGAGAGAGAGAGAGAGAGAGAGAGAGAGAGAGAGAATATGAATAATTAGGGTAATGACCCTTCCCATACCTTTGGTTCTTTGGCAGCCTTCAGTGTTAAGAACATACCTTCTTTGCTTAATCCACTAATTCAAGCCCTTATAAAATCATTGATAATCAGAAGCCATGTTTTACAGACTTTCTGGGAATCCCTTGATTCAAATCAAGATGAAGCAAGAAATTAACCTTTATAGGAGATGAAACTGTGCTATATGAGACTATTAATGCTGTCGTTACATTTTCAAGTCCTGTAAAATATACAATTCCAACAATGAACTTTAATATAAACTGTACTATTAGGTAAAAATGAGGTGTCAATGTAACATATTTATTGAATTCAACAAATGTCACTCTGACTTGTGATTTTGGTAGTTTGTAAAACTGTATTTCTGTAGAAGCAGGAAGTTATGGGAAATTTCTTTAACCTCAGCTCAATACTACTATGCTCCTAAAACTATTATATAACATTAAAGATAAACTAAAACATTATGTTAATATTTATAAATTCTCAGTTTAATAATTGCCTTTAATGAAAAATAGTCTCAATGTAAAAATGGACATCGAATGAGTCAAAAGGAATAGTTTAGGAATCATGTTACTTACAAATTCTTCAATAACATGAAGCCTTCCCAATTGCCAAATTTTTGAAAAGAAAAAAATATTGTCCAAATGATGTACATTATGAAAATACTTTGATGTCTAATAAGATATCACGGGTTCATTGGGCATGGAATTCAAAATGAGACACTATCGTACTTTCATAATACTATATATTTAATTCTATTATTCTGTTATAATTGATGAGAATGTGGAGAAATTACAGTGTTGCTGGTGGCACTGTATGGGGGTACAACCATTTTGTAAAACATTATTACACTTCTGCAAACCATTAAATGCAGATATAACATGTGATCTAGCAATTCTCCTAGCTATATTCCCAAGAAAATAAAAAGCACATGTCTAGGAAAAAAAGTCTATGTGGATGTTGCTAGCAGCATCACTCCTAAAAGCCAAATAATTGAAACATATGTTCACTCACCTAAAATTCCTAAATAAATTACAGCATATAAAACAGAATATTATTCTAGCATATAAGCAAATTGAATGCTAATACATCATAAAACATAGAAAAAGTTCCTACCTTGGACTCCCTGATAAACCGTGACCCAGGAATTAGATGTCATCCAAATAAACTCTTTCCTCTCAAATTTGGTATTGGTCCAAGTGTGTTGTCACAACAATTGAAGGCAAACTAGAACACACAATATGGGAACTCAGGGCAGGAACCAGGAGGCAGGAGCTGGAGCACAATCCAAGGAGGATTGCTGCTTACTGACTTGCTCCTTTGGCCTCTGCTCAACCTGTTTTCTTATGTAACATAGGTCCATATGCCTAGAAGTGCCACCACCCACACTGGGCTGGATCCTCCCACATCACTCAGTAATATGGTCCACAGACATGGCTACAAGCCAGTCCAGTGGAGACAATTGATCAATCAGGGTCCCACTACCACGTGTGTTGGTTTGACAACTAAAGCTATCCAGCACACGTACTTACAGCATCAACTTAAATGGAGAAAAACTCAAGATATCCCTACTACAAACAGGAAAGACAAAGAGTATCCACTCCTATTCAGTATAATGCCTGGAATCTTAGCTATGACAATAAAGCATGAGAAGTAAATGAAAGGAATACAAATATGAAAATGAAGAAGCCAAAATATCTTACTTGTAGATGATAAATTTCTTTATATAAGAGACCTTAAAACTACCAAGGGACTTGAGAGATGGCCAAGTGGTTTAGAGCACTGGCTGCTCATACATAGAACCCTGGTTCAATTCCCAGCACCCATATAGCAGCTAAAAAGCATCTTTAACTTCAGTTCCAAGGGATCCAGTACCCTCTTCTAATAGCCATAGGCATTGCATGATACTAGTGCACTGAGCTACATGCAAGAAATATTCTTACACAAAAAATAAAAATAATAAAAGAAAATATAAAAAATTTCTACAAAAATGTTCTTAGAGGTCATGAAACACTTTCAGCCAAGTGGCAGATTACAAAATTAACACACGAAACTCAGCAGTCTTCCTGCATACAAATGGAAAACACAAAAAAACAAATAAGAGAAATAATCCCAATCAAAAAAGTATCACAAAATTAATCAAATATCTAAACTGTATTTAACTAAGGAAATGAAAGATTGACTAAATAAAAATTTTAAGAAACTGAAAAGAAATTGAGGAATGCATCAGAAGGTGAAAACACATACCATGATCATGGACATGAAGAATACATGTTCTGAAAAATATCCATCCTAATAGAAACTATCTACAGATTCAATGCAGTCTCAATCAAAATTCCAGAGTCATTCATCACAGACATACAAAAGAATCTTAAAATTTATATGGAAACACAAAAGGCCAAAGCAATCCTCTATAGGAGAAGACTGCTTGCAAAACATGACCATCCCCGATTTCACGTATCCTGCAGAGCCCTAGCAATAAGAACCTCATGGTACTAACACAAAAGCAGATGTATAGAGCAATGGAAGAGACAAGAGGACCCAGATATCAGATCACTCCACTGCAGTGGATGAGTGGAAGGAAATCCTCATCCTCCAGTAAGCACAAAACTCAATTCCAAAGGGGTCAAAGACTTCAGGCAAAGATCTGATACCCTGAAACTACTAGAGGAAAATGTGGGAGTACACTGCAACACAGAGTCACAGGGATGCCTTTATAAATATGACTTCAAGTAGCATAGGAAATGAGACTAACAATTGACTAAGGGGATTTTATATATTTAAATGTTTCTGTATGATAAAGGAAGTGATAAATTAAGTGAAGAGACAACCTGCACAATGGGAATCACTCTTTTCTATCTTTACTTCTGACAGAGAACTAGTGACTGCAATGCATAGGGACTTAAAAAAATTAAATATATATTTTTAAAAAAATCCACAATTAGAAATGGATATAGAACTAGCCAGAATATTCTCAAAAGAAGAAACAGATGATTCATATGAAAACTCACTAAAAAACTTTTATATTCATATTTCCAACAACATTACTTAAGTCACATTCATATTTAGACAACAGTATTGTCTTGTACATGTTAACTGATAGGAGGCCTCTGTAGTTCATTAATTACTGAGCCTCCTAGATTAACTTAAAGGAACATATTGGTACAGCCCATTCAAAATCAGTTACATTGGATAAGGGACAATCTTAATTTTAATTAGCTGCATCTACAACAACTCAACTTCCAAACATGGTAACATCCTGAGGAACTAGAAGTAAACTCTAAAATATTTGTTCTAGAAGGACACAATGCTGTATTTTGTAGTTCATGAGAACAGTACTCTCAATAACAATTGCTCGAATTCATATACATAATGTTAACAATGAGATTCTATTAAAGTTTCTCCTGAAAAAGACATAGTGGATGCTCTTAATTCATGTTTTTGGTTAAGAAATTAATGGATAGAATAGAAAATTTGAGAATGAGCAGGAAAATACAAAGCCACATTTTGGAGATTCATGGAAGCTGATGTTAAATGTTACTCTTCTACTTATTGTCATTTCTTCGATATTAAATAAAAAATAATAAAATATAAATGAATGCATATCATATGGACACTACCATCAGGCATCTCTGACCCTGTCACTCATGAAATGATAGGCAACATTCCTGAGACAGTGCTCCTAGGAGAATTGTTAGGGAAATCCCAGTGATGTCATTAAAAATGCATCTAAAGTAAATTTAGCAGTGAGTGGTGAATAAATGTTATAAAATCTTCCAGTACTTCTTTCATGACAGTTTTATCATTTGTTTCTGCAGACATTGTTTGAAGTATCAGGTAACTCATACTGGTCATTGTCATTTATTCACGTTATTTCAATACAAGAATATCCAAGTTTCTGGCCACATGGCCATAATTAAAGTATTCTTTAACAATAGCACATTAAATATATTCTCTACTTTCTCCTCTATCTGGGTCTTGGCATGTATTATTCTCTTTTTTGTTGCTGTGATAGGAACACTGAAAAAAGCAACTTATAGAAGGAAGAGTTTATTTGAGCTTACAGTTCCAAAAGGGCACGAGTCCATTGTGGTGGGGACATAAAATGGCAGAGGTGGTTGAAGGAGGATCCAAAGCTAAGCTCTCACATCTTCAAGCAGGCTCAGGAAACAACGGGAGTGGGGAGACTCAAGATTCAGCAAACCTTAAAAACTCTCTAAGCTCACCCCCGGTGATTTACTTCCTCCAGCAGAACCACACCTTCTAAGACTTTTGTAATATATGCTGAGTGATAGCAAGAATGAGTTACTGTGCAAGCTTCGTTAAAATTTGTGAAGTACCTTTCACATGGATTTCATATGTAGCGAATGACAGAAAATAAAAAAACTATATCTAATCATCGTTATATCACAAATGACTAACCATATGCTTAAAATTGTAGCCTGTGCATCTGCTGTCAACATCAATTCTTACACTTTTCTGATACAAAATAATTTTTTTGTAAGGTTAATGTTTTGAACGCCTTTCTGCATCATTCTGAAAATAAATTCCTAAACAAAATCATTTATATAACTTCAAAATACATAATATGATGCTTGTCACTGTATAGAAGAAAATAAAGCTCCGAAATGATATATTATTCACTATCTATGTAAATATCTGAATTTGAAAATGCATGAATATATAGGGAATCAAATATTTGCAAAAATTTAGAAAATAACTATTAATATGACTGACATCAGTGTATACTGACATAAATTAATCAAAGTATGAATTTTGATTTTCTTCCAGTGGTGAATACTTAGTGATAAAATTTATAACCAAAAAGAGTAAAATTACTTTTTTATATATTTTATTTATTATTTTATTTTAAATGTATGAATGTAGTTCCTGCATGTATGTAAGTGCATCCATACAGTGGAGTACCCTTGGTGGTCAGAATACAGCATTCAGTCCCTTGGAACTGGAGTTAGGACAGTTGTTAGCTACCGTCTGGATCCTGGGAATCGAACCCAGGTTCTCTGCAAGAGCAATCAGTGCTCTTGGCTGCCGAGCCATCTCTCTAGCCCCCAAATTCTCAAGATTTATATACTAATTGTATTTCTGGAAATTTTATGGTTATTAATGCCCTAAAATATGGTTTTATTTTATTTTTTATTTATGATTTTTATTTTATGTGTATGTGTGTATTGCCTGGTGTAGGTAAGTGCACCCAAGTCATGTAATGCCCTCGGAAGACAGAAGAGGGTGTCGGATCCCCTGGAACTGAAGTTATAGACCGTTGTTAGCTGCCATTTGGGTGCTGGGATTCGAACCTGGATCTTCTGGAAGAAAAAAACAGCCTTCTTAACCGCTGAGCCATCTCTCCAGCCCCTAAAATATGGCTTTATAATTACAAGTATGCTTTGCATCTTTAATATTCTGGGTACAAATGATATTTTCAAATATTACAGGTGATTTTCATGAGGGGATATTGGAGTGCCCAGATACTATGGCAAAAAACACTGCTCCCTGAAATTCATTGTAATCCCTAGGCTACTGCTGAAGACAGCATGAAATAACATACAGAGTAACAGGAACCATAAAGTGTGTCACATTCTTGCCAGCCAAGTGGCAATCGTTATTAGAAGGCCTGATTATTTCAATCCTGCCCTAATTTCAAAATACCTTAGCATGTTACATGCACCCTTCTGACTTGAGAGGACAGTGAAAAAGAATATTTTTTATTTAAACCTAACATATCTATGTCATCATAAGTAAATTATGAATTGACTAATGAATTATCATTTGACAGATTTTTATTAAATATCTCAACATCTTTTTGAAACTGTAAAATGATGAAATAGTTAAAAATAATTTTATTTCATACAACCACAAGAGCCAACTGTGAGGTCAAAGATTGTAACTTTCATTATTAAGTTTTATAGAAGCTAATTTATGTCTTATGGCCAGAGAGATGTTGACAGGCCAAGATATCTTGTGTAGATACTGCCAACCACAGCTTTTGTTATTGCACTTGTCAAAATGACTCAGTGGGATGGAAGATTTATTAGAATTTCCTTTCCAGATAAATCCCTGTTGTGAATCAAATTACTCACTTTGAATTGAATAATATTTTAATAACAATTTTGAATCATCCAAAAGTTATCACTAAGACACAAGTCATATTTTGTTAATAAAATTAAAATGTCCAAAAATTCAAATGCATGGAAAATGTGTTTTACAACTTGGTGTTTTACTGTTTAATATTGTTAGATTTTACTGTACTACTATACCCTATTTATTTCAAGAGCTACAAATCTTATTTGTGATATGACAACTATCTTTTTGATCTACTGAAAATTGTTGGGATTTCAAACAAAGATTCAATTTGATGGTAATAAATCTTCCCAAAGGTTTTGAGCTTTATTCCAGCATTATATATGTATCTAAAGCCCATAACCAGAGGAGCAGATCAAGAAAGATTAAGCAATGTTTGCCATCTCTGTTCGATACTTGGCCTTGAGAGTTTCTCCAAATGTGATAAATGAGGAGGATACAAATAGAAGGCTCTGGTTCTCAAAGGGAGGATCAGCGCAGTAGGTAAGTGATGGTCCCCATCACCCTGTGGGTCTTTTCGGAGAATGAGGTTCAGAACCATGATAACTTTTCATTAGAAACAGAACAGGTATCCTCAGGCACTTGATCTAATGAAGCACAAAATTGGAGTACTTTGAATTTTCCCATTTGAATTCAAATGAGTCACAGTGGTTCAAATAAGCACACATACATATTTAAAGCATAGTGTATATTTGATGTATTTTGATATAAAATGTAAAGATAAAATGTAAAATGGGAAGATAAATTCTTAAATTATATAAATTTCTGAAAATTGATTAAAAAGATTTAACACATACTTGCAAATTAAAAACAAAATAGCATAGAACTGTGGAAATGGGTAGCAAGCCCCAATATTAGCCGAAGAACTATTGGCAACTGATTCCTGCTGGGTGAGGAAGAGCTGATCTTCTTAAAGGGAGGGACTCTAGATAAGCTGACCAGACATACCTCAGTGGACGAACTTGCACTGAGGGACATCTGGGGACACTAACTTTACCATAGCACAAATGACAGATTGCATAAAATCCAGCAGGAGGCCTATGGGAGGGTGCCAATTAGGAAGGGGGTATAAAGATGATCAAGATATTCTGTAGGAAATACACAACAATTAACAAAAAGATAGCACTTTTGAGTATGACCATCTTCATTTGTGTTCAGTAAACAGCCAACAAGAAATCAAAACCCATGTCACATAATACCAGCAATAAAAATAGAGCTAGAAACCTAAGTTTAGAAGTTCTACTGGTCTCACACATATTCAAAAATTTCCCTAAAGCAAACATTTGTTTCCACATCCTAATGAAATCTTTCTGACACTCCATTTACTTATATAATTTTAAAAACACACCTTACAAAATTATAATTCTTTAGAGTTGTGATTCCTTTATATGAAGGATATCTGGGAGTGGGTGTATCCACATCTGGGATGCATCATATTGTTAGTCCAAAGAAAGGTGATGTGCCCTGAGCATTCAACATGGCAGGACTTCACAAACCCATGGATCACTGCAAAGCTGATATCATATACATGCACATGTGTGCATGCACATGTGGACACATACACATTATCAAGAATTGGAAAGAGAAGAAAAGTAAAAATGTATACTTTTCAACCCCTCAACCTAGAATATAATAGATAGCTAAATAAATGTTATGAATAACAGTGTATGAACTGGTTTCATAGTTGTCTTGGAAATCATTGCTCATTATATTGATGGTCTTTTGTTGACTGCATGTCCAACAAACATGAGTCATTCAGATTAAGCCATGTTCAATAAAACCTAGGGGAACTAATTTTAAGGATCTCTCAGTTTAGTAAGATAGTGTTGGGAGATTAGAAACCTCATCGTGGCTCCACAGAACTCTACATATACTCGTATTAAAAGATGACACTGATGGATGACCAACCCTCTTTTCATGGGTTTGTATAAAACAATTGCTTCATTTTAACAACGGGACCAAAGATAGACAGAAGACCTTCTATGGTTATCCTGCTTTATTTTGCATTAAAGACTAAAAGAGACTGTGATTCTTTTAAATCAGGCTTAACATGTCAGAACAAAATGGAATGAAAACTTCTTATTTAACAAATCGATAAAAATATATTTTTCAGCAATAGCCACAGGGCACCAGCATGATTGCTTCATAATATTCACTTGGGGAATACGTGGTATCTTAAAACAGAAAGAATAAGTGCATAGACTCAAAATGCAACAAAACACCACAAGGGCCAGTCGGACATTTCAGTAAAGCTGCAGGAATACCTTGAGCCTCTCTGCTTCTTTTTTTATTTCTGTCCACTGAGATGAGATGTGTTGGAACTTCACAGGGCAAACCTGTCCTATTGCCTTCCCCCTTGGCCTTCTTGTTACATTTTGAAAGCCACAGTTAAGTCTCAAAAAAACAAATCACTAAAAAGACTTATTTAAAATCTAATCCACTTTTGATTAGACCACATGAGTATTTCAAGTACATATTTACCATACAAGATTAATCTCTTTGTAAGCAGTCATTCATACATGTAGATGTTGGTACATTGAAACAAACACTCACTAAGTATAATCACACTTTTTAATGTGCACATTTGTTGATTTTTTGGTATATTTCATACAATAAATCTTAATCATATTTAGATACTCTCTCCATTCATGCTTCCCCCTAGTATCCCACTGGATTTCATGCATTCTGTCATATAAGTTCTGAGACACAGATGGACTTCCAAGTATAAATTTAATTGTTTTATATTTGATAATGTTTCTTCCTCTTATTCTATTTAAATATAAATAAAATATATATATTTAAAAAGTTGTATTTTGGAGCTGGAGAGATGACTCAGATGTTAAGAGAACTGGCTGCTCCTGCAGAGGACCAGGATTTGGTTCCTAGTACCCACCTGGCAGCTAACAACCATCTGTAACTCCTATTTTGGGGGATCCAACACCCTCTCCTGACTTCTGTGGGCATTGCACAAGACAGATATATTTACTTACAGGCAGTCAGCTCCCCCGCAGAATTCTCTCTCCAAGACATCATTTACTGCTCAGGAAGTCTTCCGATGGGACCTAGTGAATCTTGTAATTTTTTGAGCTTCCTGTTTCTGTACATTCCATTAGCCTCCTAAGTCATGAAATACCTCCTCCCTCCAGGAGGAAATGATTCAACTTGGAGGAAATATTTATTCAAAATCCTTTCACATGGCGCTTACATTAGAGTAGAAGATATAATGAGGAACAGAGAGGAAGGGTGAAAGGGGGGTAGACAGAGAGAGAGCGAGGAGAGGGAAGAGAGAGAGAGAGAGAAAGGAAAGAAAGAAAGAAAGAAGAGAGAGAAAGAAAGAAAGGAAAGAAAAAGAAAGAAAGAAAGAAAGAAAAAGAAAGATGAGGTAAAAATAAAAGCTGTGTCATCCCAGGATATGGGAGATGGAGACGAAGGTAACAGGACCAGAAGATAAAAAGTTCAAGCCCTTCCTGGCTACATAATAGATGAAGGCCAGCCTGAGCTATATGAACCCTGTCAGAAATAAACTATACCAGAACAAAACAGAAGACTTTAAAAATGAAAATAAGGCATAAACGTAAGAAGGAGAAAAGAAAGAAAAGAATAGAAAGATTTGAAGAAACATTGCCATATAATGAAAGTGTTCTTAAAGCTATATAATAGCCTAGGTAGAATGATAATAGCTAGGTGACTCATTTATATTCAAAGTTGGTATTAAAATATTCATTCTTACAATGTTAAAATGCTAAGGAAAACTATGCATGCCTATTGCAAATAAGTGTGCTATTATGTGGGAGAGAAGCAAGGCTTGAATGGAAATACAAGAACAGCAGCTGGGGTAATTAGAAACTCTGGTCCGAGTGAAGGGCTTAGTGAATGAAAAATGTTTCTGAAGGACATCAAAACTAGAGGAATCCAGGACACGCTAATCTAGTATGATCTTTTCTGAAGGCAGTCACAGTGAGCAGGATGATTCTGAAGGATGAGGACTTAGATAGGTCATCTTGGACATCTGGATTCAAAAGTGGAGTTTTCTTTCTAAAGTTTTGTAGGATTTTTATTTTATTTTTGGCTGCAAACAAGACATGGGACACTGTCAACACATAGTTGGGAGAATCCTTCAGAAGAGACGGACTGTCTACAGCTTGATCAGGGAGATAGACTCTGTCAAGCTGTTTCTGGTTTAATTTAAATTAAAGGTGTTTAAATTGGTAGCACTAATTACAATTTGGGTATTAATTTAGGCAAGGTAATGCAAAAACAAAGAAACTTACAGAGAGATCAGTTAAAATGAATGTTCCTTAAAAGCTAGTTTGGTCTATTTGGAAAGCAAGCTGTACAGGCAGAGGACAGTGCTTTATGTGAGAAATGAGCAATGTCTGTACATTTGGGCAAATTGTTTGGACTTAATTTTTATAGGTTTGGGGTTAACCAATCCAGATAACATTAAATTTAATGATGGACTGGGGATTATCAACTATTGAGAATACCTTTTAATGCATCAAACAAAATTTGGTGGACTATGGTAAAATTAATTGTAGAAGGACTGAAAGTTTCCAGATACTTAAAGAAATATTGGTTTTTATTAGGTTTGATATATTTCATTTTGTTGTTTTTGTGTGTGTTTGTGTGTCAATGTGCATGTATGTGTGAGTATATCTCCTTGTACATGCATGTGGAGGCCACAAGTCAAATTTAGAAATTTAGAAATTTAGATGTCTTCCACAATCACTCTCCATCT
>NW_008342282.1:3136696-3155819 GCF_000622305.1 Nannospalax galili | reverse complement strand
AACTTCTTTCACTGAAACTGACATTGCCAATTCACTTAAAACGACAGGGCAGCAAATCCCAAGGACCCTGGTCTCCACACTGCCAGTGCTGGGATTATAGGCATGTGCCACCCCACTGGGCTTTTACATGGGTTCTGGGGATCCAACCCAGATTCCCTCCAGCCCTGATTTGCTATTCTTGATCTTAATTTGTAAGTTAGTTCTGCAGATAGTTTTCAATGTGTATGTTCAGACCTTGTATATAGGAAGTATGGAAAACTTTATGGTACTTAGAATCTTAGAATCAGATATGTCACACAGAGAGAATACATACCAATCTGAATTTTGGTTTTATATCACTGTGAAACTACTTGAAGTAATCACTTCATTGATGGAAAGATTAATTTTGGTGTATAGTTTTAGAGACATCAGTCCATGGCTGTCTGGCTGGATCTTAGATAGGCTTGTGGTGAGAATGTATATTATGGTTGAGAGGCATCAGGGAGCAAAATAGTGAAAGAGTGAGTAAAGGGCCTTGTCTCTTAGACAAGATGCAGCCCGCAAGAGCAAAATTCAAAGATCCAGTTTCTTCAACTAAGTTGCACCTCCCCTCCTGTTTTCAAAGTTTTCCATTACTTATCAAATTATGAACCCTAAATGTGTTAACCCATTGGTGAGGACAGACCTCTCCTGGTCAATCATTTATTCAATGATCTTGGTTCAGAGCAATCGAAACACCTATGGAGTAGGGACCATGATTGCAACAAATGAGCACTGAGAGGGCATTTGAGATCCAAATCATAAAAGAGTGCTATAACATAGACCCTTGGTCACTCTGGCATTTAGAGATTAAGCACAAGAGAGGCTGTGACAACACTGAATAAATAGACATACACCTGAGAGAAAGAAATCCTCCAGGTGTGGTGTCACAGAAACCAAGAGAATTTCAGTAAGTAAAGAGCTCCATTACACTGATTTTTCCTGAGGTACTACAAAATAGAGAGGCATCATCTTAGTTATTAAGAAAATGGCCTGGGTTTACTGTATCAGCAAATCAGTATAGTGAAAGAAGGGGACAAAATTTTTCCAGCTTTTTCTGTGAAGTACAGATACGGTAGCGTGAGGAAGATGTGAAAGTGATTAACTGAATTATTGCTAGAGATACTAATGCTATACTTATACTAATGAAAACACAAGTGGATGGCTTTGGCAACAGGGAAGTGCATGAGGTGAGAGAAGTTCAAATGCAGTTGATGAACCTTTGTTAGGATCAAGGCTACTTAATATATAATCATTTTAGGAAAATGGAAAATAGGGAAGCAAAGTAGCAAAAGTAGTAGAGGGAAGGTAAGATAGCTTTTATCTGATGGCTGCTGTTTTAGAAGTTCATCAGAAGAAATTAGCAAAATAGTGAACAAGTTTAAAAATATAGAACTTCATCCACTGGAGTCCAGCCAGTCTATCTAGAGTCATTCCCTTAAAGAAAATCTACTCTTATCTTGAGATGAGGGAGAGTAGATCATGCACTGAGGAACATCTGGATACAAATACTTGACTGGATAAGACCTAATATATATGACAAAATGTGTGAAATTCAGTGTGGAGGATATAGGGGCACAGATGGGGAGGGGGTCTAAATATGATTAAGATCTATTATATGAAAAACACAAAACCTCAATAAAATATATTTAAAATATAGAGATCTTTTTAAAAAAAAATAAAAACACGGAACAACCAGACTGGGGAGATGGCAGATGGCTCAAATGTTAAAGGGCTTGAAAGACAAGCAGTAGGACTGGAGTTCAGATCCTCAGAATGCATGTAAATTCTTGGTGGGTATCACAGCTCCCTGTAAGTCCAGCCACATGAGGGAGAGATAAATGATCCTTAAAACAAGCTGGGTTTGAGTCCAGTTGTATAAGCAAGCTCTGGGTTTGACTGAAAAATATTCCTCAGTATAAGGTAGAGGAGTGATCAAGGAAGATACTTGATAACAGCACTAAGCACATGTCTTTTCACCACAGAAGGAGAGGCATGGTTTATTTTCATTAAGAGCACAGTAAAAAGAGACACAGAAATAGTGAACTGGGAATCTAAGCAACTAAGGAGTCACTGAGTTTCAAAGATGATTGGTTAACAGGTACTAAAGACTAATAACTTAGCTAGGTTTTTGTAGCAAGTTCAGACTTTTCTTTCATCTTGTGACTTGGATTCCATTATTATAAACTACTTTGCTGTTTTCTACCTCAGATTCCTCTGTCTACTTTGCAGAAATCTCTGTATACTAAAATGCTGAACTGTGTTCTCTAGGTCACAAGGGACCACAGGCTCTCTGACTTTTGCAAATAAAGAGAAACCAACAAGAGATGGAAGGCAGAACAAGGGAAGTCCTGTGGATTTCTCTCTTGCCCTTCCCACCTGGTCAGCTAGGGTGGCCTCTGTTCTCATTTCTTTATTGACAGCTACAGACTTTTTGCCCATTCCTAAAAGCTTACTGGACACTCCTTACCTTCTGTTTCCATTGCTACTTTATGAAGTAATGTGAATGAAAACACAAAGTGACAAGGAAAGCAGAATTGAAGTGTACATCACGTTTGTATTCCCATATTGCCCACTCAATCTATACCACCC
Source organism: Nannospalax galili (assembly GCF_000622305.1). Taxonomy (NCBI): domain Eukaryota; kingdom Metazoa; phylum Chordata; class Mammalia; order Rodentia; family Spalacidae; genus Nannospalax; species Nannospalax galili. The sequence goes on along the minus strand of NW_008342282.1, from coordinate 3,153,209 downwards.
ATTCCACTGTATGGCCCATTCATTTGAGGGTCCCCCCTGATTATAAAGCCCATCCTCTCTAGGAGAACTGGAATTAATTTTAAAGTTTTGAAGCTGCTCTTAAATAGAAGAAAACTTTTCTGTGTGTGTTGTGAAGCATAACCTAAGAACATAATCAATAGTTACAAATAGCTTCTACTTTTGCCTTTCTATAACACATTAAAGATGGAGACAAGGGATCTATACAGATGAATATGTTTCATTTTAGTTATTTTGCAGTCATGCAATTTAAGGATGATTATTACAACCATCTGTCCCTCTCTTACTACAGCTTTATCCTACTGTCTTAAGCATTGGGACAGGATCATAGACTCTCAGAGAAACACCTCCTTAGTTCTATAATAAACATATCAGGTAGACAGCACTAATACCAGAATATGCATATGAAAATGAAATATGTGGTCAATGTTATGAGTAAAAGAACACTTCATATATGTTGGCATGAAACATTGTTATGCACAATTCAACCATTTAATACAGAAAGAAAAGCCATCCTATATTTCATTCTCAAACTTAACATAAAATTGGATCAATTTCTTTCAAAACATACAGCTGTCTTACACTGCTGATAATTCCTTACTTCATGTTCTCATTTTTAAGACTGTGACAATTTGATAAGCTTATATTATTTTTGTCTTGAATGGATTCAGAGGCTCCTGTGGTGAAGGCTTGGTCCTGAATATAGCAATGTTCAGAGGCCTGGCTTTCAGAAAGTTTTAGGAAGGCTCCAATGTCCTGATCAGATAAATCCATAGGGTGGGTTCAGAATCTTCTGTGCCATTGGAAGATGATGGGAATTAGGAGATAGGACCCCATTGAAAAGAGTGGGTCCTTTGATGCATAGTTTTATAGTTCATATCTGTCCTTGGCCTTTGTTTCACCATTCCCTTTTACCATGATATTCTGCCTTATCACAAGTCCAAAAACAGATGACCATGCACTCAAACCTCTAAAATAATGAGCTGAAATAGTCTTGTTTGTTTTGAGTTGATTTGCTCAGCTCTTTTGTCACAGAGATGAAAAGTGACATCTACCCAACTTTTCTCTCTGCTTTAAACCTTTTCCTGCTTCATGGTTCAAAAAATATACTGCCTCCTGAACCTCCCATGCAAGTTATATGGTTATTACCAAGCCTAAAATTCTGCAAATTTTCCCTTTTCTTAATAACAATTGTTGCACAAACATCATTATGTTTAACTCCCGTGATATTACCTATTTTCTTTTTTTGACATGTTATTTCTTGATTTCTCTTTCCACCCATATCTACCTGTGACATTTCATAAGCTTTCATGAATTCTCTTACTATTAATTTTTCAATAAATCTTTCTTTGTTGTGGTCAGTTAAAGAGAGAGAGAGAGAGAGAGAGAGAGAGAGAGAGAGAGAATCTTGTCATTTTTTAAAGCTGTGACCATGACAGACTTTGTTAACTGAATTGAGAATGGTTCTATAAATCCCTAAAGGTAAATTTTCTAGAAAATGATGACATCCTTTCAAAAGTTTAGAAATGGAACTTAGCAAAGTGACCAATTATATAGTTAATAAACAGTTATCAAAGTTAGAAACTTAAGGAACCCAGATTTTATTATTTAAATGAGGCACATAGATTTAACATTCTAAACCAGTGGTTCATGAGATTTTAGGGAGACAATTCCATTATAAGTTGCCCCTTTTAGTCTCATCCTTGAGTTCTTCAATTAAATATTAATAATTCAATTTAGAACATGCTAATTACAAACTCTGTGCATAGCAAATGATACACAGTTGCAAGCAAACTCGCTTTGCCCTTAACACACACACTCTCATTTACATGCTCCAAAATGAAACTGATAAGTGCAAGGGCACATGGAATCAAAGCGATTTAAGTCTTTTTGAAGTTCCTTTACATTCTTTATGACTCATCCAATTATTGTCATTTATTTCAGTTTCAACACTCTGTGAAGCACTGTTTTTGGCTTTTATGTATTAGCACATACTAATATTTAAATTTGTGATTTATGTGAAAAAAATCTAAGGAAGGCACTAGAGGATGGATAGAACTACCATGCTCATGGATTGGAAGAAATAATATTTTGAAAATAGCTATCATACCAAAAGGAATCTACAAAATCAACACAATCCCAATTAAAATTCTGGTATCATTCTTTACCAGAATAGAAAAAATAAACAAAATTAAAACTCATATTGAAGCACAAAAGAGATTCAAAATAATCCTAAACAAAATTTAATTTTTCTAGAAGTATCACTATTCTGGTTTTACAATGTACTACACTAGAACTGGTAGAGAAAGACCTCTAGATGAGAGGAATGGGACAGAGGACCTGAATATAATAAATTCATAAAATTGTAGCTATCTGATTTTTGGCAAAGACAAACCAAAAATTCCCCTGGAGAAAATAGAGAATCTTTAACAAATATTATTGAAGATAGTATATCTCTCTATGCCAAATTAAACTAGACCATTATCTCTAATTTGCACAGAATAAGCTTGAAAAGGATTAAGTCTAAATCTCGAAAACTGCTAGAGTACCAAGTGCTAAGCATGTCTTCCACCAAAAATGGATTATGGATCCAAACAGAGTACTAAAAGAAGAAACATAAATAGCTAATAAATATATGTTCCTCATATTTAACCCTCAGGGAAATGAAATTTAAATTTACTTTGAGATTCCAAATCATCCCTGTAAGAATGACTATCATCAAGAAAACAAATGGTAACAAATATGGACAAAGAAGTGGGGAATGGGTAAATATTTCTTTATTGCTAGTGGGACTGTAAACTAGTAGAATTGCTATGGAACTCACTTTTGGAAGATTCTCAAAAAGTGAAAAGTAAAGCTGTGCTTGGTGGCTCAGTCCTTTGATCTCAGCACTCAGGAGGTATAGACAGGTGTATCTACGTGACATCAAGGTCAGCCTAGTCTACATTGGGAGTTCTAGGTGGGCTGGAGCTACAGGGAGACACTATCTTTTTAAAAATATTTCATTATTTAATTTATTATTTTATGTGTATGAGTATATTGCCTTATGTACAACCATGTTGTAAAATGCCCACAGGGGTCAGAAGATAGTGTTAGAGTCCCTAGAACTGGAGTTACAGATGATTGTTAGCCACCATGTGGGTCCTGGTAATTTAACCCAGGTCTTCTGCAAGAGCAGCCAGGACTCTTAATCAGTGAGTCATCTCTTCAGCCCCAAGAGAGAGAACCTCTCTTAAAATGGCCTAAATAAATTAATAATAAACAAATATATATATATGAAAAATAGAAGAACCATATGACACAGCTCCACCAGTGCTGGGAACATAACAAAAAGATCTGTATCCTAGTCCAGAAATACTGGCTCATCCATGGTAATTGCTGTTCAATTCACAGAAAGTATGAAATGGAATCAGTCTATATGTGCACTAATTGATTAAAAGATATGAAAGTACAGTTTATATATATAATACAATTTTATTCAGCTTAAAAGGAAATGAAATTTGAGAAAAAGGAGAGAATTGGAAAAAAAAATTATACTCAGTGGAGTTTTTCAGAGTTAAAAATGGGCGTATTCAGATTTGTGTGTTTATCTTGGGAGTATCTGCAGAAGCCTGAAGCTGTACAATACCATGAGGGCCAAGGAGCATGGATAGGTGAGTAAAACATATATTATATAAAAGTAGGATGGCATGAATTGTTGGTCAACAGGGACTCACCAGTCCCTAGAATAATACAGGATTTTGGCACTGCCCTTGATTATCTACCAAAACTGAATGGCAAATCCTTACTCCTGATGACACCACATACTTTGATTTCTGGGCATTGAGAATTCAAGCTAGAACTGTTTTTTTTTTTTGTTGTTGTTGTTGTTGTTGTTTTTTCAGATAGCTAGTGTACACAGCATCAGAGGTGCTTTGCAAGGTGCTGGATGAGAAAAGACATCAATAGTATCACCAATGTATCAACCCTGCATCCTAAAATACCATGTCAGGCAAGATCTGCTTATTGATGTAATAGTGGTATGGCTGCTATGGGGATAACCAAATACTTTCTGGTTGGATTTGAGGCCTGCTCCACAAGAGGAAATTCTTGCCTTGTACTGTTAACTTGGTAAAAGTCCATTGGCTGGGTGATCATAGATCCTAATGAGAAAGTTACTGTTGTTATTTTTCTAAATGGATGTGTTGTCAAATGTGCTTCTTATTATTTTGGTTGAATCCACATATTACATCTGTTCTCAATCCTGGTCAGAGAAGCTCTTCTGCAGAGAGTTGCAGTTCAGTGTCATATCTGCTTAAAGGGCTTGGAATAAGTGATTGTTGAGTGTATTCTACTAATTGGGACTTCAAATTCAACCCCCCAAGGATCAGGGAACACTGTGGAAGCAGAGCTAGAGAGAATGCAGATGTTGGAAGATATGGAAGGGTACTGTATAAAGCTGTTTCCTGGACATAGCAGGACTTCTGCACTCATAAAATTATAGCAGCTGTGACTACCTGTACAACACCTGCATGATACTGGGTCCATTAACATTCCATCAAGGGTAGGACTTGGGAGTCTGACCTTCTCAGAGGAAGCATTGGCATTTAATAGCTACTGGGGGAAGGGTTGTCATTTTCTTTTCTGTTCTTTTTTTTAATTTTTTATTTTTTTTAGAAGAAGCATTTCATTACAGCTTTAACATACTCAGTAACAGTTTCCAGAGCAAAGATACATCTCATTCAAAAGTGGCTATAAAATTTTTAGGTTCGCTATGGAACCTAATAACCGCATACTTAGAAGCATTTCATTACAACAGCATTGACATATTCAATAACAATTTCCAGAGCTAAGTTGCATGTCTTTCAAAATTGGCAGTAAAATTTTAGGTTTACAGTTGAATTAATACAGTTATACAGTAGTCATTTTCTTTAGCTCTGTAGTTACTGGTTATTTCTCCAGGGTCTAGAAGATAACACCCCACCCATGCTCATGGGAGCAACCCTGATTAAACTCAATGGCTCACAAAGAACTACAAAAGACTGGAAAGTAGGGGGGGGGGGACTTGTTTTTGGGAAGCAGAGGTTGGGTATGTGTGAGATAAGAAGGAGTAGTGTATTTAAATGTACAAGATTAATTAATTATATATATGTGACTATACATATATATATGAAATTGTCAAAGAATATTTAAAATAAGATTGGCTATCACAAGTACAACACTCAGTTTTCTTGTTTCTTCCAATTATTTTTCATATTCTTGTTCCTAAGTATTTGTGTCATGCATCCTTATATGTAAAGCTTTCCCATGGCTCTGTATAGCAGTTTTAATTCTTTCAATATACCTTGTCAATTTTATCTCACTGTTTCAGAGTCTTAGAGGTTTCCTGCCTTCTCCATGAACCCATCATCATCCGTCATTAACTTTAGGCTACTCATTCCTCTGTATGACTTGGTTTGGCTTCAAATGATACACATTTAAATGAGTTTTTCAAATCAAGTTACTTTATACCTTGTGCTATGTATACTGAATGTTCTACTTATTTCCACAGCTGCTCACCCAGATAGTGAATCCATACAAGTTTCCAGCCCTTTAGGTGCATGTCAAGGGATTAGTTTGGCTTTCATGCATTCATAGCCAGAGTATTTCCTTCAAAATAAGAAACACAGTAAAGACAGTGAGTGTTAACTTGAAACTCTGGACACCTTAAAGAAGCACATTTGCTAATTTGTCCACAAATTCTCCTGGAATAATCTTTTCTAGAAATGGTAATAAACTGCAGACTACATTATATCTTAAAATCTATAGAAAACATTTTAGACCATTAACCACTATTTTAAATAAAATATTTTATTACCCAGAAGAAAATAATGAGTCCTGAAGAAAATAGTTTCTAATATTTTTTATTAATTCAATTTTAGATCCTCTGCCATATTTATAACTTTTCCTGTTTTAGTAAAATTTTAACATAATTAAACTGCCCTTATAGCAATGTTTTTGGAAGTTGTTTTTCTCTGTATTTCAAGAGAAATAAAGCATTTTACTCAATTACTGTGATTTTTAATTATAGTTAACATTTCATTAAAAATTGCAGAATTGAGGATTTCAGCTCCTTGGTAGTAGACTGGTGAGCCTCCACACTTCTGAAAAACAGGTTCCCCTATAAATTCCTCAGTCTGCAGTTCTCTACTGCAACAGCAGAAAACTTACTGAAATATTTTTCACTCTAACGAACACCCAGATATTCTCAGCAACATCCATCAGTTGACAGCTCAAATTTCTCCCTTGGTCAGACAAAGGCTACTTATCTGGCCCAGAGAAGTCCTGGAAAAGACTAACTGAGGCCTCTGTCTTGAGATCCTCTGAACTGAGTTGCATTGCCAAGGCATCAGAAAGTCCTTGTGTGACATTGCTGAAACTGGAACACGGAAGAAAGTTCTCCTATATCCCTTTCCTTTCTCCCCCTGCTTCTTTCACTCTCCATATATTGACCACACTCCCAAATCTAGAGAAATTTTTCTGAAGTAAATTCTGGGTATGAATATAAATGAGAGAAATATCCTCATTTTACAGTACTCTGGTCAAGCTGCTCTGACCAATGACATGGAGATACAGTTTAAAACCCTGAATATCCAAAATGGAATCACATTATATGAACTATTTTAGGTATGAATAAATATTTTAAGAACTATTTTCTGTATGTCTTTTCATATCGCCTAAACTCAGAAAAGAAAGACAAATTCATAAGTACCACAGTTTTGATTAATCTTTTTTCTCATTTGGACTTAGTGAGAAAGATAATTATGACCTTCCATAAATATTCAAAGCTCAGTTCCCTTGAAGCATTCCTTTTCCTAATTCTTAATTTTTGCTCATGGAACTGTGTCAGTTCCTTTTTGCTTACTACTCGTAGGTGAATATTACTGCTATTACTGATAATAAGTTATTAATAAAAATAACAAAAGAGAAAAACAGTGTTATTTTTACTTTGAAATGGAACTACAGCAATAGTTGGTACAGAAAACATAGTGGTTACATCTACCAAAGAAAATCAAGTCTTTTATTGCTACAGATGTTTGCTCTGTTCCTTGTTCTACATTTTATTGCAGCAGGATGCAAAAGACTGAAAACTAAGGAAATTTATTTCTTGGTCTTTTTTGAGACAGGGTCTCCCTGTATCCCCAGCTGTCCTGGAACTCACCATGTAGATCAGGCTGACCTTGAACTCACAGAGATCTGCCTGCTTCTGCCCCCCAAGTGCTGGGATTAAAGGTGTACACCACCACGCCCGGCTTGGGAATATTTTTTATCTACTTGAACTTCCAATTCTTAAGTGAGTAAAATAATGAGAATTCTATCAATGTACTTACTATGAAAACTCAAATTCTGAAATGAATAAAATAATGAGAATTCTACCTATGCAACAACTATAACTGCTTTGTGGATATCATTAATTTTATTTTATTTATTGTATTTCCCACATCCACCACAGAAAGTTGTCTTGGTGATATATGAAGAAGTCAGTCAGTAGATGCTTAAAGTATTTCTATAGTATATATCACTAAGATAAAGCATTTAGCATTAGGAAATGCTATTTCCTACACTAAGGAATTCTAAATTAAATCACACATTATTTTCCTTTACCAGTTAATTAAGGCATTTGTTAAACGTGTATAATTTTAAGGTAACAAGGAAAACCTAATGGAGTTCTATTGAATTTTTCCCATTAAGTTAACATTAGAGACCTATAATGAATGTTTAATTAGATACTATTATTGATAGGGTTGATGCACAAATGAAAATCAGTCCCAATATACTCAATATCCTTCATTGACACTCACCATTGAACAGTAATCCAAAGCCTTAATTAAAGCTATGCTTGATTCTCCTATGTATAATTGCCTATTCAACAAAGTGAATGAATTCATAAATGTAATCCCAGCACTTGGGAGGCAGAGGCAGTCGGATCTATGTGAGTTCAAAGCCAGCCTGGTATACATAGTGAGTTCTAGGACAGCTGGAGCTACAGGGAGACCCTGTTTCAAAAAGGAAAAAAAAAAAAAAAAAGAAAAAAAAGAAAAAGAAAAAGAAAAGAAAACCCCAAAACAAAACAATGTAGAATTGTGCCAAACCAGAAACCCTAGAAAAAAAAAAAATGAAAAAAATCCAAATGTTGTGTTTGAGAGTCCATGGAAGGTATTCAAGCCTGGACAGTTCTTCACAATATAAGGGTTTTAAAATATTTATACAGAAAATAGAAAATAGATATTGCAAAGGAACAAAGAGAAGATAGCACATTGTGAAGCATCCTTTAGATAATCCAAAAGTACTTCCAGAAATGAGTCAATTTCCCCAAATCATGTGATAAGTTAAATTTATACTTTGCTAATATATTTAACATTGAAGGTAAATAGATGAAACACAGTTGAAAAATTATATCTAAATGATTTTCTCTGAAAATAAAGTCATAGTCACTTGAAAAACAGTTGGGGTGTTGTGGAAATTGTTAGATCCGGAAAAGAAATGAATGGAAAGATTTCAGAAGGAATGGCCATTTCTAGAAGGGCTGAAGGGAAAGTCTCCGTCAGTAATCAATTACATTAAGGTGTGAATTTCTCATCAATTGCAAAAGATAACTATCATCAAAATAAAAACCTCTGGCAAATCCATGCTGATAAATAAAAAGCAGCACATTGATACTAGAAATTTAAAAATACTCAAATGTCACTTCAATGAAATCATCACCAAGATCAATGCAGAATATGTTCCCTGTGTTATTAAACCAGTTTTGTATTTTCTACTTATTAATTTACTGTTAATTTTTGAATAGATATAAATTATATTCAATTTCATTATTTTACATATAGATATCTAAATAGTAAACTTTTTCTTTGAAACAAAGCTTCTTCTCATTGTGTATACTTGGCACTCTTATTGAAGATAACTGGTCAATCATACACACATTTATTTGTGAGCCTTCTATTAGCTTCGCAGCTTTACATGACTTTATTCATGTCAGCAAAATGCATTTTAAAGACTATTAATTGTAATATACATATATATGTATATAATGAAATCAGGATAACTTCCTTATTACACAAGATTGCTTCATTATTCAAAATCTTGCAGTTTCACATGAGTTTTAGGATTTTTTTTTCATTTCTTTAAGAAAAAAAAATCCCTGGAATATTTATAGAGATTGAATTCAGTGGGAACAGATAGGAAAAGGAAGGGGCCCTTGCAAGATGCAGATGTTTGTGATCTGGATTTTGTATTAATAAGCTATAAGACACAAAGTTTTGAAGACATTTGCAATAGGAGACATATATACTGAAATATGTATTGTCATATAACTTCATAAAATTCTTATAGTTACAGGTTGTTCAAAAATAATCTTTGAATAGGGGACATAGTAATAGCTAATAATCACATGAGTATATATTCTTTATTAATGAAATACAAGTGAAAACCATCTAACTAAATGGTTGTGAACAAAACACTGAGAAATGTCAAATGTCTGTTAAAAAATTATACAGAAATCTTATAGCTTAGTAAATTGACTTTCAAGTCTATACCCAAAATAACTGAAAGCAATTTTTCAAACAAAAACATGCCCATGTACATTTGTAGTAGCACTAAGTGCACACATGATACAAATGTTTCAATGATTATAAAGCAGTAAATGGATAAACATAATATGGTATATGCAAGCAACAAGAGTATTTTTCAGTCGTGGATATGAACTAAAATGCACCATATGGTGAACTGTGGAAACACCGAATGAAAGAAGCCAGACACAAAGAACACATATTCTGATTTCATTTCTATGATCTAGTCCCAGTAGTCAAATACACAGAGGCAGAAAGCAAATTTGCCACTGTTAGTGGTTGTGAAAAGTAGGATGAAGAAGGGAAAAATAGAGTGACTGAGGGACTAGATCAACATTTTTCTCTGGGTTGAGGAAAATGTGTAGTAGTTCATGTTGTTCATAGCTGCATTACAAAAGTACTAAATATAATTGGAGTATATATTTCAGGATGATTTAAATTTTGTGTTTTGTGTAATGAATATTTTGTCACAATAAAAAAATTGAAAATAAGAAAATAATAGATACAAAATTAATGATAAAGTAGAGAAAATGATGGAGCAAAGACATCACTGAAACAAGAGGACAGAGTAAAACCATAAACAGGAAAGTGCAATCCATTGTTCACTAGAGTGGCCTACAATTGCTAAGTGAGGATAAAAAAAATCTAAAACCTCCAATCTCCCTAGTGCTTAAAGGTGCATTTCTCTAAGAACAATTATTCCAAAATGCAGTTCATAGATACTGAAAAAACAAAATTCTACATGTATAAATTTTAAAAATCAATTATCACAAGTCACAAAAATGATATCAACAAACAGTATTACCACTGCATGTGTTCATGAGGATAGTGTACTTACCAGCAATATACAGGAATCTCTGTTCCATAGACTACCAAGGTATTTCTCTTCCCATAGTTGTAACCTCCCTATATGTCAATTGAACAATGCTGAGAAAATAGTAAAGGTCATGACAACATAATTACAGTCTGCTGCTTTAAACCACTGGCCCACATTTTTTTTCTTTTTTTTTAAATTGAGCTTATTAAATTTCCCACATTTCCCACTCAAATCTAGATTTCCTCCCCCATCCATGCCTACCCCCATGCCTCCACCGAACCCTATGCACTCTGCATACCTGCTGAGTCCTATTCATTCTGGTGTTTGCACCCAAATGTCCTTCCGTGTAAATGTGTCCACTGGAGTCTAGTCAGCCAATCCAGTGGTTATATGTAAGTCACACTCTCCTCACCCAGCAGCAGTCAGTCTCAAATGGTTTTCAATCTAGTGCCCTCCGGCCAACTATTTTTCACCTCCCCTTTGGATCCTTGCTTAATTGAACTGATGGGTCCGTTGCTTGATGCCCCTGCAGGCTCAAATGAACAAGCCTCCAGTGATCTGGAAGCCTCCCTTTGTTTATGAACTAGCACTGGCTCTTAAAATCTTTTGGCCTTCTCTTCTGTAATGGTCCCTGAGCTGTGGGTGGGTGAGGTTCCATAGAGGAATCCCATCCTATACTCTATAGCCCCTTATTCTCCAAAACTTGGCCTTTTGTGGTCTTCTGTATGTATCACACTCTGATGTACATGGAAGCTTAACTGGTGAGAGTTAAGGGGTACATTAGCCCTCTCTTTAATCTTTATTCTGCTATGTTCCATGAGCCTTAGTTGTAGAGATTAGACTGCATATGCATCACCTAGTATTGGGCATCACTCAGGTGTATGTTCTCTGTGCTTGACCAGATGTGCAACTCTGCAGTAGCCTCCATTTGCTATAAAAAAAAAAAAAAAAAAAATCTTCTTTGATGAGTGCTGTACAGCACGCTTGTCACTCAAAGGGAGGTCTCTTCTATCTAGCACTGTGTTCCCTCTCAAGCAGTTACTAGGCATACATATAATTAATGTTCAGGCACTTTATGTGCATTTCTCATAGGGTTTCTAGGGCATCACTTTTCCCTCTAGGTTTCATACCCCCACCCCCCCGAGATTCACTCATCTACACTTTTTTTCTCACATCCGGCTTCCCTCTTCCTTCCCTCCCTAATCACAGTGCAACCACTACCCCCACACTCTCCCCAATACTTCCTGACTCCCACCATCTTTCCTCTCCTGACTTCCCTCCCTCTTTCACACTATGGTCCTTTGCATGTCCCTCCCTCCTTTTTTTCCTGCATATTACTCCCATTTTTTTCCTACTCCCTCAGGTAACATCTGTTCCCTACAATCCCCCTTTCAGGTTATTTCTTTTCCTTTACCTCAATGTATCTTGCCTTTACCTGGCTCCTGGTGTTACATTAGAATGTACATACTCATATATAAGGATTTGTACTACAGTCCACAAATGGGGGAGAACATGTGTCACTTGATTTTCTGCTTTTGTGCTACTTCACTTAGTATAACACTCTCTAGCCTAATCCATTTACCTACAAATTTCATAGTTTCATTTTTTCTTACTACCGAGTAAAACTCCATTAAGTAGATGTACCACATTTTCATTAACCATTGTTAGTTGGGACATTTAGGTTGTTTACATTTCTTAGCTACTGTGAAGAGAGCAGCATCAAACATGGATGTATAGGTGTCTCTACAGCATGTTGATCCTTTGGGTATATGCCAAAGAATGGTATTATTGGATCATATGGTAGGGTTATTTTTTTTAGCTTTTTGAGGGTTCTCCACACTGCTTTCCATAGTGGTTGCATGAGTTGGCATTCCCACCAGCAGTGAAAGAGTATTCCTCTTTCTCCACATCCACTCCAGCATTTGGAGTCTGAAATCTCTAGGATGAAAATTCCAAAACTCTAAAGAAAGAGATAGAGGAAGAGACTAGGAGATGGAAAGACCTAACATAATCATGTATTGATAGAGCCAATATTGTGAAAATGACCATCTTACCAAAGCAATTTATAGATTCAATGTAATCCCAATCAAAATACCCATGAAATTCTTCACAGAGCTTGACAAAATCATCCTAAAATTCATATGGAATCACAGAAGATACCTAGTAGCCAAAAAAATCTTGGGCAAAAAGAACAATTCTGGGGGGGGGATCACCATACCAGGTCTCAGATTATATTACAGAGCTATAGTCATAAAACAGCATGTTACTGGCATAAAAATAGATTTGTAGATCAATGGAACACAATAGAAGACCCAAACATTAGTTCATATAATTTCAGCCACCTGATATTCAAAATGACACACAAGGGAGGAAAGATAGCATCTTTAACACGTAGTGCTGGCAAAACTGGATCTCCACCTGCAGGAAAATGAAACTTGACCCTTATCTTTCACCCTGCACAAAAGTCAACTCCAAAGGGATAAAAAAACCTTAATGTAAAACCTGAAACACAAAAACTGCCAGAAGAAAACATAGGCAGCACCCTCCAAGATACAGGCATAGGATGGACTTTCTTCATCAGACACCAGCTGCTCAGGCACTAAGGTCAACAATCAGTAAATGAGGCCTCATTAAATTATAAAGCTTCTGTACATCAGAAGAAACAACTAGAGAAGGGAAGAGGAAACCCCACTGAGTGGGATAAAATCTTCACAAGCTATACCTCCGACAAATGACTAATACCCAGAATATACAGAAAACTCAAAAAAGAAAGAAAGAAGAAAATAAGTGACCCAATTAAAAAACAGAGAGTTCTCAAGGGAAAATTAAAAATGGCTAAGAATCACCTGAAAAAATGCTCACCATCCTTAGTAATTAGAGAAATGCTAATAAGTCACTTTAAGAATTCATCTTACCCCAGTCAGACTAGCCCAGATATTAGAATGAAGAACCAGTATTTCAAGAATTAGTTGCTATTTGATTGAAAGCCACACTTAATACATATGAAATGATTTATATCTATTCTTTTGACTACAGAAGTTGAGATTGTTTTAATAGTAGTTTTAACAGTTCATAGTATGAGCACAGGACATTATGGGGGATGTTAAGTAATACATATCAAATGTATGTATAGTTTCTTTACCTTAAAATATCTGCTATCCCATGTTTAAATTAAGTGTACCAATGACATAAAAAAGGATGAACTTGTCTGTGTTAATCCTGGTGTGAAAGAGAATGGGCTGTAATTATGAATTTTAATCCAAAATAAAAAAGAAGTCTCAAGCAAAACCACAGATCTTTTTACATAATTTGTTTTAAGATTTGCAACAATTATACCATTATTACATTATAATAATTCTGGGTGGAATAATAAATTAACTTTTTTTTACATGACAATTTTGTAAGTGAAAGCAAATTTAAATGAGCTATCTTACTTGCCTTTTAAAGTTGTTTTCTTATTTGGTATCTTTGACTAGAAAAAATTTCACATGCATCTTCTGTTAGTAGTAAAGGCTACTTCAATGAAGATAGGAAGAAGTCTTTCTGTGATTTCAAGATTGAGATAGCTTCCTTTTGATGCATTTTTATCTTGCTTTGAGGAAATTTATGTTACTATACCTTTATTTTGTTCTGAGGGCATAACTTGGAAGGGTGCAGCAAATGTAAATTTCAAATCAAAAGTGGGAAATTTGTTTTCAATATGCTAATCACAAGTTCATTAGTAGATCAAAATAGAGGTATCAATTCAGGCCATGCTTGCTTGCTTTTAAAAGGCAATATAGACCTTTATACTGCAAAATGTGACACCATTTATTTTTCTTTTATAAATGTCTGAATTTGTGACAGGTTTCCTTTTTCCTCACTGTTGTTTTTGTTGTTGTTGTTGTTATTTAGTAATGGCAACATAACTACAGTCTTTTAGAGAATCTATCATGTTTGTCCTGTTTCTGTTTGTTGACCCCAATCTAGTTCCTTTTTCAGTCAGAGAACCAAGATCCTATCTCTGTCTACCAATCATGATTATTCACCATGTACTTCCTTCTCTTTATTTTTCCAAAATATAATTTAAAAGTCAGTGGTGAAAGAGAAAGTATGTTGAGAAAAATTGATTCTGAAGCTTAAAGAGAAAAGAATGAGTAATCATAAAAGTCATTAGATAATCAACAATGTTTTTTTCAATGATTGCATTGTGGGTACTGATCCTTCATTTACCTGTTAGGAATAGCATTTATGGGGCTGGAGAGATGGTTTAGTAGTTAAGAGCACTGACTGATCTTGAAGAGGACCCACATTTGGTTCCCAGGACACCCATGGCAACTACAAACTGTCCTTAACTCCAGTTCCAGGGGAATCCAAAGCCCTCTTCTGATCTCCGGGGCATTGCACAACATGGGTGCACTAATATTTAAAAAAATAGACTGAAAAATAAAATTAAATAAGAGAATAGCATTTATACTATCATTTCTCTTCAATGTATATTGGTTGAAAGAGGAAATTTATCTATTATTTGATAGGTAGGAATGTTGGAGAGAGTGAGCGGCGAAGCGGCGCGGATGGAGAGCACGAGCGGATGGATGAAGGCACCAAGGCACAGATGGAATTCTCAGTGGGATACAGATTTATTTCGCACGGGGCACCTTTCCTTCAGGGAAGGGAAAGATGTCGGTGGAGGGAAATATGTCAGGGAAGGGAAGGGAAGGGAAGGGAAGGGAAGGGAAGGGAAGGGAAAGCAGGGAACGGAAGGGAAAGATGTAAGGGCAGGGAAAGATGTCAGGGAGAGATATCCGCCCACAGGTTGTGAGCTGGGACTTTATATATGGGGGCTTTAGGGTGTGGAAGGGGGGAATGTTCAGGGAGAAATCAGGGAGGGGAAAGCAGGAAAAGCCTGGCTCTGTTCAGTGGGATTAGGGACTGGAAGTGTTTACTTTTTCTCTCTTAAGATAAGAGAAAAGCTTGTTGTGATAAACAGCTTCTAAAATCTCTGGTTAACAGGTAGAATCTGGTTATCTTATCTTTGGAGATCAGAGGAGAGGCAGGCTCCTTCTCAGCAGAGTTTGGCCCTGTTGGTGAGGGGGCGGAGCTATCTGAACCTTAATGTTCCAGCCTTTTGTGAAATAGGATGGGGGCACTGTTGTCGTCTTGCTACTTCCTGCTGGACAGGGTCAACGTGGGGGGTAGGCTGGTTTAGGGGTCCACTAGGCAGCAGGGGTTGTCTCTCCATGCATCTGAACAGGGTCCTCGATGGTTGACAGGCGTTCGTATACATGTGAAGGGAAGGAAAGTAACAACTGATTAAAATTAGTATGTGTTAGTTTTCGGATTTGGTTTTGAAAATATCTGACAAGGCAAGGAGCAATGGTTAACACCAAAGTGATAGAAAGCAGAGGGCCCAATAAGGGCAGAAGCCAAGGAGTTAGTCCTGTAAAAATGTCCCATTGAGATGACTGTTGGTACTGGGAATTTTTAAGTGAAAGATTTTTTGCTACCTGTTTGAGTTGTTCTATATCATGTTTGACCTTACCGGATTGGTTGATAAAATAACAGCATTCTTCACCCAGAAAAATACAGGTTCCCCCTTTTTCTGCAGTTAATAGATCCAGGGCTCGTCTGTTCTGGAGTGCAACTTCAGCTAGGGAGGATAATTGTTGTTGTAGGAACTGGATTGACTGGGCTGTAGTTTCCACTGTTGAAGTGAGCTCCCATCTGAGGTCCTCTATTTCTTGAGAAAGATGCTGGGTTGAGATCAGTATGTGTCCCAAGCCTCCAGCTGTGAGTCCTGTGGCTGTCACTGATGCCACCAGGCTAACTCCTACCAGGACTGCCAAGGTGGCTGACCTCTTTGTTCCGGTTCTTTCTGTCCCTGTGGATAAGACATCATACACCTCTCCTGGTGTGTATAGGGTTAGTTTGGGGATGAGAATGACTGGAGCACAGGTGTCCTCAATCTGTGGAGAGATGCAGGAGTATATTTTGGAAGAACAGAGAAAGAGCAGTCCCGAGGTTAGAGCAGTATCTTCCTTAATTCTGACATTTCAGCTTGATGAGTGTGGACATTTAGAGGTTTGTGGAGTCCAACACTCTGTTTTGTTAA
>NW_008342282.1:3133830-3136109 GCF_000622305.1 Nannospalax galili | reverse complement strand
TCTCCAGTGACCTTGTTGCCCACAGGAAGGACAGGGTCCAGGTGGTGGCCGGGGGTTAGGGCATTGTCCTACCAAATGTCCAGTCACTCCGCACTTGAAGCAGGGTCCTGGCGGATGTCGTTGGGCCCCATTGGTGTCCGAAGTGTTCTTGGGAGGAGCCCTTAGGACTGCAGCCATAAGCTGGTACTTTTGCTTGGACAGGGTAAGCTTGTCTGCCTTCTTCTGTTCCTCTCGGTTATAAAATACTTTAAGTGCCATGTCCAGCAGGTCTCTCATGAGTGTTTCAGGGCCCTTGTCTAAGCGCCTAAGTTTCCTTCTAATATCTGGAGCTGATTGTAAGATAAAGTGGTGGTGAAGCATAAGCTGTCCCTCTGCAGACTCTGGGTCATACTTGGTATACTGGACCAGAGCATCAGTGAGTCTGTCCATAAACTGAGCTGGGGTTTCAGCAGAGCCCTGAGTAATCAATCTAAGCTTTTCAAAGTTAACTACCTTGGGGGGCAAAGGTCTCTGAAGACCTGTCAGGAGGCAAGTGATCATTTGGTCCCTGGCTGCTCTACCCGGGGAAGGTCCTATCTGACCTCCTGGTGGGGGTTGGTAATCCCACCCAGGGTCCGGAAGGGGAACTGCCTCACTGCCAATAGGGTGAGCTTGGTTAGTAGAATGAAGCTCATTAGCATATTTCTGTGCTGCTGTCCAGACCCTATTTCTCTCATAATGGGTGAGGTTAGACTGGAGAATCCTAAAGAGATCATGGCAGGTTAGATCATAGCTGCGAGTAATATATTTAAACTCTTGTATGAAGTGAGTAGGATTAGTGGAAAAGGAACCAATTTTACACTCTAGTTGAGAAAGATCTACAAGAGAGAAAGGCACATGGACTTTGGGAGAAGGGAGGGGAGTTGGGCTGGCCCCTGGACTAGAAGGCAAGGGAGGGTATAGGGATGGGAGAGATTAGCACGGAGGTCACGAAAGGCGTGGATGTAGGGTAGTTCAGACTGCTTGCCAATACACTGGCAGAAGTTTTCCAAATCTTTTAAAATATTGAGGTCTAAGGTTCCAGTGTTTGGCCAAACAGAGTTATTATCTAGTTTGTACTGAGGCCAGGAAGTGGTGCACAAGAATTTTAGGCGTTTTGATCTGAAAGCGAAAGAAGAGTTAAAGACCTCAGCTGGTGGGTGGGGGAACAAAAAGGAAGATTACAGGGGAGAGAGAGAGAGAGAGTGGGAGAGTGGGAGAGAGAGAAAGCAGGAAGAGAAAGGTGTGGCTTAGGTCACATAAAAACCAGAAATTCCCGAACCCCAGGGCAGCGTCCTGCAATCACTGGGGAGGGGAAATACGAGTTGTGCATGTCCCTGCCAGTGACCACAGCGTCCTGTAGTCAAAGGCAGGGCAGAACCTCCCACACACCGGTGTAAATTCAAGCGAGTAAAAATGAGTTAGGAGAGGTTCTGTAATGTGGTGCGCGACCAGCCAGTAGGAGCCAAAGTGTAATGAAACAAGGTAGTGGGCCCAGAGGCCGAGATGGACCGGGAATGGAGAAGAATGGAGAGGCCTAGAGGAAGCTCAGAGTAGCCAGTGAATGGAGGGAGAGGAGAGACAGAGAGAGGGAGAGAGAGAGAAAGAGAAAGAGAGAGAGAGAAGATGAGATGTTAGGGGAAGGCAAAAGATGGCAGGAGCGAGGAAGGGAAGGGAGCTGAGGTAGGGAAAAGGATTTGAGTGCAACGGGGAGGAAGGTCTGGCTCCCAGGTGGGCGTGGACAGAAACAGTAACTGTGCCGGGCAGTTCAATGGTCGCAGAAACCAGTGCTGTCCAGTGGTCATGAGTGAGGTCCGGGAGTGACTGAATTTGATTGGAAAGGAGATGAAAAGAGAACTGGCAGAGAGTAGTGAAGGGGAACAGGGAGAGAGAGGGGGAGAGAGAGGGAGAGAGAGCTGAAAGGAACGGGAGAGGGGAGAGAGATAGAGGGTGGAAGTGTACCTTAATGCCGAATTAGTGGTGTTCGCAGAGGCCAGTAACGACAAGTGAGTCTGAAAGTTTTACGTGCGAGGTCCCTTGAAGTAAGAGCTGGGTTTTGGCACCATCTGATAGGTAGAGAGCGGGCGGGAGCGAGCGGGCAGCGCGGATGGAGGAAGGCACGAGCGGATGGATGAGGCACCGAGGCTCAGATGGAATTCTCAGCGGGATACAGCTTTATTTCGCATGGGGCACCTTTCCCTTCAGTGAAGGGAAAGATGTCAGGGAAGGGAAGGGAAGGGAAGGGAAGGGAAGGGAAGGGA
>NW_008342282.1:3128191-3133254 GCF_000622305.1 Nannospalax galili | reverse complement strand
ATCAGCTTAGCTCACAGGATAGAGTCTGAGTAGTCCAACAATGGCTGCATGACACTAGAGAGGGTTAGAATCCGCAGTTGCTCAGTCAACAAGGCCAGATGTCTCAGTAGTCCCAATCTGGAGCTGAAGGTCTGAGGAATTCCAAAAGATCAGCTAGTCTTCAGTCTACAGCAGCAAGATGAACTCACCAGTGAGAGAGAAGGCAAGCTGCAAGAAGCCTGGCATTCTTCTCTGTCTTGGCTTTTTATATGGGCTGCCATCAGAAGGTAACGCCCACATTTAGGATGTGTCTTGCAGCTTCAGATGATCCAATCAGGAAGCTCTCTCTCATTTCAGTTAATCCCTGATCCAGTCAAGCTGACACCCAGGATTAGCCATCACAAATCCACCCCTTGTCAACTTGACACCCAATAGCATCTCTCTATGTCATGCTTAATTTTCAAATGAAAACAATGTTGAGGTCATAATTTCACCTTACATGATATAACTATCCCATCATACAATGACCAATGCATTATATAACTTAGAGTAGGTGATAAGGTCTTCGTGTCTCATAAACCAATATAATCATATAGCTTCACAACACTTAACCACTTAACACATCTCAATTACACATTCAAAGAAGAATAACACAAGTATCTACTTAACATATGTGTACAGATGCATAAGCCTATTCTTAAACAAATAGGACAAAAATACTCACGTCAGTTACAATCCATGTTTCTGCTACTGGTCACATGGCCTAAGTTGGTATTTGTAACTCCCTTCCTCTACTACCCATTCTGTATTTCCTCCACCATCAGCAAGCACCTCTGTGGGTCTTGGCTCTTTCTCTGGAGGAGTGACCCATACTTTCATCCCTGAAGGGTCTGCGCCATTTGTTTTCCTATCTGGATTGGGTTGTTGCAGTTTTCCATCAACCTTAATCACAGGACACGGTAACACCAAAAGTGGCCCTAAGGACTCTCCTGCCTTCCAGATATAATCTTCATTGCCTCCATTGTGGAGAACCAGTCCACTTTCCCTCTGGTAGTCTGGAACAATCACCCCTCCTACTACTATTATTCTTTTCTTAGCCTGCTGACTTAAGGGCATCAGAAGCCCAAAGTGCCAAGGGGGAAGTCTTAGCTTCCAGTTCAAGAGAATGTTTGTTGTCTCTCCTGGCAGAAGCACTCCCTCCTCTAGAACAAAAACATCCAAGCCAGTAGAGAGCAAAGTCGAGGGTACAGGAAGCAAATATTTTCCTAGTGGGTCATGAGGAGTGATAGTGAGTGCAATCATTCCCACTTCCATCCCTTGATTCCTGGACCACGTGAATCCTGGCTATAGGAGAAACTGTACCACATATTGGATGCTGATTCAAAGCATACACTGCCTTCTGCAGGACCCCTCCAGGCTATTGCCACCTAATTGGCACTGTAACTGTGTTTTTAAGAGACCATTCCATCGTTCTATCAAGCCAGCTGCTTCAGGATGGTGGGAAACATGGTAAGACCAGTGGATTCCATGACCATGGGCCCACTGTCACACTTCTTTGGCTGTGAAGTGAGTTCCCTGGTCAGAAGAGATGCTGTGCAGAATACCATGATGGTGGATAAGGCATTCTGTAACACCCTGGATAGTAGGTTTGACAGAAGAATTATGCAGGGAAGGCAAATCCATAACCAGAATAAGTGTCTATTCCTGTAATGACAAAATGCTGTCCCCTCCAAGATGGAAGTGGTCCAATGTAGTCAACCTGCCACCAGGTTGCAGTCTGGTCACGAAGGGGAACAGTGTCATATAGGGGCTGAGTGTTGGTTTCTGCTGCTTGCAGATCTGGCACTCATCAGCAGCTGTAGCCAGGTCAGCTTTTGTGAGTGGGAGTCCATGCTGTCGAGCCCATGCATAACCTCCATCTCTGTCTCCATGGTCACTTTGTTCATGAGCCCATTGAGCAATGACAGCGATAGCTGAAGAAAGAGGCTGACAATCCACAGAGCGGGTCATCCAATCTACTTTTTTATTGAACTTATCTTCTGCTGAAGCCACTTTTTAATTAGTATTTACATGAGACACAAGTATGTTCACATCCTTTGCCCATTTGGAGAGATCTATCCACATACTTCTTCCCAAAATATCTTTCTCACCAATTTTCCAATCATGCTCCTTCCAAGTCCCTGACCATCCAGCCAAACAATTGGCTACAGCTCATGAATCAGTATATAATCCCACTTCTGGCCATTTCTCCTTCCAAGAACAATGCATGACCATATGCACTGCCCAAAGTTCTGCGCACTGAGAAGATTTTCCTTCCCCAGTGTCCTTCAGGGTTGTTCCAGAAATTGGCTGTAATGCCGCAGCTGTCCACTTCTGAGTAGTGCCTACATAGCATGCAGAACCATATGTAAACTAAACCCTAGTCTTCTCTTCCTCAGTCAACTGATCATAGGACACACCCAATCAATATAGTGGACCAGTGTGATATTTTGTGGAAGAGTCAGGCAATCAAGATCCCTTCAAACCAAGTTATAGCACAATGCTGGAGAGTTAATATATCCCTGAGACAGGCCAGTAAAGGTATACTGTTGACCTTCTCAACTGAAAGCAAATTGCTTCTGGTGGTCCTTATGAACCAGTATTGAGAAGAAAGCATTTGCCAAATCAATAGCTGCATACCAGGTACCAGGAGACATATTAATCTGCTCAAGTAAGGAAACCACATCTGGTACAGCAGCTGCAATTGGAGTCACTACTTGATTAAGTTTTTGATAGTCAACTGTCATTCTCCATGACCCATTTGTCTTCTGCACAGGCCAAATAGGAGAGATAATGGGAGATGTGGTAGGAATCACCACCCCTGCATCTTTCAAATCCTTGATGGTAGCACTAATTTCTGCAATCCCTCCAGGGATGTGATACTGTTTTTGGTTCACTATTTTCTCTGGCAGAGGCAATTCCAGTTGTTTCCATTTGGCCTTTCCAACCATAATAGCCCTCACTTCAGAGGTTAGGAACCAATATGGGGATTCTTCCATTTCCTAAGTATATCTATCCCAATTATACATTGTGGTACTGGGGAAATAGCCACACGATGAGTTTGGGTACCCACTGGATGCACTGTCAGTCAGACTTCAGCCAATACTCCATTTATCACCTGACCTCCATAAGCCCCTACTTTTACTGGAGGGCTACAATGCTTTTTGGGATCTACAAGAATCAGTGTCCTATGGGCTGCTGAATGTCTGATTATTTCCTTTCCCCCCAATGTACAGTTAACTCTAGTAAAAGGCCACAGGTCCCTCTGGAGAAGGATGGGTGAGAGGTGAACAGCTTAACTCTGGTGCTGTGACAAAGTCCTTCCTCAAGGGCACCCGGCATTCCCTCATTCAAGGGGTTCTGGGTCTGTAAACTGTCTCAATTCTGGAAATTGGTTGACTGAGCGAGATTCTCTATTGTTACAATCTAATACTGACTTCCTGTCCTTCATCCTAGACCTTTTCTGCTTATACAGATCAAATAAAAACCTAGTAGGCTTCTTATGTATGTGTTCCCTGGAAACATGATGATTGATTAGCCAGTACCACAGGGCCATTCAAGTCATGCCATTGTAGGTATTGTTTTGCCTTTGCTGCCCATTATGATAAGTACGCTCACCTTGTCTTTGGTAATTCAATATTGCCACCTGACCCCTACTCCAACGTCCTATTACACCTATTATATTTACATTTAATTTATGCAATTGAGTAGCAGCATCTACAACTGTAAGATTCGGCATAAGGAAAAGAGCAAAAACAAAGCTCTTCAAACATTCTGGTGTTTCTCTCAGTACTTTCCGTCTTATAAAATGAGTTAAAGTCATGTCCTCTGGGCCCTCCCATTGTGGAGGATTTGGTGTTACACTGAAAATCCACTCGAGCATACCAATTTTCCTGAGCCTTACAATCCCTTCATCAACACTAAGCCAAGGGATTTCAGGTATCTCCAGCTTTCTGTCAGTATGCCATGTTTTGATAAACACCTCAGACAAACAATCAAATAAACTTTTAACATCCTTTTTAACTGTGTGAGGTTCCATATTAAAGCTAGGATCTCCTGTCAGGGGGCCTATGTCAATAAACTCAGCCTAATCTAATTTTATGTTCCTTCTACCATTATCCCATACCCTTAAAATCCATTCCCAGACATATTCATTAGACTTCTGCTTGAAAGAAATAGCAAATTCACTAATTCTTTAGTGGTGTACCAACCTTCTCATGGACCACACTTTCTATCTCTCCTGTAGGGGCCTGATTAGCATTGAGTCTGGTTATAGGCCTAGAGACAACAATAACTGGGCCCTGAGGGATATCAGCTTCCTCTTGCTGAATGGGATTAGCTTCCTCAATTAGGTGCCTCAGGCAAAGGTGGGGAGGGTGGGCCTGCTGAGGGTGGGGAGATTAATTCATCAGGTGAATCAAATTCCTCAGAGTCTGAGGATACTAAATCCTCAGCCTCCTCAGGGTTCTCCCACACATCTCCATCCCACATGCGTCAGGATTCCAATCTTTGCCTACCAATGCCCTTACTATTACTGCTGATACGCTTAGAGGCTCGGAATTAAATTTGTGTTGTACGTCAGACAAACATATAACAAGGGTTCCAGCTTGATTTTCTGCAGCTTTAGCTCTCTGGCTGCTGGAGAGAAAATTCTCTTCCAGGGCACACTTGGAAACATTTAAACTGTTGATTCAAATCTAGAGCTTGCAAATTTTATCATTAAGCTCATTATTTATCTTCATCACTTTATCCAGAGATGCTAGAAGTAACCAGTCTGAATTATTATTTTTCTTATTTTTCCACAAATAGTCAAATGTTTTATGTATAGAGTCACCAAATTTCTTGCTCTTCACAAGAAGTGAGTTAGGAGATTCAAATGCATCTATCTCCATAATTGTTTCAAATAGTCTGCACCATGGATTTTCAGTGCTCTCCATGCTATCTGAAGACTCTGAGTTGGAGAGCCTGCTCCAAATACCAATAAGCCCATTAAAGAAATTCATCCGTTCAATTCTGTTTCTCTAGAACCACTCCTGGAACCACAG
>NW_008342282.1:3120358-3128125 GCF_000622305.1 Nannospalax galili | reverse complement strand
ATATATATATATATATATATATATATATATATATATGCATAGAGATTTATTAGCCTAGCTCAAGGGATAGAATCTGAGTAGTTCAACAATGGCTGCACCACATTAGAGAGGCTGAGAATCTGTAGTCACTCAGCCCACAAGACTGGATGTCTCAGTAGTTTCAATCTGGTGCTGATGGTCTGACAAATTCCAAAAGATCAGCTAGCCTTCAGTCTACAGCAGCAAGACAAACTCACCAGCAAGAGAGAAGGCAAGCAGCAAGATGCCTGGTGTTCTCCTCTGCCTTGGCCTTTTATATGGGCTGCCATCAGAAGGTAACACCCACATTTAGGGTGTGTCTTCTGGCTTCAGATGATCCAATCAAGAAGATCTCTTTCATTTCAGTTAATCCCAGATCCAGTCAAGTTGACACAGGATTAGCCATCACACCTATCATATTAAGTCACATTTAGATGAAAATATAAAATGAAAAGTATTCACAGAACTTCATCTTTGATGTCACTTAATACAAACTTTCCATTTGTAATCATCCTATATGAGAAAACACAAAGTAATTTCAGCAATCCTATACTAAAAAATGGAAATGGTATTTCAGAACTCTGTTGCTATGGTGAGAAGGAAATTTTTAATTTTGACAGCATAAAAGGTAAATTTAAATTCGATCCATTTTTGAAAGTTTGGCATGAAGAATATTCACAACAATTACTAAATTTTAAAAACCATGAAGTAAAAATTTTAAAATAAGTACCCATTTTCTTTACATTACAGATATAAAGATTGTAGACAATAGCAACAGTTCAAATTCCATCAGGACACATTAAACTTCAATTCTGGTTTAGTCATTTGACAAGTATATGCAAATTAATAATTTGTATAGTGTATACAAGGTTATTTTACTTTCTGTGAGTTGAATATGTTCACAAGGGGCAACATTGGTGGATACTACAGTTCTGTTTCCTTTTACGAATTTTAAAATTCATTTATTTTTGAAAGCCATTCAGCTTACCAACATCAGTGACAGACGTGGTATTTTTGTTGACTTTTAATTTTTTATCACCAGAAAATAAAATGATCCCTGACTGCAGCTGTGTAACAGCTTCCATTTCATGATCATGCCTGACCCCAGAAACCTTTAGGTTATCTTCCACTTTCCTCTGAGGAAGGATACCTTTCTCTGTCTCCTTGGACCCCAGAGAAAAGTAATATTCTACTACCTTAATTTTTCCAGGGAAAAGATACCTTTCATCACTTAAGAATTTACTATAGTATTATGTATTCCTGGGAAAGCAACAAAGAAAAAACAAAGTTATAAGTTTTCTTAAACAATAAATTTTCTTTAGCTTTACAGCACCAAATCACTTGAATTGTAGATAACAGAATCCTATGCATCAGAAAAGCATACTGCCCAGTGTTCTCTGGGGCTCACCTATCTAATGGACCTCACCAGAACTCCCTGTATGAGCCCTGAGCCTACAGCACCTGAGTCAGATGATCTTTATTGAAAATATTCTTCATCTACTTTGTTTTGATGGCTTTCCAGATAATGTTTTTCTTGCCCAACAACTTGGCCTTAAATCATTCTTGATCAGTAAGCAACTTGTGGATATAGTTATAGATATATTATTTTATGAGAATTATATGAGGAAAACATATGTAAAGGACTTAGCTTTTTCTATGGCACAAAAATCAGTTCCATCTTCAAAAAGTCCCCTATAACCATAAAATAAAAAAAATAACAATACTAAATCTTCAGGGACAACAGGGGATATAAACTTCCAGTAATTCTGGTTCCATTTACCCATGAAAACAGGAAACAAAACTGCTAGTAGGTTAGAGCTTACCATTTAACTGAAATAAAAATATCACTTGATTTGAATAGTTCTCTAGTCTGACACTGTAATCACAGCCTAATTCAAAAAAAGTTGAATAGGACAGGTTTCAGAAAAGTCTGAGCCACACATACTACAAATAAAGGCATACAGTGGTTTCTTCTGAGAAAGCACTAAGAGAGATCCAATTTCCAAATACCAGATGAGTGGAAGTTACGGTCACCACCAGCAGCAGCCTCTCCTCCATTCTCGTGGGTGCCGCTCCTTCATTCTCACAGGCGTTGAGGCTGCTCCTCCACTCGCCCTGTGCTGAGGCAGCTCTTCTGCTTGCCCTGTGCTGCCTCCCGTCATTGCTGTTTCTGCCTGGTCCTGGACCCCAGGGCTGGTGAGGAGACTGCATCAGCGGAGCCGCATTCAGACACAGGAGACCAGGTTCAGTGACAGAGGTCTACTTTATTGCAGGAAGTCACAAGCTTATACAGGGGTAGTGGTCCAATCACAACACAGCAAGTAGAATACCTTATTAGCATAAAACATTTAGCGTCCAATCACAGTACAGCAAGTAGGATACCTTATTAGCATAACAGTCTCAGCATCTTATTAGCATAATAGACAACATCCTATAACAGAATAATGGGTAGGATGCCTCATTAGCATACTGGGTTTCAGATTACAGAGTCTGGATTCCTGGAAACCATGTGAGCCTGACTGTTGCAATATCTAAGTATTGCAATTTTGGATTCCAAGGGTTGTGATTAGGGAGTGGTGAGGTCTAGGTATCAGTCTCATGATCTGCCAATGGGAACAAATGTCACAAGGCATTCCTTGTGGCTCCAGCAGTCTGGCCGTTGCCTCAGGCCTGCTGTATGGCTGTCAGTAAGACTTTCACCCTAGGTTCAATCCTGTCTCCCACAGGAAGTGAGTAGAAGAGAGTTGTCAAAAGGCATTTAGAGTGCTTAAAATTAGCTCCAGATACTTATGGCCTTGGAGAAGAGACTTCAATATTATAAAAATTGAATTTGTCCATCATATTTTGGTTATAAACATCAAACACAAATATATATTTTAAAGGAAAATTTTCAAAAGTTAAAGCATGCCTTCTGCTGATGGAAATGTACAGTATGGGTGAAATGAAATAAACAGAAAATATAATCACTAAATATAGAATTGATTTGTATGTAAATACATAAATGAAGAATATTTTACTCTGAAGATTTTTCATTTTTAACATGTATAAATTCTTTTTACTAGTTTTATGGTTTTTTTTTTTTAAATTTTTATTGTGATTTTGTAATTGGCAATGGTGGCATTGAGCACAGGACCCAAGCCAACTCAATTAAACAAGGGTCTACAGGGAAGGAAGAGAAGTGAGTGGTGGGCCAGCCCTAGATTGAGTACTTTTTTTTTTTTCAGAATTTCATACATGTATAATTGATGTAGACGATAATTGTTAAGAATTAACACACATATTGAGGAAGATTTGCATTTTATGTTTCACTGCAAAAAATCTGAAGTATCTTCTGGAGACATTAACTTGACACAATAAGCTTAGTGACAAATGACAGAATGTGTGAATTCCAGTGGGGGGTTTGGGAGAGTCCAAGTGGGAAAAAGGGGTATATAAATGCTTAAGACTGATTGAAATGTTTTGTATTAAATACAAAAAAAATTCAATGAAAATAATCTGAAGTGTCAGTTAATGAACTGACGGTCACAGAAGAAATCACAATGAGGATGAAGACTGGTATTCAAATAATGAACAGAAGCTCAATTTTTAGATAAAGAAAAGAGATACAAATAGATTAAAACTTGTACAAACCTTAAGAAGAAATGCAAATTAGACTGATGAGGGTCTGTAAGCATTTCTGTAAAGTCAAATTGTAGATATTTTGAAAACAGGCTGCATGATCTCCATCTAAGAGTAGCAACACTGCCTTTGTACACTAAAACAAGCCTGCATAATATGATAAACACATCACTCTTCCCATAAAAATTTATATATACACACTAAATTTTAATTTCTTACACTTACATGGAACACAATCTTCCTACCAAAAAGAATTTTTTTCAATTCAAGTATAGCGATCATTCCTTGTTGTCTTGTTTATTCCAATAGGGTGGGGGATATTTGACTCACAAAATGTAATTTGCAACCATACGTTCTATCAAATACTTCATTTAATCAAAAGAGAAATTGCATATAAAATGACAATTTGAAAGTTCATCAATATATTTTATCATACTGATGTTCTAGTCACTCTAATGAATAGATTTTGGGTTTATCTCATAGTGATACTTAAAAACATGATTTAAACCTGAATCTGTTCTTCCCTAAAATTATTCCACTTGAAATATTCTTAAAATTCCCATTGGTGGTTAAGTGTATAATCCAATGCTCCATAAAGACCCCTATATTCAGGCATAAGTATATGAAAATAAGTCACTGAGCACTGAGGGACTGAATACAAGATGGTACTGATTTGGGCTCTGTAGAGCAATTCTGTTATTAAACTGCCGAATTACATAATTTCTCATTGAAGTATCCTAAATTTCCTTACTTAATGTGAAAATCTGTCACTTGTTTCCCCAAACTCTAAAACTTTTGGAGATCCCCCAATACTTAGTTCTCTCCTAAGGGAAACATGTTAACACTTTTTCAGTTCAGCTGCTTCATAAACTCTGCACTCAATGAATACTTTGGGTCCATAATCATTAAGTTATGGAAGACAATCTGATAATTTAAAACGAGAACTCTAAAATGTTGTTAATTCTTTGAATCACAAGTGAATTTTTGAATTTCATCCTAGTTAATACTCTGAATAAGAATATTAATTAGGTAGAATAACAGTTTGTAAATATTTAAAGGCTAAACTAAAATGCTTTGGTCATGATTATAAGTATAATGCAACACACACATTATACTAGATTTGTAGATATTTAAAATGATGGTATAACCAGTATTAACTAAACAGAAAAAAAAAACAAAATAATTCCTGACTACAAAAGGTGTTATACTTAGTTTTACATGCATACAATTCCAGCCACGCATGAAAATGACTGTTCCCACAATAAATGAACCAGTCTAAGGAATATGTGAAAACAATATAACCAATTCAATGATCAAATAAAAATTTGATTACCTAAGTAAATTAAGAGAAACTCAAAACTAAAATTAGGGCTAAATAATTCAACATTAGCAAGAATTATACAAAGCCTGATCAAAATACAAACAAAAACACATCAAAAGATAAATGGGTTGGTATATTATATGTCAGGAATTTGAGAACTACTTAATACTTTAAAATTTGTCAAGAACACATTAATCATTAGTTGCATTCAAAATTATTCTGGAAATTTTTTTTAGTATTTGTGAGTATTCATGAAAAATTATTCATAGAAAATATATTTTAATTCTTTGTGAAAAGGAAAACATGCTTATGGATTCTCTTCCACAGAGGAATTATAGTGAACATTAAATGGCATTGTGAATCCAAAGTGTTAAGACAAGATGGTTTATAAAATAAATGTAGAAATGGTAGAAAAATAGGTCAATGAAATGGAACAACCAGTCAAGAACCTAAAATATTCAAATATGAGGACTTGCTATATAATTATGTTATAATTAATGCACTAAGAGTGAAGAATTCAGTAAGAGGATTTTAACCTAAGTAAGTATATTAGTCAGGGTTCTCCAAAGAAACAACTCATAGAATGAATATATATGTATACAGATTTATCAGTTTAGTTCACAGAATAGAGTCCAAGTAGTCCATCAATGGCCACGCCACACTGGAGAGGCTGAGAATCGATAGTCACTCAGGCCATGAGGCTGGAAGTCTCAGTAGTCCCAATCTGGTGCTGAAGGTCTGACAAATTCCCAAAGGTCACCTAGTCTTCCGTCTACAGCAGCAAAATGAACTAACCAGCGAGAGAGAAGGCAAACAGCAAGAAGCCAGGCATTCTCCTCTGCTGTGGCCTTTTATATGGGCTGCCATAAGAAGGTAACACCCACATTTAAAGGTGTATCTTCCAGCTTCAAATGGCCTAATTAAAAAGATCTCTCTCGTTTCAATTAATCCCAGATCCAGTCAAGTTAACACCCAGGATTAGCCATCACAGTAAGTATTTCTAGTGATAGTGGAAACTGATCACTTTATTATGAAGAATAAAGACTGTTTAGAAGAGAAAGAATAATAAATTTATAATTGAGAAACTGAGATGTCTGTGATGTCTGAAAGGACCTATTTATTCCAGGCAATCTCAAGGAAACTCATCTACAAAAGTCATGCAAGGTACATGCTGATTAAAGTCACTGCCTGGGTAACATTTTACTACGTGCTTTATGCTGTCTCTCTCTTTAAAATAATTCTTAACAAAGTTTACTTTGTTTTATGTCATATGGCCCATTAACCCATAAGTTTAAGTGTAATGTAACCCGTAAGTCACATTGGGTTTGGGAGAAAAGGAGAGAGTGATGAAAGAAAAGTAGAGAGGGAGGGAAGCAGGGAGGGAGGGATGAATGGGAATGAACAGAAATTGAGAGCAAGAGAGATATAGAGAAACAGACAGAGAGAAAGAGAGAGATTCATTTTCTCCCAAATATTTCTATGCAAATTTTAAAATACCATCCCAATGTGGATTAAGATGTTTACATTTGAAATTTATGGGGTCATAAACATTCAGTACATAGCAATCTCATGACATAAACATTGCCACAGAGATCTCAATATTTACACATAAAATAATCCAAAGTGAAAACAGTTTCATAGGCCAGGTAATTTTGATGTAAATATTAAGTCTACTGGAAGCATGATTTCAAGTATATTTCTAACAAAAGTTAGAAGGATTGCAATTGTCTCAGTGAAAAGGCCCTCAGTGAGGTTAGTAGACTTTTTGCATCTTGCAAATCTCTGACATGCTTCACGATATGTAGAAGAGCATTGGTAGTGAAAAAATCGATTAAAAATATTTTTTTCAGATTTTTTTGCACAAGCTATATAATACTCTTGGGTGTAAAAGAGAAATATATAGGTGTAATTTAATTTTTCTGTGTCAAAATTTGTGTGTCCTCAATCATCACTTACTTCTTCCAATTTCTCCACAAATATTACAACAAAATGTCAAATCTTTGCTATTTCAGCACACCACTCAAAATGGTGGTGTAATCTTCAAGTGACCTTTCCTAATTCTTAGTGTGTCCTATAGAAATTCTCATTTCTTTATCCTAGTTTATACTTCAACCTGAATTATCATCTTTTTAAATAAACTAGAGCTCTATTTTTTATGACCTTGAACTTAGTTTCTTCATAATCTAGCTTCCTCCATCTAAATGTCCTCATCTGTAAATGTAAAATAGAATCAAACATTTCTTTAGTACTTTTCACAGCAATAATATTATTTTCATGAATGTTTCTGTGTGATTGGATGCAAACCTCTCACCATCATTTTGAGTCACTCAATAGTGTTGAAAAATACCTTTATAGAAATTAAATTTTATTGTATAATTCTTTGAAAGGTTGCATATGGTTATAGAGCTTTTAAATTAACATTTTAAAAATGATAGCTATATATGACTAGTAATAATCAGATACATAGAGATTAAAGACACATGTGTAAACATCTAATTATTAGTAGCATTAAAAATGTAAGAAACAGCACATTTTAAAAGGAAATGGAGACCTTCTTTCCAGGTTAAAAACTCATTCAATTTTATATCTTACAGGGTTTATACTGAGTTCAATACTGTATAACTGTATTAATTCCACTGTGAACCTAAGAATTTACAGCCACTTTTGATATAGAAGTATCCTTGCTTTGGAAATTGTTCCTGAATCTGTTAAAGCTGTAATGAAATGTTTCTTCTAATCATGTGGTTATTAAGTTAAAAAAATAAATACATAAATAAATAAAATGATAGCCCTCCCCCTTACTCCTCCTG
>NW_008342282.1:3086799-3120348 GCF_000622305.1 Nannospalax galili | reverse complement strand
TCCTCTGAGATGTATCATCCATGTCTCATTTTCCAAAGAATACTTATGCTTTCAAATCCCCACAAAAGAAGAGACTCATAATTTCCTTAGCATACATTTCTTTATATTTCCAATTTTCTCAGTGAACATTTTAACTTTCATAGATCGTATGTGTACAAAATGATGATTTACTGTAATTTTCTTGCCAATAAGGACAGATACATGAGAAATAACAATACCTAATGCAAACAGATGCTTATGGAAGAATAAAAAATTGATAGAAGTTATAGAGTGGCAATTGCTTTGTTCCATTATAAGAAATAACTTGATATAAATACGTTATCTAATAGCAGAAATTTGCTTTGTGAGTTACTCTTTCCTTTAGCAGGAAAAAGGACTTTTTTTCAGTAAATATCTATGATGATTTGATTTATAGTTTAGCTAGTCAAAGAATCAGGGCAAAGTAGCCTAGCTTCTTTTTTATTTTTACTTACAATTCATACCACCACAAGCTTGTTGCACTTAGAAAGTTTTCTCACAGATTTATTGTTTCTGATTTATGTGACTTTTCTCTCTGTGATTAACTATATTCTCAAACAACTATAGGTGTCCCCTTTTTCTAATGCTACCACTTACAATGTGTGTAATATATGTCTAGAGATGTTCTTTATTTCATCAATCAACACAAAAATATATTAAAGTTTACCTATGAATATGTTGTTAAAGATAAAACTACACATGTATTTTAATCTATTTTATATTACATAAAGCTAAGTACATAAAGATTTAATTCAAAGAAATGTTACTATGCAAATATGTAAATATTATGATAGATTGCTTATAAGAATTTTTTATTATATAAGAACGCATCTTGTGTATAAGGACAATTTAGTCAGTTCAGGACCCCAGTCCATGGAATTTTATCACTGACAATGGTGAAAGAACATCATCCGCCCAGCTAATCCAGTCTGCATAGGTACTCCAGGGGCTTGTCTCTGCAATGATTCTAGAACCTGTCAAGTTGACCATATTAATACTATATCTAAACCATATCTATACCTCATATCATATAAAATTACCTCAAAATATGGCATATATCTAAATACATAGACACAAAACTAAAATTTTTTAGATGATGCAAAAGGAAATCCTTGGTTTATGGATTTGGTGAAACATTTTAGTGTTGTGGGTTCTTCTCAGGCCAGCTGTGAAGACCCTGACCTGGGTCGGATCCCCTGCTGATTGGGGGGGGCAAGAGGCGTGGAGTCAACACACAGACCCCAGGAGTCAGTTAGAAGCAAGCACTAGGTGAGGTGCTGCAGGCTCCTTTAATGCAGGAGGGGGCAGGCCTTATATTTCCCTTTTCTCCACCCCCAAGTCCCTTTAGTCAGTGTATCGTTTTCTGATTGGTCCGTGCCACGCAGTCTGTCAGCAGTCACTGGACTCTTGAGCAGGGTACTAGGCAAGTGCTTCTTTTGGCAAGCTATTTGTGGTCGTTTTCTGATTGGTCCGTGCCACGCAGTCTGTCAGCAGTCACTGGGCTCTTGAGCAGGGTACTAGGCAAGTGCTTCTTTTGGCAAGCTATTTGTGAACTAAGAAGTGAAGTGAATTCTCGTTGAATCTCAGGGCTCTGAGTCTGCGCCATCTTTGGAGGCCTTCTACTGCATCTTAGACATGTAATCAAAAGTGCAATACATTAAAGAATTTAAGGGGTCTGGAAAGATGGCTCAGCAGTTAAGAACACAGGCTGCTCTTGCAAAGGACTTGGGTTCAATTACCAGCACTCACAAGGTGGATAACAGCTGTTTATAATTCCAGTTCCAGGGCATTCACCCCCTCTTCTAATCTCCACTGGCATTGCAGGACACAGGTGCACTTATATACATGCAGGCAAAACATGCACATAAAATAAAAATAAATAAATATATAAAATGTTCATAAATTTTCCAATATCACTAGTCATTAAGTGAATTAAAATTAGGATTAAAATAACAAACCTGTACACCTATTAGAACAACTACTTTCTTTAAAAAAAATGCAGAACAAAATTCAAAGGATAAAAGAATATGATTCATTTTTTTAAAAAAAAATAAAGATGGAGTACTGACAAGTTATATTACTGTCACGAATTGTTTTAAAAGCATGTGTTTACTCTTATGAAGTGCTGCTCCAAGGTTGTCTCAATGTTGTGTGTTTTATATGTGTGTGTGTGTGTGTGTGTGTGTGTGTGTGTGTGTTTGTATTATTTTCTTTTGAGACAGGATCTCCCTGTTGCCCCAGCTATCCTGGAAATCACTATGTAGACCAGGCTGGCCTTGAACTCACAGGGATCTGCCTGCCTCTGTCTCCCTAGTGCTGTGATTTATTTTTTTATGGGGCTTTTGGTTACTCTAACATTATCCCTTCTGAAGAGGTAACCATAAAATCTTTTAAGGATTAGAAAAAAGCTCCCAAATATTTCTGACATTTTTGGCCTTTAGAATGCAGTAGGTTGCTAAGAGGCCCAAGGACATTGTGTTTTTTAGCCGATAAACCGGCTACTTTTCATTGGGGTCTTTTTATCCTAACTGCCTAGCAAATTCCTACCTCCTTATCACACCATCCTCTGAAGGGGTTACCCAAATTGCCTAGAGGGAATAGAGATGCAGACCACTCTGCCTTTTTCTGTGCTGAACAGGGAGGGCCACAGGGTGAAGCAATTGTAGTACCTGTTCAGTGAGTCTATCTAAAAGACTCCCAAATTGGATAACTCTTATGAGGAGGAAAAGAAAGTCTTTGAATTGGTCAATAGAAGATGTGAAGGAGAAATAAAGGCAAGAGTAATTAGCATTACAAGTGCTACACAGGGAACTAGAAAAAAGTCAGAACAGGGCAATTTTTAAATGTTCATATGAGAGTTCATTGGAATTTCTTTACAAGGGCTTCCATGAAATTTCAGTATTGGGTTCCTTCTTTTTCTTTTGTCTTTCAAGGCTGGACTCTATACAGTAATGGATTCAGGATTTGCTGTCAGGTATTATGAAAGCTGTTGGAGTAGGTAGAATCAGTGTCAGGTCCCTCTCAAAGGCTTCTAGATAGGGTGAGAAAACAAATTTAGCCATCATTTTACAATAGCTGGTTGTCTCCCTTAGCTACGGGTGGGCACTGCAATATTGGAGACCATGATTTGAACTTTTACATTTGAGCAGCACTTTCTGGTTAGGAACAAAATCATCAATGAGAGATAATTGTCTAAATAACTTTTTATATAGACTTAAGCCTAATGCCTGGGAAGCATAATCCCTTGAAATCTTAAAGAAATATACTGATGACTTTACTCTTTGGTTATACTTTCCTTTTGGGTGTTTAAGACCATACAGTTGGCCCCAATAAATCAATTTACTTTTAAATTTGAGGCCACTTGATGATCTGTTCCTCAGGGGTCACATGGGCTTGGGAGGAGCCCCTGGCTCCCTTCTTTTACCAGTTCCATCTATATGAAGATAAGTCAAAGTTCCTGCTTGACCATGTTTGGCTTCCCTTCGAAGAATGAATGTTTCCTCTGCATTGACCCTCCTCTTTGTAGAGTGGGTACTGGTTCAAGTACATCTTATGGGGTCTCTAAGTCCTCCCTGAACAAGAAGAGAGGTGATTCACCACAGTTACATGACATTTTGAGAGATGTTCTATAGTTCCCTGAAACTTGGTAGACCTTGGAGGGCAAGGGGCAAAAACTGTCCTTTAAGTCCCTCTGACCACATTAGTATAGGCCTCAAAGTACGGCTGTTAAACATCTAATAAGGTTAGTTCCACCAGTCTGGTACTTTTAATTATCATGTGCTATGTAGATAAGGCCTGGGTGAAAAAACAAATATTCTCAGATAAACTTTGAGTAGATATATATTTTGTTCCTTACACTAGTTGACTAAACTATGAGCATAGACATTTTAAGATTATGTGTATATTATTTTTGTCTCCTCCTTTATATATCATAACAAACCTAAACAGACCTTCATCACTTGTTTCTCATTTTTTTCTATTTTGAAAAATATCTCCATTCTCATATCCTTTTAATATCTTTACATTCTCATTTTTTAAAAATAATTATGAGACCATAGCATCAACAAATAAATTTTCCATCTGTTGTGAGACTTCTTTTCCTGGGGATGCTAAGCAGTGTTTATTCCCTTTCAAGGTTCTACTGTCAAGGCAATGTTTGATTAAAGTTTTATTGGGGAACCAATTAAATTATTGAGCTTACTTACCAAGATATCTGATATGTATGACCTGAGGGTGTACATACTGGAAAGCCTTTACTAAGCGTAGGTCATGCCTTCTCTTCCTAGCCTTCCTCAGATTACATACTTTATCCCTTCCCAAATCCATGAGGTCATGTGTGATTAGGGTCAAATTACATACAGTAGGCTGCTAAAAGTGGCTGGATAATGCAGTGAGGGTCCGATAACCCTGCTTGGCCCTCCTTTAATGAATGAGCACTCCTGTCAATAAGCTCAACTGTGACAATGTTTAATGATCAGGCTCAGCTGAAGTCATGATGATGGTAGTTATTTCATGGATAAGGGACTTCTATATAGCATCATGTTTTCAAAAGGACCACCAGATGAAGGCAGGATCTGGGGGCTCTCAGGCAATCTCCTGTGTTCTCAGTCCCTCTGTCAGAGAGAAGCCAGGGGGAGGCCAGAATTCGGCACTGTCTGGCAGTCTGCTCAGATCAGAGCTACTACACCTATGGAGGTCCAAACCCACTCTCTCAGAATATGATTCTTTCACACATAGTAAAATACAGGGGCATAGCACTCTAGAAACAGGGTGTTGATTTCTTTAAAAACTAACTATATTCTTGACAATCTGATTCAATCTGCCAGCTCCCACATATCATTCTCTTTTTAACCCTGGCCACAGGCTCACTTCTATTCTTGCACCCAAGACCTCTGGATTACCCTCTTGGCCCAGGTCCCCCATCCCTTGCTTCCTGATCCTTTGTACCCAGACCAGCCCAATTCTTCAGCCTACTTCCCTAGAGACCTCACAGCCTGCCCTCACTCCCAACTCCCCTTTGCAAACACCTGGGACCAGCCTCCTCCCCTGACTGTCTGAGAGTGCCTGAATCCTACTTCTACCAAGCAAGCCTCCCAAATTTTACTGTGCTTGCTGAATAGAAGGACCCACACCTTTGTAGGAAGCCTGAGAGCATATGATCCTTATCTGACTTGGGCCTCTGTGGGAACTCCTGAACAGCTGGATCAAAGCCATCAGGCCTTCCAATATTAAATAGAAAAAGAGGACCTAAAGCTTACACCAACCAGCTTTTCATACCCAATAAGAAAACAACAAAGGCACATAAAGTATAAAGACAGAAACAGACCTAAACTCAAAAAGGAAAGCTTGAGTCTTATACAAGAATCAGAAACTAATTTTTGCTCATCCACCCACACCCTGCACTGTGCTGGCCTCTCTCACAGGGGGGCTCCAAATCGTTTTTATTTTCAAATCCAAGGACTAGCATCACAAACCAGATTAACTCAACACTCTACCATAGATCCCTAAGTCTTGAATCAGGCTGTTTCCTCACCTCCAACTTGCTAGCCTCTATATCAGGCAGACAGGCCTGCTCAGCCAGGACTCTGCTAAGTCAATTCCAACTCATTGTCTTTCTATCCCATTTTTCTCATCCACCCCCACCCTGTCCCCTGCCAGCCTCTCTCACAGGCAGACTTTAATTCTTTTATCTCAGGAGGATTAGCTACCCAATTTCTCTCATTTACCCCACTCAGGCCCTGCTAGACTCTCTAACAGGTGGGCTCCAATTCCTTCAGCTCAAGTCCCAGAACTAGTTTCCCAAACCATATTATCTAAACATCCTACCATAGATTCCTAAGTCCTCACCCAGCCAGTCCCCTCATGGCCAAATTTCCAGCCTCTGGATCAGGAAATCAGACCTGCTCAGCCACGACTCTGGTGAAACAGATCCAGCTCACTGCCTCCCTACTCCACTTCTCTCATTCGCCCCCACCCCAGCCCCTGATGGCCTCTCTCAAAGGTGAGCTCCAATTCATTCACCTCAAGTCCCAGGACTAGCTTCCCAAACCTGATTAACTAAACACCATACCATAGATTCCTAATCCCCTCCCCCACACACAGGTGGTGCCCTCACTGCCAAATTCTCAGCATCCTGATCAGACAGACAGACCTATTCAGTTTACTGACACTCTACTACACTGCAAGAACCTGAAATACCCACCGATTTGTCTTCCATACCTAAACATTAAGTATATAAGTTATATAAATGTTAACAGAACCAAAATTAAATTAAACAAAAACAGAGTAGAAGTTCCTATTGAACACATAACCAACAATGAACATCCATATGCCCAAATGGCAATGCAAACTCACAACCAATATGAAAAACCAGAAAAATATGTACCCTTCAAAACCCAGTAGTTCTGCAGAAGTGTATAACATTGAGAAACATCCTGTAGAAACTCAGGTGCAGAATTTTAAAAAACAATTATAAACATGAGCAAAGAACTTCAAGAAAATACAAACAACCCAAAGAACTCAAAGAGGAAAGACATAAACTTTTGATGGAAGTCCAATAATACACGAATATGCGACTTAATGAAATATCAGAAAAATTCATAATTTGAAAAATTTAAATTCTCTAAAGAGACAGAAATAAGGTAGAAAAACCAAATGAAAATGAACACAGGACTGAAAACCTCAATAAATCAATTAGAAAAAGAAGGATAAAGTCTCACAAGCAGAATGAACAAAATGGAAAACAATATCAACATCGGAGGATAAAGTTGAAGATCTGGACTCCTTATGCAAAGAATATGCAAAATTCAAAAGAACACAGGAATGGAATACTCAGGAAATGTGGAACAACATGAAACAACCAAAACAACCAAATCTATGAATTATATGCATACAGGAAGGAGAAGAATCTTAAACCAATGGCATTGAATAGATCTTCAATAGGATTATAGAAGAAAACTTCCCTAAATTAAGGAAAGATACATCTATAGAAATTCCAGAAGCACATAGGACACCATAAAGACATGATCAGAACAGAAAATCCCCATGACATATCATAGTAAAACCATTAAATGTGCAAAATAGGGGGTACTAAAAGGTGCTGGAGAAAAACAAGTTACATATAGAGGAAAACCAATCAGAATTACAGCTGACTTTTCAATGCAAACTATGACATCCAGAAGAGCGTGGAACAAAGTATTCCAAGTTCTAAACAACCATGGGTGCCAACCCCAAAAAACTTTATCCAGCAAAACTATGTATTAAAGTAAAAGGGAAACCAAAAATTTTCCGTGATACAAATAGCCTGAAAAAAATTCATGTATTCCAAACCAGCACTACAAAGAATACTTTAAGCAGTACAAAGGACTAAAGAAATGAATGAGTATGCCAAAGAGGATACAGAAAGAAAATAAAGGTATAAGAACAGAAACACAAAATAGGGTCACAAACACAAAGAAATTAAAATGACAGTATACAATACACACCTTTCAACAGTAACACTAAACATCAACGGCCCCAACTCTCCTGTCAAAAGACACAGATTGGTGCAATGGATCAAGAAAGAAAACCCATCTTTTCCTTGTCTTCAAGAAACTCATTTCACCTTCAAGTATAGACACTATCTTAGGGTGAAAGGATGGAAATGGCCCAAGGATGTAAGCAGGTGTTGCAATATTGATATTTGAGAAAATAGACTTTAAATTAAAACTCATCAAAAGAGATGAGGAGAGTTACATCATTTCAACCAAACGAACAATTGACCAAGAAGATATCACAATAATGAATTTTATGCAACAACTCTGGAGCACCCAATTTCATAAAATCAGTAGTCCAGGACTACAAAACAGAGACAGACACCAACTCAGTGATAGTGGGCGACTTTAATACCCCACTTTCTTCAATGGACAGGTCAACTGGACAAAGAATAAACAGAGAGACATCTGAATTAAATGACATACATGGAATGGATCTAATAGATATATAGAGAATATCCCACCCAACCACCAAAGAATATACTTTCTACTCAGCAGCTCACGTGAGTTATTCTAAAATTAATCACATTCTAGGGCACAAAGCAAACCTTAAGAAATACAAAACAAAAACAAAAACAAAAACAAAACACAGTACAATAAAGACCACAGTGCAATAAAGCTTATAATCAACAGGAGAAGAAGCTCTAGTAAACACAGGAACTCATGGAGATTAAACAACACACTCCTCAATCATGAATGGTCAAAGAAGAAATTAAGAATGAAATAAAAGTTTTCTTGGAACAAAATGAAAATGAGAACACAACACAACAAAACCTCTGCAATGCCCTAAAAGCAGTCTTAAGAGGAAAGTTTCTAGATCTTAGTGCATACATTAAAAAATTAAAAAGAGCACATGTAAATGACCTGACAGTACAACTCAAGACTCTGGAAAGGCAAGAACAAACCAACCTCAAACCTAGTAGAGAAGAAAAAAACAAAATTCGGAGCACAAATTAATGAAATAGAAACAAAGGAAAAAATACAAAAAAGTCAATGAATCTAAGAGCTGTTTCTTTGAATGACTGAAAAAGATGCAGACCCTTTGCCCAGTTACAAAAAACAAAGAGCAAATCTAAATCAAGAAAATCAAACATTCAAAGAAAATTTTCAACCAATACTGCTTAAATTATTCTAAAAGATAGAAACAAGGAGAACCTCCAAACTCCTTGTATGAAGCCACTATCACTCTAATACCAAAATCAGGTAAAGATACAACAACAAAAGAAAGCTATAGACCCATATCCTTAATGAAAATAGATGTAAAGATACTCAAAAAAATACTTATAAATCACATACACACATCAAAAAGATCATCCACCATGATCAAGTCAACTTTACTCCAGAAATGCAGGGATGGTTCAACATACATAAGCCAATAAATGTAATAAAACATATAAATGGACTTAAAGAAAAAAAATGGTCATCTCAATAGATGCAGAAAAGGCATTTGACAAAATCCAACATGCATTCACAGTAAAAGTCCTTATTGCAAGAACAATAAGACAAGAGAAGGAAATTAACTGGATAACAATTGGAAAAGAAGATGTCAAATTATACTTATTGGCAGATGACATAATATTATACATAAAATATCCCAAAAATTCCACTAGAAAAACTGTTAGAATTGATTAATGATTTCAGGAAAATGACGGGAGAAAAATCAACTTACAAAAACAACTAGCCTTTCTATATGTATCATTAAACAGCACTCAGAAAAAGCACCTGATGAAATGTTCCCATTCTCAATGGTCAAAAAAAAAAAAAACAACATATTGAGGAATAAACCTAACCAAAGACATTAAAGATATCTACAATAAAAATTTCCAAACTCTAGAGAAAAAAGAGAGGAAGACATTAGGAGAAGGAAAGACCTACCATGCTAATGGATTGGTAGAATCAATATTGTGAAAATGACCATCTTACCAAAAGCAATATATAGATTCAATGCAATCCCAATCAAAATACCCATGACATTCTTCACAGAGCATGACAAAATCATCCTAAAATTCATATGGAATCACAAAAGACCCCAGATAACCATAAATATCTTAGGCAAGAAGAACAATGCTGGGGAGATCACCATACAAGATCTCAGATAATTATACAGATATATAGTAATAAAAGCAGCATGATGCTGGTACAGAAATAGACACATAGATCAGTGGAACACAATAGAAGACCCAAACATGAGTTCATAAAATTTCAGCCACCTAATATTTAACAGAGGTGCTAAGAAGACACAATATGAAACAATATGAAACCTGAAACACAAAAACTACTAGAAGAAAACATGGGCCTCACCCTCCAAGAAAGGAATTTCTTAATCAGACACCAGCTGCTCATGCACCAAGGTCAACAATCAGTAAGTGAGACTTCATTAAATTACAAAGGTTCTGTACATCAAAAGAAACACCTAAAGAAGGGAAGAGGAAACCCACTGAGTGGGAGAAAACCCTCACCAGCTACACATATGAAAGATGACTAATATCTAGACTATACAAAGAACTCAAAAAAAGAAGAAAAGAAATGATACAATAAACAGATATGCAGTATCTCTTAACAGAGAGTTCTTAAATGAAGAAATAAAAATGGCTAGAAGCACCTTACAAAGTGTGCAGTATCCTTAGTAATTAGAGAAATTCAGGAGGCAGAGGCCAGCCTGGTCTACATGGTAAGTTCAGGTCAGCTGGGACTACAGGGAGACCCTGTCTCAAAAAGACAAAAAACAAAACAAAACCATTTTAAGATCCCATCTTACCCCTGTCAGATTGGCAAAGATCAAGAAAACAAAAGATTCCCAATGCTGGAGAGGATATGGAGAAAGAAGGCTGCTCACTCACTCCTGGTGGGAATGCAAACTCCTGCAACCACTATGGAAAGTAGTGTGGAGAACCCTCCAAAAACTAAAAAATGAGCCTACCATATGATCCAGTGATACTACTCCTTTTCATATACCCAAAGGACTCCTCATACCTGTACAACCATATTTGTTGCTGCTGTCTTCACAATAGCTAAGAAATGGAAACAACATAAATGTCCATCAACTGAACAATGGTTAATGAAAATGTCCTACATCTACTCAATGGAGTTCTATTCCAGTCAGCGAAGATGAAATTATGAAACTTGCAGGTAAATGGATGGAGCTACAGACTGCTATACTAAGTGAAGTAACACAAAATGCAGACAAGTAACACAAATGCAGACAAGAGACATATGTTCTCCCCAATTTGTAGACTGTAGCACCAATCCCTTATATATGAGTAAATACATTCTGATGTAACACCAGGAGCCACGTAAAGGCAAAGGATACATGGAGGTAAAGGAAAAGAAACAACATGAAAGGGGGATTGTAGGGAACAGATGTTACCTGAGGGAGGTGGAAAAAGTAGGAATAATTGGCAGGGAGGAGAGGAGGGAAGGACATGCAAGGGACCATAGTATGGGAGAGGGAGGGAACTCAGGAGATGAAAGATGGCAGGAGTCAGTAGCTATTGGGGAGAGGTTGGGGATAATTATTGCACTGTGATAAGGGAGGGAAGAAGGGAGGTGTGAAGCTGGACAGTAGAAAAAATAGTGGAGGCGAGTGAATCTCAGAGGGCTAGGAAACTTAGAGGGAAAAGTGGCGCCCTAGAAACCCTATGAGAAATACACATAGAGTGTCTGAACATTAATGCATATGTATATCTGGGAGCTGCTTGGCAAGGAACACAGTGCCATATAGACGAGACCACCCTTAGAGTGACAAACATGCTGTATAGCACTCATCAAAAATCTTTTTGCAACAGATGGAGGCTACTTGCAGAGCTGCATACCTGGTCAGGCACAGAGAACATACACTTGGGAGAGGCCCTGTTGTAGGTGACACATCTGCAGTCAAATATCTACAACTAAGGCTTATGGAACGTAGCAGAATAAGGGGTACAGAGAGAAACAATGCACCCCTCAACTCTAACCAGGGACCTCACCCACTCATGACTCAGGGACCATTTCAAAAAGGAATCAGTAAGATTGTAAGAGCCTGGGCTACATCATGAACACAGGAAGGTGGAAGCTTCCAGGCCACTGGAAGTTTGCCCATATGAGCCTGTGTCAGTAGTAGAGTTGCGCTCTGGACCCATGTCAGCTCAATTAAACAAGGCACCAAAGGGGAGTTGTGAAATATGTGGCAGGACAGCACTAGATTGAGAACTATTTGAGACTGCTTCTGGGTGAATGAGAGTTTGACTTACATATGACCACTAAATGGACTGACTAGACTCCAATGGACACATTTACACTGAAGGATATTTGGGTACAAACACGTGAATGAATAGGACTCAGCATGCATGGCAGCGTGCAAAGTGTTCGATGGGAAGATAGGGGGAAGCATGAATGGGGGAGGGGGTCTGGATTTGAGAGGGAAATGTATGAAATTAAAGAAAACTATTCTTGTCATAGAACTATCACCTGTATTCTTTTCCAGAACAATAGGAAATGCACATCATAGTTTTTCTGTGGTAGTTGCCAACTAAACTAAAAGCAAAATGATCACTACATGGTAAAATGAACTTATGGGTACAGTCCTTGGGTTTCATTTTTAGAGTAATTTTTTATTTTTATTTTTTTCATTA
This sequence comes from Nannospalax galili, assembly GCF_000622305.1. NCBI lineage: Eukaryota > Metazoa > Chordata > Mammalia > Rodentia > Spalacidae > Nannospalax > Nannospalax galili. The sequence goes on along the minus strand of NW_008342282.1, from coordinate 3,108,188 downwards.
TTACATTTCTTTATTGTGTGTGTCTGTGTGGTAGGCGTGTGTGCATGTGTTACCATTGTGCATGTGAAGATCAGAGGAAAACTTTCAGGAGTTGGCTCTCTCCCTCTACAACGTGGGGCCTTGGGATTGAACTCAGGTCATCAGATCTGCACCAAGAGCTTCTACCCATCTATCTGGCCCTAAGATTTTAGTATAATGTTGTCTCTATGGTAATTGTAATGTTTTATCCCTTTATATTTCACTCTAAGACTGATATAAAGAAATACTTTTCATTTGAGAACTATGTATTTCATTGCTATTTTATGACAAGATATAAAAATACATTAAGTTACACTTACATTGAAATGATTCCTTTTTATTAGTAATATATTAAAATATACTGCAAAGCATGGACTCATTTAAGAATTACAGACATTTTTCAACAACAAAATAAAATAGATTAACTACAAAGAGAACTTCAAACAAAATCTGTATCACTGAACGTTATGCTAGATTTAAAATTGGGTGCAATTCTTTGATTATTATAATTTCTCTTTTATGTCCTAATTTTTAAAGCTGTGTGCACTTACAGAAAGACTTAAGAAATTCAAAATATGTTCTACTTGAAAAATTAAATTTTTACTAAATGCATTCAGTCTTATTAAATGTGCTGCAGATTCTTTTTAAAACTAAAACTTGGCCTATAGTGCAGGCTTATATTATCACTACTCAGGAAGCTGAGGCAGGATGTTTACAATTTGAACACCTGCCTGAGCAACTTAGACAAAAAGGGTTAGGGATTTTGCTCAGTGGAAAAGTGCCTGTATAGTATGTGCAATCCTTAATAGTGGAAAAGATGAAATAATATAAAAATAAAACCCTTGCTGTAATATAAATTGCATCATGAGTGATACCTAGGAACCAATGGCCTAGTCATGTGGAAACATAGGAGTTGGTATTTTCGAGAGGTATATCTACTCATTGTTCATAATATCAGTCTATTATCTGAATATATTGCTATGCATATATATATATATATATAATATTAACCTTTGTGAACTCAGTAGATTTCGTTTTCTCACAGTTTTGGAATTTGTGGCTTCATGCACATTACTGTAAAGCTGAAACCACAAGCTACCATCACCATCTGGTCACTTTCTCTTCTTTACAATAGTGACCACTTTATCTGTACTGTGGTTACTGTAGGAAAAAACCTGAATCAGAGTTTTTGTTATTTGTCTTCTAGCCATATTAATTCTACTCAGTTTCCACATACACAATTATTCTAAGGGTCTCTTTGGCCCAATTATTCACCTACCTCATCATTTTTTTCAACAGAAGCTTACACCATAGACTAAGGTGTAAATGTTTTTTTTTTTTTTTAAATCAGCATCATTTTATAGAAAGAAATTAGCCATGAAAAAAATAGATATAACAAATTGCTTGCAACCTGCCACCAGGTGTTTTATTGAATCCTCAACCAGAAACAAGGAGAGTGTTAGAATTCTTGAGTACTGAGGCAGAGGAGACTGGGCAGTTTGCTTGTGAAATCTTTTATACTAAGGTTTTATAGCTTTGGCTCCTTTTTATAGTTTTTATTCTGGCTATGATAAATACCTTGTGTACTGGAACTATGACTATCCTAAGCCTAACAAAAAGCAAGTTATCAAATGATGATACTCAGTATTCTTTTCTTCCATAATACCATATGTTCAATTTTAATAAATTTTAATATTTAAGAATGTTGCCACATATAAATTCAACTCATCAGTATTTGCATATGATAGTAAAATTTATGTAATATCAATATATATTTCACAGACACTATAATGGTGAAAATTTAGATTATTTGATTCTTTGTTACTAGTGCAATGAATCCTTCATGAAATATCTCAGTGTTATATTTTATTTTTAATTGAATTTTCATAATTTTCTTTTTAAAAATACATACTTTTTGAGCTTTTATAATAATTTCATACAACAGTTCTTAATAAAATTTAGGCCCCTTCCCCCATTCATGCCTCCCCCATCTCCACAGAGAACCCCTATGTATTCTATCATACATGTTAAGTCCTATTCATTCAGGCACTTATTTTCATAAAATATAATTTGATGGTTTTTAACTGCCCTCTCTTATCTGAACCTCCTCCAACTGCCCCCTGCTCAATTTAATGTAAACTTTTATATAAAATAAAGCCTACAGTATCTGAATCTGATTTGTGTCTTAACCATAGACATGGGGAAGTGGGTAAGAAATCCTAACCCAAACTAAGGAATTCTTGGCAATTGATGACTACTGGGAAGTGGGGAGTCAATGTTCTATTTTTAATATATTAATTTTTCAAAGAATATATATATATATACATATATATATATATAATGTGTCTGAGTATTTAGACTGCATGCATGCCAGTGTGTCAGTACATGAAATGCCTGCAGAAGCCAGAAGAGGGCATTATATACAGAACTGGATTTATGAATGATTGTTAGCCATTATATTGGTGCTAGGAACTGAGCCATTGTCCTCTGCAAGAAAAACCAGTGCCCTTAACTGCTGAGCCATCACCCCAGCCCCATGGCAGAAGAATACATCTGAAACAAAAAATGACTAGTGCTATAGACATGGATGCCTTTAGTCTCCTAGTACTTCTATCACTGTATACATTTTGATTGATTCTTCTTTCTTGTAGTGAGTATGCACCAAATTAATACAAGCTCCCCAAACCCCAGTATTATATTTTTCACCTTTCTTGCAAAAAATGCCATTTGTTGGGACTGGAGAGATGGTTCAGTAGTTAAGAGCACTGACTGCACTTGCAGAGGAAGCAGGTTCTATTCGTATCACACACATGGTAGCTAACAACCATTGGTAACTCCAATTCCATGGGATTCAACACCCTTTTCTGACCTCTGTGGGCAATGCATTGCATAAAAGCTCATATATATATATATATATGCAGCAGTATATCCATACACATAGCAAAATAATGAATAAAATACTTTTTTAAAAATGCCATTGGTTTCATTAGAACTTATGTTTTGTAAATTTGTCCTTTTTTCTTTCCTTTTCTTTCTTTTTCTTTTTTCCTGTTTTGGTATTTTTCTTAGAGACAGGGTCTCCCTGTAGCCCCAGCTGGCCTGGAACTCAAAGAAATCTGCCTGCTTCTGCCTCCTGAGTGTTGGGATTAAGGTGTGTGCCATTATGTCCAGCTGCCCTTTTTTCTTAACATTCTTGCTGATGGTATTCAAATAAATGTGTGTAAAATCTCTTTTTACTTAATTTTTCCTTTTCATATTATATATGTATATATCAATTGCAAAAACAATGGTTTTCCAAAAATTCAATAAAAAATAAAAGGTTTTGTTATGATATAATCATTCATGTATATAATGAGCTTTGATCATATTTGCCCCCTCTGTTACTCTCTCGTTGCTCTTTTTTCCCAAAATAGCCTAACTTCTGCATATGTGTCTATGTGTGTGTACATTTATATGCATATATTTTAGATTCCACTTCTGAGAAAAAAAATCTGTGATATATGTCTTTCTCAGTAAGATTTATCCCACTTAACATGAAGACCTTTTGTTCTTATGTTATATTGGGAATTAACCAGGACCTTACACAAGCTAGGCTAACAGTCTAGCACTGAATTATATCTCAAGCCCTCCTTTATTCTGGATAAGTAATTTCATTGTGAATATATACCTCATTTTCTTTATTCATACATTAGTTTGTGAGATCCTAGGTTGATTTCCTAACTGAGCTATAAGCAGTATGACAATAGGCACGAGGCACACATTTTTAAGTTAATACAGCCATTTCACTTCTTTAAAAGTTTTATATAGGGGGCTGGAGGGATGGCTCAGCTGTTAAGAACACTGTTTGTTCTTGCAGAAGACCCAGGTTCAAATCCCAGCACCCACATGGCAGCTAACAACTGTCTGTAAGGCCAGTTCCAGGGGATCTGACAGCCTCTTCTGTCTTCTGCGGGCATTTCATGACTAGAGTGAACTTACCTACATTCAGGCAATACACACATACACATAAAAATAATAAATAAAATATTTTTTAAAAAGTTTATATATTAGAAAATATCAACTTTATATATGTGTATAATTTACATATGAATAATGGATTGCAATTGTCATTATATGATTTTATTTTATTTTTATTACTAAACTTGTGATATTATGGTGGATTATTCTTTAACCTTTTTATTTATTAGTTTTATTTTCTGTGTTTGAGTGTATTGCCTTCATATGTGTAATTGCACCCATGCCATGCAGTGCCCACAAAGATCAGAAGAGGGCATCAGATTCCCTGGAACTAGAGTTGCAAACAGTTTTTAGCTACCATGTGGGTTTTGGGACTCGAACCCAGGTCCTCTGCAGGAGCTGCCAGTGCTCTTAAGTGCTGAGCCATCTCTACAGTCCCATTTTATCAAACTTTAAACTACTTATTCTATTGATTTTTTTGTTCTTTCTCAGGGATATCATGGTGATCTGTATTTTGAAGAGCTAGCTAATCACTAGTATGAATACTTGCTGATCGACCTTGCATAACAAAATCAAGGTACAATGACATCATATGTGTGGGCCTTTTACATAATAGGATTTCTTTCCTTAAAATAAAAAAAAACAAAGAGAACCACTCTCTCAGCCATAAGATGAGGCAGTAGGAAGACAGTCTTCTATGAGTTAAAAGGAAAGTTTTACCAAGAAACTAAATCAAGTGACCTCATCCTGTTCAGCCTCTACAACTATGAAAAATAACTGTTTTGATTTAAAGGACTCAATCAGTGATATTATATTATGGCTGCCTATCTTTAGTTTGATAAACTAAAACATTATAATTTTTTTCTGAATATCTAATTTGAACTATTCTATAGAGGTCATAATAATGTTTCAAATTTATTTTAATGTAAATAGTAAGGTTGGAAGTTGGATTCACTTTTCACTTTTGTATTTAGACTGAATATCAATACTGAATAACCAACTTTATCCTTAAATTTCTAATGGTTTCTTTATTTGATTCTACATCAAAACTTTGTCTTTGAATCAGATTATAAAAGGTTTTATGCCAACCTAGTCTATGTGAAACTTTGTCTCAGGAAACAAAAATAAGAGAAAATGAAATAAAATGAAAGTTTTTAGGGACTGGAAAGATGACTTAGCAGTTAAGAATGTGTCCAGCTCTTACAAATTACCTGAACTCAGTTCCCAGAATCCATGTTGGGCAGCTCATAGTCTCCTGTAATTTAAGTTCCTCTGGATCTGATGCCCACTTCTGGTCTCCTTGTATTCACACACAGAGTACACACACATTTGCACATTAAAAATACATAAAATCTTTAAAATGAAAGATTTGAAGCTAAGTGTGGTGGGACACACCTTTAATTCCAGGACTCCTGAGGCACAGACAGGCAGATCTCTATGAGATGAAGCCAGCCTGGTCTACACATTGACTTCCAGGCCAACTGGTGCTACAGGGAGATCCTGTCTCAAAAACAAGACATTTTAAAAGCTTCGAGTTTGAAATATATATTTTTAAACAGCGGTATAAAACTTCTCAAATTTATGATGGTTCAATGTAATGATCTTTTGTTTTTATGATATTTATAAAGTTGCATACATTCAGTAGAAACTTGACTTCAATTTTTGAATTTTGAAAATTTCCCAAGTCAGTGATAGTCAGAAAACACTTCTCACGGTGAGGAGCAAAACAGATGACACTACAGTCTCTCTCCAAGCTTGGTGTTCAGTAGCTCTTGTGTGAGTGCACTTTGACTTACAGTTTTTCCAGCCTAAAATGGCTAATCAGGACCTAAACCTTTATGTCTAGAATCATCTAGTTTCCAAACTTTTTCATTTTTGTTCTTGCTAAATTTTTCTATGATGAAATATTTTACTGTAAATATAAGATGTGCTTTAGAGCTTTATGCTGTACTAATGCATAAGCAAAGTTTTTTTTTTTTCAATTTCAGAAAGTATGCATTTTGGAAAAAGATGATATACTAATTTATTGATTGATTGATTGATTGATTGATTGATTGAGTATTTATTATTTTTTGAGAAAGGGTCCTCCTGTACCACCTGCTGTCCTAGTACTTGCTATGTTGACCAGGCTAGTCTTGATCCTTCAGAGATCTGTCTGCTTCTGCCTCCCGAGTGCTGGGATTAAAGACGTGCCATCAAGTCGGCTACTACACCTTAATTTTAAAAAGAATAAGTTATTACTTCTCTCCATGGCCTTAAAAGATTAGATAACATTAGCTTTCTGTTCAGCACTAATTTTAACCACTGAAACTCTGAGTGAACTTCTATATCACACCCCTGCCTCAATGCTTCAGGGATCATTGCAGAAGAGAAGGCAGAAACATTGTAAGAGACACAGGCAGTGGATGACTATAAGCAGTGTTTTCTGGCTATAACAGGCCCTTTGCACAGACGCACTCACCTCAGTTGTGCCAACATGCATAAGGCCGTCCCAAACTCAAAGGTGACAAATTCCCAGCATGGAGGAGGGAATTGGGCAACAAGCCCCACCCCTAGTTGAAGATCTTTTGGCAACTGATAGCTGTAAGGAGAGGGAATTTGAGTTTTCTTTAAGGATGTGACCCTGGTAGTCAAACATGATCTAGAGAATGACCACACAACTGAGTATATGGACAGCACAAACTGAGCTTGTATAAAAGGAAAAATGAAGATTGAATATAAGGTGAGTAGGGAAGGCAGCTGGATTTGGGAGGAGTTGGGGGGAGGGGTGAATAAGATCAAGACACATTGTATGCAAGTTTCAAAGTGTCAAATTGAAAAAAATGAGAGAGAGAAACACTTTCCAGTAAGGGAGCTAGACCAGAAAGATTATTATACAATTAATGTTTTCCAAGTTTGTTATACTGAGATATTTACAATTTATGCTTGCTTAGATATACATTATTTTAATCAAGGTTCCACCTCCTTTTTTAATTTAAATTTTTGTTAAAGAAGTTGGCTAATGAGGCTGGTGAGATGATTCAGCTGTTAACACTGGCGGCTCTTGTAGAGGACCCAGATTCCCAACAACCACCCCACGTAGTGGCAGGTAACAATCATCTATAACTCCAGGTCCAGGGTAAATGATGCCCTTTTCTGACCTCTGTAGGCATTTTACAGCATGGATGCACTTACATACATGCAGGCAAAATAGCCAAACATAGAAAATAAAAATAAATACATAAATGAAAAAAATTTTAATGAGGTTGGCCAACCCCTTAGAATTCTATCAGTATATTCTACATCTGTAGATTCTCTACCTCTTTGTGCTTATGTGGCATTTTAATTTCATTTATACAAATGTCCTTTATCAATACATTTTGTTATGACACCAAAAAATATTATATCCTCTTTATTTTTTCTAAAGAAAATTAGGGAATGCTTCTTTTATTAAATTTTTAAAGGGTGTTTAAATTTCCTTGCTTAGAGACTGATTTACACATATCAAAGTTTAATTAAGTATTCATTTCACCATTTTACAAATGTTGATCATGTTTTTGTTTCAACTAAAATCTTTTGTGATTTTTCTGTTCTTTTCTTATTTGAAAAGCTTAAGCTTCATTTTTGTATTTGTATCATATTTAGAATTCATTTGCATCCCAACTTGAGACTGTGTTAGAGAACTTTGTTGCTTATTTATATTTTAGTTCATTTATGTCATTTTGTTACTTTCATTATGCTTCCAGAATGATTCCATGTCTTTTTCTTTGCTTCTTCTTTCATCATCTTTTGGTTTATCATCTGCTGTCTTGTGTGTTTATTTTTTGAGACAGGCTCCCTCTATAGACCAGGCTGTAACTCAGAACAATTCTCAAGCCTCACTTCTGAGTAATGAACTAACAGGCATGAGCCACCACACTGTTCTCAGAGTGTGTTTCTTTCAAGATGTATAATATCAGTGTATGAAGATCTACTATTGTTACACTGAAACTGAACAATCTAGGAATTCAAATACTTAATATGTGAAAATTTGCTTAGTTTACAGAGGTTAATTACTAGTTTTGGCATATTCAAATTCTTAATATTTTTCCATGGACCTGGCAAAATTCAAAGTTACATGCTTTATTTTGTTTCATTACTATATGGAAAATTTATAACCTCTGAGGATAGTGTGCACACTCATTATTAATATAATACTATTTTCTTGTCCACAAGCCAATTTTTTCAGGGTTGTTACTTTTTTTATTGTATTGAATTCATTGTGTCACCTTATAAAGACATATAGTTAGATGTTGGTTGTTCATGACATTTCTCAGGGAACACTTTTTAAAAAATATTTTGCTTATTAATTTTATTTTCTGTATATGAGTGTATTGTCTGCATGTGTATAAGTGCACCCGTGTCTTACAATGCCCATGGAGTTTAGAAGAAGACATCCGATTCCCTGGAACTGGAGTTAAATACAGTTGTAGGCCACCATGTGGATGCTGGGAATCAAATCCAGGTCCTCTGCAAGAGCAGCCAGTGCTCTTAAGCACGGCGCCATTTCTGTAACCCCTCAGGGAGTAATTTTAACATGTAAGAATTTGCTAAGTTTCTAGGAGACTGTGTTGAAAATTAAATTAGTTTCATAGTCTAGTTCTTAAATTCATACCTTAGATATTACTAGGTACTTACTATGACTTGTTTTATTATTGTCCCATTATGGACTTCAACATTTTATCATTTATAAATAAATCATGAATTACATACTTTATACAAGCTTAGTGTCTATGCCTCATCATGAGACTTGAAGAGGATCATACGAGAGGGTAGCCTCTGTTTAACTCAACTTACTGAAGTATTTTCAAGGAAAATAAGGATCTTAATCCTTATTTTCGGTCTCATCATTTATCTGTATCAACTTGTCAGCAGGATGTTTGCTTACAGAGTTTGTGGTTAGAATGCTGGCAGTGATCCAGTGCTAGTCTATGGTTTTATCCCTGTTTGTCATAGACTTCTACAATGACTTTCAGGCAGGGGACATTTTTTTTAGCATTGTTTTTTTCTTTTCTAAATCTATAATATTTTTCCTGGCTTTAAGACTTTACTGATAGCCCATCAATATGTAGTATGTAAGTTTCCTTCTCACTGTGCCAGATGTTTACGGTATAAAAGAAATGTGTTACTTCACTTTTGGGTCCAGATAGAGGCTTGAGTTTGCTGAATCACACTGCAGCCTAAATAAAACTTCTGCTTCCTGTGCAGTACCTATCCTGACTGATCTTTTCCACTACTGTTTTTGTGCATTGGCCTCAAAGGCAGAGGTAGATATGGCTTTTTGCCTCCCTTGTCTTTGTGGCTTGGCTTCCCTGACATGCTGGAGGATGACTTCTGCTTAACAGAGTTGCAGGGTGTTTTAGCCAATAAGGGGAACAACTCATTTGGAGTCTCGCTGCCCCCAAGCACAATGTGACACAAGGGACACAGGAACCAGAAATGGGAATTTGGAGCACGAGCCAACTGCACAGTTCAGACTTGGGTTCACTAGGAGACCCTTTGAAATTGGTGGAAGAGGGGCTCGATTATCTCCTTAGAAGGGTCCAATAGTGCCCTCTGACTAGACTTTTCCTGGAGAAACTAAGAGCTAAATGGACTGGAGTGCACCCAAGTAGTTTCTGGACAGTCAGGGTCCAAGAGTGACAAAATCATGACCCCTTTTAGGTGACAATATAAGATTTTTTAATTGGAATTCTAGGTTGAGGGTAGCCTAGAAAGTTTGGACTGACCTTGTCTACATGAAAGTATGTGTGGTTATACAACACTGAGAGAGGGCATGATCGAAACCTCAAATCTACAAGGAGCAACTCCTGCACTCCACAAAAGAAGGGAGTGAGGGGTGACTTAGGGGGAACTTACCAGTGTACAGTCAATAGTCAGGAAACTATCCCGATTAATTCTTCTTCATGTATCAATGAGTAGACTTATTATTGGAAATACATGAGGTCCTCAACAAGTATATTTGTTGGTACTTCTACTGAATGTTATGAACAACAATTTGGAAAATGGTTTGCAAAACCTAACTGTATTAAGCTTAAAAAAGTTTTAAAGTTCTTATGTTTTCCACTAGGTTTACCATAAATCTCACAAAACCCACATAGTTCCACAATGTAAGCACAGTCACTCTTAAGTTATTACACTATTTATGTATGTAAATTATAATCAAAGTTTTGTTCATAAGGTAATGTAATACAATGCTATCAACTGAACTGAACCATTGTTCAACTTGATTAATTTAACTGTGCTTACTTATAGAAGGCAATCACATTGTTCTTGTTGATTTTGGATAATCCTTCATATAAAATAAAAATAAACAGGTGACTCTTTTTCCAAATATCTGGCCATTCTTCCCAGCCCATTGGTCTCAGGGAGGAATGGAGATACATAGATTGAAAAAGGCTTAAGAGAGGAGGCCCAACCCATTAAGACTAATGAAAGGTCTTTCACAATACTGGGTGAAGACTTTCTGATATAGATCGTATTGGGTGACCCTAAAACCACTCAACAATCCTTCAACTATGCTCTGTGAATAAGCTCAGTTGAATAAATTTAATGTAATCCAACATTGGTTTCCACTAACACCTTTAAAAAGGGAATAAAAATTACTTTGCATCCACAGGAAAAAATTTCATAACAAAAACTAAGTTATTTTGTTATTATATTTCATGATATTAAAATATAAAATAAATATATTCTAGAATCTTTAAGATTTTTGTCAATCACTTGTCTTTCCTTTTCATAGATATTTATTAACAAATGGTATAATTCTATGATTTTTGATAGTTGAAATTTACCAGATCAATAACCATATTTAAGTATAGTTAAATTCAAACTTCTGGATTTTTGATATGTATTGTCATATAGCTTATAAAATAATCTACTATTTAAAAAATAATTTTATTGAGTTTTTGTGCATTTCATATAATATATATTAATCAAATTTAGACCCCCATCTGTGCCCCTCATACTCCCCCGCAGGAATTTTAGCAACACCTCCGAACACTGAGGCTTCTGTTGCTGCTCCTGTTCGCCCTCAAGAATTTGACAGGAAGACTCTATCGCTGAATATATTATATACTTGAGGCATAGAACATGGAGATTTCAAGCTGGAAGAGACCTCCATGCTTCATCCTTACTGGCTAGCTTTCAACCTGCTGGAAGGTGCTCTTCATGCTATGACAAGAGAAAAGCAGTCATCAACTTGACCCTTACCCTGTTATGAACGCTAGAAGCTACACAATATTTTAATGAAAATGAATTTGAGGGCATTTGCAATGTGGAAGCCTCTTTTTTGTTTTTTGTTTTGTTTTGTTTTGTTTTCCGTATTTCACACAACTTATCTTTATACTCCTTCCCCCATCTGCACCCTGCCATACCCCCATCACCAGATGTCATGCATTCTGTCATTTATGTTAAAGCATTTTGAGTTAATTTAGTGTGCCCAGAAGTCCTTCAGTGCAAGTTCATCGGCTGGGGTTTAGTCAGCCTCTCTATAGATATTCCCTTCAAGATTATCAACTATCCCTCAGCCAGCAGTAATCATCTACCAGTAATTCTTTGGCTAAGGTTGGGGCCTGCTACCCATTTCTCCAGTTCTATGCTGGGTTTCTGTCTACTTGAGTTTGCATGAGTCTTGTGCAAGCTGATACCGTTGCTGTAGTTTCACAGGAGTAAGATCCCATATAATCATGAACCTCTTCTCCTGGCTCTTGCACTCTTTCTGCCCCCTTTTCCACTGTTCTCCCTGAGTGCTGGGTTGGTACAGTTCAATATAGTTCTGTCCAGGGACCCATACTCTGCAGACTCTTATTCTCTAAACTTTGACCATTTGTGGCCTTTTGTGTTCATTGCCATCTACTGCATGAGTGAGTTTCATTGATGCTGGTTTAGAGATGCATTAATATTCTCTCTAGTCCTTTTACTCTGTTCTGTGAGCCTTAGGTGCAGAGGTTTCATTGTAGGTGTGTTCCTTAGGGTTGGGCATCTCACAAACACTTATTCTCTGTGTGTGACCAGTTGTGGAACACTATAATAATCTCCATCTGTTGCAAAAGAAACATCTTTAATGAGTGGTGACTGTCATACTTGTTTCTAAATATAAGGATCCATATTTAGCAGAAAGTAAGAAATTATAGTTGTCTAAGGATGTGATACCACTGGGGTTTTCTCTCAGATCTATGACCTCTCCAGCCATGTGTATTTGGCTATGTTTACAGTATCACATTATTTCCCTCAGATTGAATAGCCCATAAGTAAAAGTAGGTAGCTGTTGATTACCCCTAAAACAAACATACCACTACTGCACCAATATCGTCTACTGTACCAGTCATTGTTGTGGTTATTAGACCTTAAAGTTGGGGTTGGACTATCAGAATGTGGAAGTCTCTTCAATGATGAAGGCTTCTATTTGCCTTTCATGTAAATAGACATATAATATTGTAGACAGATACCTGGGAGCAAAATTTATGGATTATGAGCCACATAGTTCAAAATATGTCCACTCACACATTTTGGCATTTTTACACATTTCAGTTTCTACAATATGCTGCCTCAATTACTTAAAAGAGTCATAGTTTATAAAATTAAATACTACAGTGCACATTTATCCCTGTGACCCACTTTATTATAGAGGCTTAACTGGCTGTAGAATAAGACTTGCAAATATTATCAGGTCTTGCCACCATGAACTTTATGTTTGTCTTTTCTGGAAATAGAAATTTGGTAGAGAAATTTTCTCAGTATGAGCTCTGAAAATGTCATAATTTTATATTTAGTCTGCAATTTTATATTTTATTTGTTTTTAAGTCTCATATAGCCCAGGCTGTGCTCAATATGTAGTGGAGAATAACCTTGAAATCCTGATCCTTCTGCCTCTGCCTCCCAAGTGTTGGGATTACAGACCTGCACCAGTGATTTTACTAAAATAGCTCCAATATTTATTTGTTTAATTTTAGTTATAGAATATTAAACTCAGGGCCTTGTCCGTGCTACACAAGTGCTGTGCCTCTAATTGTAATGTCATGTTTCTTCATAGAAAATCATCTTGTTTTAACTTTTCTTTAATTTTAACATAATATTCTCTAACTTCCCTTCATTTTTCTTACAATAATAATATTCTTAATGCTACATTATTCACACATATCCATGTATCTTTTTCTCTACAAAAATATTTTACTTTTCTCAGTTTATTTTGGTTTCCTGTAGTGTGGTTTGGTGTGCCTAGATGCTCATGTCAGCTGGGTTCTGTAACTGTGGGAGGTGTTTTAGGAAATCTCCATCCACTCTCTATTGAAATACATGTTCCATTCATTCTGTCTCTCTCCTGTTTGGATACTCAAATACACATATGTTTTATTATTGGATATTGACTGTCTATCTTAAATCACATTCTATATCTTTCACATTTTTATTGATATTTCATTTAAAAATATTCTACTGAGTCTATGTTATATGCATAGTTATTTTGCACTAATGCATAAATCTACCATACAGCCCATTGAACCATCTCTTTGAAAATATTTGATTATATCTATTCATGCATTATTGTGTATGTATGTGGAAGGCATGTGCCAAAGCATACTTGTGAGTTAAAAAAAAGTTACCAGAGTTAGTTCTCTCCTTCCACAAAAGTTCGTTCCATGGATTGAACTCTGGTTTTCTGGCTTGGCAGCAGGAGCCTTTACCCACTGAGCCATCTTGCCAGACCTTAAAACTATTCTTTCATGGTTCAGTATTTATAAAATAAGACATTTTAAGTTTTGTTGAAATATCAACAAAATATTCAAATATTTTTTTCTTTTGGAACATTTTTTTCAACTTTCTTACTTTTTAAACTTCTAACCATTCATGAATATGTACATTTTTAACATATGTATTATTTTATCAGTTGTTGTTGTTTAAAGTATTTCAGCTTTCAAGTCATCTTCCAGTCTGCTTTATACTAACTTGTTTTTCTATAAGCCATGTGACTTAACATTTATTTAAGAATGATAACTCTCTTAATATTTAATTCAGCTCTGTCTGTATTTTGTATTTTTAACTCAACTGAGTAAAGCTACACCTTCCAACTTTTTGACTGTGGATTCAAAACTTCCTTTTATGTGGTGCTTGAAGCCTCAACATTTCTAGAACCATCCACAGAGATTTCGGTTTTGCTCCCACTTTGCTCTTGTCAAAAACTTCTCTGTTCTCCAAACCTGGCCTGGTCTTTGTGCATGTTGTATGATCAATGTTAGTTATGCTTTCTTGCTTCTAGTCTTTCACAAATTGTGCTTGACCAAAAGTGTAATAGCATTCTCTTTTATAAGCTAAATAGATGGCCTGACACAATTTCATGGATACAGGAGGCCGAAAGGAGTTGTGTGGGTCAGAGATAAAGATTGTATTTCTCTCAAGACAAGAGTTCATATTCATATTGAATCATCAAGGCCAAGAGCAATGAGGAAGACATAAACTGAGCTGGGTGCTGCTTGTACTGAAGTTACGCATCACAAAAAAACAAACAAACACAAACAACCATTTAGCTGTGTAAATCCAAGTCTGTGTAGTGGGCTTAGTCAATCCTGTATGACTTTGCCCCATGGGATAATTCATTTTCTTTATGTTGAGTAAATAATATTTCTCTCTTCTAGAAGTAGACAGCTCTTTCTGCTTTCCAAAGATTTGTGTTATAAAGTCTTGAATAAATAATATAGCACAAGGTTCTGTCAGTTCCTTAATCAGAATGGTAAGAGATCCATGGCATCACTGCCTCCAACAGAAACCTAAATTTCTGAAAGTAATATTTATTTTCTCTTTTGGCCTCATCTTAGACTTCAGAGTTACATTGCTATATGTAGGTGCAAGATTTCATTTACCTCAAACATTACTGTTTTCTCCTAGCTTCCTGTCTTCTATTTGGGTTCACCATGGACCATGTCCACGCACTCAGGTAAAAGGAAGGAATAGCATCAGCTTGCACTGTGTCTAGTCTTTTGAATGATTCTGTTCATCTTGATTCATCATTCCAAATATGAATGGCACATTCAGCTTGTCCTTATCTCTACCTAATTTTATTATCTTCATTTCCTAATAGTAGATTGTTTTGCTTATGAACTTATATCTTTTGTTTATGATATGATTGTTCAATATTTGACTGTGACTCTGTAGTTAACATTCCCAAATTAAAACAACTCAACAACCCAATAAGACACATCCTTTCCAGAAATCCATGTAACATGCATTATTCTTCTACCTGTCATTCCTACAAACATGAAGATATTTGTGAGTGTTGGCTGTTCCAGAAAAGAAAAGTGATGCTGCAAGTCCCTTAACTCCAATGCTTTTTTCAATGCCAGATTTCTAATAGATTAAAAATTAGCTTTAATTTTAAAATATAGGTGCTTTGGTCTTTCTTGTAGCTTGAAAAGTAAGGATTTCTTATACATTTTTTGCATCCTATTCAGAAATAGAAGAATTACCTACACCTTCATATGTTATGTTAATGGATTAAGACAATCATGATTTTTGTTTTGGTTTGGTTTTATATTTTGTTTTTTGAAATTTGAGTTTTTAAAATATCATTAGCTGGCCTCAAACTCACAGAGATCTCCTTATTTCTGTCTCCTGAAGACATGTGTCACCAAGCTTTTTAATCTTTCCATACTAATGCTCTCTTGCAATAAGAAGAAAATGTTTTATGCACTTTTTAAAATGAATCTTTTAGGTTTCAGAATACCTCCTGTTTTGGACTTTCTATGTTACCTACAAAATGCTTATGAAAGATACAAATGACTTCTTGTTTGCTCAATAGTTTTATAGTTTTTCTATGTAATTCTTTCTTTACTCAGCTCTACTTTAAATAATATTGTTTGATCTTGAGTTGTCTCTCTTCTTTAAAAAAAGTACATATCTGCACAATAAAATTTATTCAGCTTATATTTGAGATTTCCTGATACTTTCATTGGTCTGTTTTTATTTCCATGTTTATATATTATGTTTATACTTTAATTTTTATTTTTATGATACTATAGATTGAATCTAGTGTGCCATCTACATATTTATAGTTTTATTCATAGACAAATGTAATTCAGTAATGATCTGTGAAGACAGTTCCTCTAGGTGCTGAGAACAAGTGATGGCTGAGTGTTTACTCCTAAACAGTACATCTATACCATCCCCTCTAAGTTCTCGGGAAACATTGTGGAAATGTGCATGGAAAGAATATGAGCCAGATGATAATGAGAAAGGATACAAAAGGCACATTTCTGAATATGACATACCCATTGCAATAATAGTCTCATAGAGGAGCTAAATGAGCATGGAGGTAAGGCATGACAGGAGTGGTACAAGATGTAGAGAAGGAAACAGAAGAGTAATGGGGGAGTCTGAGGCTGAGATTGTCTCTGGGAATCCCTTGGATTATTGGATAAAGAAGGAACTGTCTAGCCTGTTTCATAGATGAGATCATTATAGGAATGACAAAGGTGCGTTGGAGAACTTGATACAATCTTACACCATAATTTTCAGCTGAAAAGACAATATTCAATGACAATCAAAACACAAACGGTAAAGAACAGAAATACGGCTTCTCCATACCATCTCAAAGAGTCTCAGTTAAAACCCACATAACAAGAACAATCCCTCAACCACCAACATATGGCAGGTGAGAGATTTGAGCCTAGGAAATAATAACAGACACAAAAATATACCGTATATACATATATGTATATATATATACACACACTTTGTTAGAAATTCTAATATATAGTATATATGTTAGTACTTCATCCATAAAGAAAAATAAATTCACAGCATTTGCAGGGAAAGGGATGCCACTGGAGATCTTCATATTAAATTAAAAAAAGTAGATTCAGAAAGAAACATACCAAAGTTTCTATAGTATGTGGTTCTTAGATAAGAAAATGCACATGCATATATAAATACATACATAGTTATTAGATGTGAAATTATAAAAGTGACCTTTTAAACCCTAACTGATTCATGGAGGATTATGAAGGTCTTACAATATTCATATGTTTTAATGATTCCAAACACTTTCTTAGCAGAAGAATACCAAATAAAAATCAACCAAACACATTTAATTTATTTTAGGATACTTATCTCATTGATATAAATCTTATTAACTGTACCATAACACTAGAATTTCAAATGGAAAAGAAATTTCATAGGCTTTAATATAATTTCTTCCTGATTAAATTCTACATACAATTAAAGAGCAGTAAAGGGCAGTAGAAAAAATGACTATGAGAGGGGAAAGAAGAGATTTAAGGAAGGTCAGATAAGAAGACAAAGAAAAGAGAAAAATAAATGAGTAGTAATGACAAAAGTGCAGAATGTGGGATATTTTGAGGAGAGGGGACCAGTATGTGGGCATCAAGGGCAGTAGGAGAGGGGATGCAAGGGGATAGAAGAAGGATATGAATAAATACAAAGTATGTGTGGAAATTCCATAGTAAAATCTATCACATTTTATACTAACTTAAGAAAAATTAAAATATCAACTGAGGTCTGGCAGATAATTTAATAAATTTGCTAAATGGCTTACTAGAAAATGCAGATCACAAAGAAAAGAGTTTGAGTAGAATATATTTACTAAAATTTAAAAGATATAGAATGCAATATCTTTCTGTTCTTCTGTGTTTTGCTCCATGGTCTCAAGCTTTTCCACACCTCTTCTCCAATTGGTGGTATTCTTTTGGGAAACTTTGAAAACTGGACAGGAGGTTCATCTGGCAAATGTTGAGCCACAGAAACAGGGCTGGAGGGCTATAAGCTGCCTTCAATTCTAGCTTTGGTATCACTTTCTTAATTCAGCAAATGTGAGGGAAAAGTCCAACTGAAAGCATCAATTGGCAGGAACCCTTATTTCCCATGATTTCCCAGAAATAATGGACCGCATCTTCTTAAATGTAGAAATAAAATAAATCCTTCTTTCATCAACATTTCTCTGTGAATAATACTAAAACATAAAATGTCTATAGTAAAGAAAAATCAGTAAAGGCCAACGAAATACAGGGTCTCAGATTTCTAATTTGAAGCAATTCCCTTCAAAGATGCTACATCTAATTCCCTTTTCCACACACTTCACCATTTTTATACTATCATATACCCATTAATAAGTTTGGAAGGGAAAATACTCAGCTTTTAAAAAACTTTTGTTATGTGACTAGAATACTTATAAGCATTCTTTAATATACTTAATTATAACAGTAATTCTAGAAAGTTGTTTGCCATGTGGGATGTTTAAAAATATGCTCCTAATTTTACAAATGAATAAAATCAAACACTGACTATTAAAGAGAGATTTTCAGCTGAAATACTTAGGAAATTCCAAGTGGAGTATAAAACAAACCACCTTGGAAAAAATTGTAAATAAGAAAAGTCAATTGGGTGATTGATTTTCATTAAGAGTAAAACTATAATGGGAACTAGATGTGAGACTGTTTAGTTATTGAGAATTCTAGTGCCCAAACTACAGATGGGCTGTAAAATTCACTTCCTCCTTTTTCTGGTATTTTGACCTGAGAGCCGCATCTCACTTAAAATCTAATGAAAAGGACTTTAGAGAACTTGATGTGTGCAAGTCTGGAAATTATAGTTTGACTTCTGGGCAGAAAATCTAAGAGCTGAAAGTGGCTAATGTTTCACTTCTAAGGCAAAGCAAAAAAGAATTGCTGTTGATTGGGAATCAGCCTGGATTTCTCAGGTCAAGGACAAGGACCACTTGATCAATGGCCATTATTACGGGCTCAAGATAGAAGAAAAACGTTCACTCTGTATATTTCTTGGCTTTTTACTTTCCAAGAGTCTCATATCAAAGGGAGAAAAAAAGTACCTGAAACATGTGAAGATAAACTTTCTAGTCACCTCCATAGGAATGCTAAATTTTATTTCACTTTCATAAGAACAAATAAATGGTGAATTTTAATCAATTTAAACAGTCCTTTAAATATGATTATAAGTATTATAAATGTATGAAACTAAAATCTCAGCAAGCTTCATCCTGCACTTTTGACAACTTCTCATTATGACACTAAAGAAACAGAAAGCAACTGCATAGTTTCCAAATGTCAGTAGAAGTGCATCAGATGTAGAGGTTTTATAAAAACATCAGTGGAAAAGAACACATCACTGACTGATAAAACTTCTGTAAAAACAAAACAGATAAAATGTAAATTATTGAATAGCATATATTAAGCAATTATTGATAATCTATTTGTATTATCAGTTAAATCATATGATAAAGTGAACTATAACATTCTGCACAAGAATGTGGATTAGAAGCCTCCTGGATGTGATTTTATGAAAAGAAACAGAATAATATTCAATAATCTCCATTTTTGCAATAAACAATAGTGTGAACCAAGTTGATGCCTCCATGCGAAGCAGATAGGAAGGACAGTGAACCACACCAAACTATACCGGCAGGAGGCCATACCATGGACATGAGTGGAAACAGCTGGGAAGTTGCTTCTCTAAACACTCAATGACACTGCAAGAGCAGTTACCTAGAGGACCAAGAACTGGAACCACAAATTATGATGAGGTATAGGACCTGAAGACTTCATTTGACAAAAAAACTTAGTCGAGCATGGAACTGGATGAGGTCAGTGGGGACCATCATACAGTTGATTAAATATTAGCACTGAATGGCTAAAGAGTAGCTCTTTGGCAAAGCCTAGACCTAGGCAAGTCCAAACACGGGCAGAGAGCTGATGAGTTGAAATATGCCAGTGCAACTGCAGGAGGCTACCTATAAAGGCTGCCACAGAGATCCCATCCCATCCTCCCTTCTCTACATAGAGCACCATGTAATAGCCTGAAAAAAAAGAAAAAGTCATGTTACAGTTAGGAGCTTGGTGAGACTCAGGGCCCAGGCTGGTATATGGGCATAAAGCCAAGGCATGAGTCCTGGGCTGTGGAACCCTGGCTCTTCTCTCCTCCACACACAGTGTGGCTGGGCTGGAGAGAGCATCAAGAGAAGTTTGGGGATTGGAGCAGTGGCTTAGCAGTTAAGAACACTTGCTGCTCTTACAGAGGCCCTTAGTTCAGTTCCCAGCACACGTGTCTGGAAGATCACAGCCACCTGCAATCCCAGCCCCAGAGATGCTGTGGTACCTACACTCACGGGTTTACATAAAGATATGCTCACATTCACACATATGCATAAAATTAAAAATAAAATAAAATTTTAAGGAAGCAATTAGCCAGAAAGTCAGCTTGTGTAGAGACACAAGATGCCCCTAAATCCCAATATCGGCTGTAAATAGCCAGTTAACTCAGTTTCCTAAATGATTTTAGGATCTCAACTATTGAAAGGAGAATGTTAATAGTTTGAAAGATATTGGAAAATTTGGAGGCTATTAAGAAAGGACCCTTCCCTCTCCCCCTCCTCCTCCTCCTCCTCCTCCTCCTCCTCCAAAATTTCTGACACTGGAGACTGTTCAAGATCCTCAGATGAGGTACCACCATTGTCCAGCAAAAAAGAGTTACACAAACAACAATTGCATTTCCCTTCTACCTAATAGAAACTAGAAATGAAAGTCAGGCATGTTAGCCAATGCCACACAGTTGTTTCAAGTTCTTTCATGAGACTGAATTTCTAAATTTTTGCTTCCCTCACTTTCCTAGCTAATTCTGCATGCAGGCACCAGGCTGAAAGACCTCTGAACTCTGCCTGCCAGTCATGAATTGGAGAAAGTATTGACTGCAAGTATTTAGTGTGGGTTACCCATCAATCATATGACAAAGAAGCTCTCCCTTCTTCTGAAATATATGAAAAGGGAATTCACTTTGCCGGGTGGTCCTGAGTCCCTGCTGTGCTACACTCTGTCCACCTGTGGCACTGATAATTCCTTTAATAAATCTCTTAGACAAATAGTAAAAAATAACAAAAATTAAGTAAGGGAATTGAAAACTACATAACTTCACTCAGCACAGTTGAGCCAGAAATTCAATCCAAAATGTAATTGTTTGAAACTCCAACCAGGTAATGCACACCACAAATGTGATTTTTAAAGGCTTGAAATGGAATTGAAAATGTACGTCCACCAGCATCACGATTTGTTACATGCAACATCACAGGGTAGTTTCTTATTATATCTGTATTCCAGTTTTTACTAAATTTTTAAATAATTTTTCATTTTAAATTCATCTTTGCAAAAATATAATGGTCCTCCTTTAGTTTGGATAATTTCATTTGAGTTTTATGACTCTTCTGTATGTTTCCACGTTTTACTCTTGTGTGCTCTCAACTTTTAAAATAAATTTATATTTATTGAATTTTTGTGATTTTCACATAATATAATTTGATGGTATTTAGATCCCTGTCTCCCATCTGCACCTCCTCCCAATTCCTCTGGTCTATTTAATGTAATCTCATATATATGTGCCTA
>NW_008342282.1:3074473-3086732 GCF_000622305.1 Nannospalax galili | reverse complement strand
TATATATATATATATAATCTGCCTATAGAGTCTGACTTTTGACTCCAAATGTCCTTCAGTGGAGGTGTGTCCCTGGGTCCACAAAGAGACCCATCCCTATAAGATACTCTTTCCTCCTCCTATCAACCATCAACTGCTAAAAGTTCCTTAGGTTGTTTGGGATTTCTTACTCATATCCCATGTCTATGCTGGTGTTTTGTCTGGTTTGACTTCCCTAAGAAGTTTCCTTATGCACCTGATGGTAATTAACATAGAAATATGCCATTGGCCAAAGTGCACAAGAGGCTGTAGGGTGCTTATCCATGAAGAGGACACCTATTTCAAACCTCTGGCTTTCAAGGCTCAGGGATAATTGTGGAAGAAAAGGTGGAAAGATTTTGAAAACCAGAAGAGGTAGATAGCCACAAAAAAAGAGTCTTGCAGACCGTTCTTTGGTTTTCCAATAATTATTGAAATTAAATAAACCAGTATTTCTAATGGGCTAGTATGGCATTGCAAGGAAGGTCCAACCAATGTCTGTTCTTGCTTCTGCAGTTAGTAGTGTATTCTGGGTACTGATATAGGGGCCTTCATACCATCTACCCCCGGACACCTGTACAGAGGTTCTAACTTCAGAAATATGTGACTCACCTGTTCCATGACCTACTACCGCTTGAATATTAAGAATATTTCAACTAAAAGAACACAGCTAATACAAATCCAATCAACAAAATCATCCCAGATGCACAAGTCTAAATGCAGTAATAAAAGAAACATGAAAAATCAAAACAGCCTAGAAAAACACCAATTAGGCAGTAATGGCTCATAATAAAAGTAAATTAGACAAAATTTGAGACAAAGAGTTTTAAAAAAAGGTGATAAAAATGTTCAATTATATCACACATCAAAAAAACTCATAAATGATTTAAAATAAAATACAACTAAGTAGATAAATGAAATAAGAATGTCATTATAGCCTAGGAAGCAGGGTTTGAATAGTGAGATAGAAATACTTAAAAAGTCAAATTGAAATTGTAGAAATGAAAACTAAGTATGTCAAGTACAATACTCATTAAAAATCCTCACCAACAGAATGAATCAAGTGGGAGATAGAGGACAAGAGAGATGAATCTGTATATTTTAATAATATTTTCATTTATTATTCTTATTTTATTTATGTGAGTGTATTGTGTGCATGTATGCCAGTGCACCTGTGTTGTGAAAAACCCACAAAGGCCTAGAGAGGGTGTCGAATTCCCTGGAACTGGAGTTACAGATAGTTGTCAGCCACCATGTGGGTGCTTGGAATCGAACCACGGTCTTTTGCCAGAGTAGTCAGTGCTCTTAACCTCTGAGCCATCTCACCAATCCCAAATTTAAACATTTAAACATTGACAATAAGATAATTATGAACAGAATATATACTTTATATAGAAGTTCATTAAAAAATTAAAACTGATGAATCATGGGACATAAGAAGGAGAGAAATATCATACCAATGGTATCAACAATATATTCAATAAAATCACAGCAGAAAACTTTTCAAACCCAGAGAAAGAGGTGATCACTAAAATTGAAGAGGCACTTAGAACACCAAATGGACAAGACTCCTCATCTCACATTGTAGCTAAAACATACTAAGTCTAAAGACTTTCTATGTTCTAGAAGAGTAAAAAAAAATGTGTGTGTGTGTGTGTGTGTGTGTGTGTGTGTGTGTATTGAAAGCTGAAAGAGATAAGCACTAAGACACAAACAAAGGAAAACCCTCAGAATTACTGTGATGTCCCAGTAAACCCGGGAAAGCCTGAACTGTGTGTTCCAAATGCTGAAAGACAACCATTTTCCAAACCTTATTGTTATACCCAGAAAAACTAAAAAGATAGTTGAATCTTTCAGAATGAACAGAAAGACAAAAACATGCGTATGTCACCAGGAAACAATAAAGCACACAGTAGTTAAGGAACATCAACAGTAAGGCATCAAGGACCACCAAATCAATAAAATGACAAGAATTAGCTCAAGTCTTTAAATAACTTTAAATATTATTAGCAAAATCCTATAAGAAAAATATATCTAATTCTATGGGCTTCAGACCAAAACTAGTCAGAAGAGATAAAGATCAAATTTATAAAATAAATATTACTGGACATAATTACACAGATTAACCTCAATATAACAATAGTCAAGGTGACTTTAATATTGGCAGATAATTCTGACAAAAGATAAAGGAAAACTTATCTGAGTTAGATAATATCATAAATAAAATTTACAGAATATTTCATCCATGTACAGTAGAATATGCATTCTACTCAGTAGTACATGGAACTTTCTGTGAAACAGATCATGCAACAAAGAATATCTTAACAAATATAGGAAAATTTAAAATGATTTATTGTACACTGCCTGATCACAAGGGAATAAACAATGAATACAATAGTAAGAAAAATGACAGAACATGTGCAAACTTGGAAACTGAACAGCACACTATGGAATGATGTTCATCATTCATCAAATAAATTAATAAGGAAAAATTAAATTCCCTAGAATCAAGTGAAAATGAAAAAACAACATAGAAATACCTGTAAGTTATAAATAAAAAGCAGAATTAAGAAGGAAGTTTAAAGTTATTAGTACCTATGTTAATGCAGTAAAAACGTCTCAAGTGAGTAAGAACTCTCAATGAAGCAATTTCAAACAAAATTCAAGAAAGCATTCAGAAGCTCATCAACATCAATCCAGTTGGGTTCACTCCCGAAATACCAGGATGTTACAGCACGTGCAATTCATGTGCTGCATACAAACAAGGGATCTCAAGAATAACAATCACATAATGATCTTAACCGATGAAGAAATTGTATTTGACAAATGCTACTATCCTTTCCCAGTAAAATACCAGAAGATAGTAGAAACAGAAAAAACAAGTCTGAACCTAATAATGGCTGTGTATCACAAACCTATATCCAACAGTATGTTGGGGAAGGGAGCTGAAAGCATTTTTCACCAAAATCAGAAACAACAACAAAATCCACTTTCTCTACTCTTATTCAACATAGTGCTAGGTCTTTTAGAAAATGAAATAAAAAGAATACAAATGGAAAAGAAGAAGTCAAAGTATCTCTAATTTGAAAATTACATGATTACATAACTAAAAGAAAACCCTAAAAACTTAGCCAGAAACTTTTACTTAGACTTAATAATGAGTGGGATACAAAATCAGCATACAAAAATCAATAGCCTTCCTGTTTATCAACAAAAACACCCTGATAAAGAATCATAAAATCAACCCTATTCATAGTTGTTTTAAACAAAGAAACAATGGAAATTTTCAGTAAGAAATCTAAATTAGAAACTGAAAAACCTTTGCAAATAAAACTTTAAAATTCTGAAGAAATAAGCTGAAAAATATACAGAAGATGGAAGGACCCCCCCCCCAAGCTCTTGGATCAGAAAAATCAATAATGGGAAGATGGCTATACTACCCAAAACAACACAGGAGGCCAAATCACCCTCACAATTCTAAAATCATTTGGGGCAGAAAGAGTAAAACAAGAACCCTCAAAACTCATATGGATAAATAAAATATTTTTCTAATACAGAGCTTATAGAAAGGTAGAAAAATCTTTGATGTCATCACCATATGTCTGACAGAAAATTAATGTCTATAACATATGAAGAACTTAAAGAATCCCCAAGCAATTCAATATAGTGGCTAATGAAATTATCAGTCTGAAAAAATGAACTGCAATTTGACTATGAAGATGGAAAAGGCCCAGCAACATTAGCCATGAGAGAACTGCCAAAAGGAAATAAAACTCTGTTGTTCATCTGTCTTACCCAAGTGACTACGGCAATCACCAAGAAAACAAACAAAGGATCCACACATGGTGGAGGTGGAAGGAAAGCACCAAGTCCCACAAGTTGTCTTCTCACCTCCAGATGCACACAGTGGCACAATTCCATTCTCAAGAAATGTTTGAAATTTATATCTTAATAGAAAACCAATAACAAGAAATAAACAATATGGAATTCTTATACATTGCTTGTAGAAATGGAAACTAGTTCAGGCACAATGAAAATCCCTATAGAAGTTCATTAAAAAATTAAAAATAAATGTACCATATGACCTAGTTGCACCACTTCTTTGTATTTACCCAAAAGACTCCAATCTCCCAGGTATCCATCAACAAATGAATGGATGAAGAAAAAGTGATTGACATACACAATAGATTCTTTTGCAGCCATAAAAAGAATGCAGTTATTCCCTTTGTGAGCAAAGTCAGTCTCATACGGACAGATACTGAATGATTCTTTAATCTGTGGGTTCTAAACTTTACAGATGTATAAGATCATATATATATACTGCTGAGATGAAAGTAGGAATGACAGTGTGTTGAGGCGCACAAATAACACTAATGGTAAGGTGGAGGGCAAGAGGGAGGTACAGAGGGATATGGTATCAAAGTATTCAATGTATATTGTATACCTGCATGAAAACCACCTTATGTAACACAGAATAATAAAGTGAACTAAATTAGAAAAGCTGAGTTTATAAAATAAAACTCCATAAAATAGATGAATTATCTGAAAAGTTTATCTGGTATTCAAATGTGAGATTTTGAGAAAGAAATATATTTAGTGAAACAAATAATTTGAGTCTATGTTTAGTTATACAATTTAATATATTAAGTTCTAAATATTATTCTTTCACAAAACTCATAATCAATTTGCCTACATGATAATAGTAAACCATTAATATATTCATTTGTGGATATCAATGGTAACAATGGTAATAACAAAAACACTGCAAATGATTCTTTCAGCTTTATTTTTTGAAGGACTGAAGATACATAAGGCAGTGAGGAATCCTGTTTGCACCATGTCTTCCATCAAAATATCCAGTGTATCAAATATGTTATTTCTCTGTATTCACAGCACAGCATGAATGGTATGTTTGGCAACTTTTCAATTAACTTGGTCCATGTTGCAAGCCAAACCAGAGAAACACACACACACACACACACACACACACACACACACACACACACATACACACACACACACACACACCTTATTTTAGAATTATTGAATCTGGCTGTCTATATTGTAGCGTACTTGAAAGCAGAAAAAGACTGCTTGTCAAATACTGTCACTTAAAATTACTGCAACTGATTAAATAGATCCCTCACTGCCTAAATTATAAGGAGTTAAATTTTAATCTCCATAAGGAGAATCTAAGGCAGGGACTTTATAATAAAATGAATTGCTGCTTAATGTCAAACACTAAGTACCCAATCTTACTATAATCAGCTGATTCAAATGAGTAGATCTAATATTTAAATGACTAAGATAACCTGATTATCATTGTGGACAGTAAGAAGATAAAATTAGGTGAAATTATCCCCTTTATAAGCTTCATTATTGAGCTACTTCACAGCATAGAAGTGAATTATAATTTTATTTGGAAGAATAGCACATGGTTACTGATATATATGCATTTAACAGATTATTGAATCTCAAAACAATTTTTATAACAGAATATCTTGGAAATTTATTAATTCTGAATTTAACATAAAATGACTGCAAGAAATTTAAAATATTCTTTGTTAATCTATGAATTTTCTGAGATAATTTGATGACCATTCTCAATTTACTAGAAAATTGCTTTCTGATTGATTTTCACTTTATTTTCCTCTTATTTTTTCTTTGAAACTTCCAAATATATTATTTATATAAAAATACAAATCTGTTAGGTAACACTACAAATTCCCTAAAAAGTAATAAACTCAGATATGCTAGGTAAATTATTTTTCTTAAATTAAAAAATTTTGAAAATTACCATTTTGTAAATCCAATGATGTGTTATTATGTGTTTCACATCCATTTAGCCAATGAGAGTGTGTGCCTAGCATTTTCATCCTCCTTGCAATCAACTAATATTTATGTGTATAGTATGTTTTTGTTATTGTAATAGAGAAAATTATTCCTTATTGAAATGTGAAGGCAAAATTTGACTCATTGAATAGTAGCTAATTTCTCCTTCTGCATCCTAAGTTTATGTCATGTTCTCATTATAGTTTGATATGATATTCTTTATAAAGATACTTTATATTTATTTTTTCCCAATTTTAAAGAGTTTTGTGCATTCTGATTGGATCTTAATCAAATTTAGACTCCACTCTCCCTATACCCCCCCACCAGATTTCAGGTTTCCTGTCAGATGTACATGTTAAGTCCTATCCAGTCCAGCATTTCTGTCCAGATGTCCCTCAGTGCAGGTTCATGCACTGGAGTCTAGTCAGCATATCTAGAATCACTCCCTTAAAGAAGATCTATTCTCTCTCATCCCATAGTTATCATTTTCCCAATGGTTCCTTGGCTAAGGTTGGGGCCTGCTGCACATTTCACCCATTCTATGATGGGTTTTTGTCTAATTGAGTTGCATGGGTTTTATGCATGCTGTCATCTTTGCTGCAGTTCATAATCAAGTTTCCAGAGGCCTGAAAGTCTCCATTTTCTTATGTTCAAGCACCAACCCTGCTTCCTACAATCTTTCTGCCCCTTTTCTGCAAGGGCTCCTGGGTTGTGATTATGTGAGGTTTAGTATAGGAGTCATATTCAGAGACATGGACTCCACAGTCTCTTATTCATTAAAACTTAGCCAGTTGTGGCCTTCTGTGTGCATCACACTCTGTTGTAGGAAGAAGCTTTGCTGTTCAGAGTCAAGGGATGTATTAATATTCTCTCAACCCCCTGTACTGCTATGTTCTGTGAGCCATAGGTCTAGAGATTCCAATATAGATGTGTCACTAAGAGCTGGGCATCTATTCTCGGACATAAATTTTCTGTGTGTGACCAGCTGTGGAACTCTGCAATAGCCTCCATCTATTGCAGAAAGAAGCTTCTTTGATGAGTGGTCTACAGTATACTTGTCTGTGAATATAAAGATCCATATTTAACATACAGTAAGAAATTTTATTTGTCTAGAGATATGACAAAGATATGATTTTCTCTGATATTTATGACCTCCCCAGCCATGTGTATTTGAGTATACGTACAGTGCCACCCATGAGTTCTCTCCCATTAGGAGGACTTTATGTCCAATTAAATAGTTGTTGACTACCCCATAGACAAAAATGCCACTTCTGCACCAATAGAGATTGCTTTGCCGGTCATTGTTGTTATTAGGCTTTACAGTTTGCCTGAACCATGGATAGATTTTTCTCCCTTAGCAGTTTTCATAGTATCCTCTAATCTATGAGAGCTAGGCTTTAGGGAAAAGGCTTCTGGGTCAGTTCCAGCTCCATTGCTCCAAATACTGCATCTGAAATATGTCCTATCTTCATCAACAGAGTTTTACCTGCAAGTTCTGGGTAGTAATCAAAGGCTCTGACAAAGGCCTCTGTTATTTTGGGCCTTAAGCAACTCTGACCAGCAACTGGAAGAGAAGTTTCTCCTCTCTGACACTGTGTTTCTTGTTATGTAGCCATACAATATATATACACACACTCATGTTCAGATATTGTATGTGTATTTTTCAGAGGGTTTTTGAGTTAATGCATTTCTCTCTGATTTTTATGCCACATAATAAGCTTTATTTATCCTCTCTCTCTCTCTCTCTCTCTCTCTCTCTCTCTCTCTCTCTTTCTGTATCTCTATCCACCCTCCCCTGTTTAAGTATCCCCATTTTCTCCCCTATTATTCCCCGTCTCTTGAGCTCCTTGTTCTTTGCCCCCGTGATTCCTTGTATGTCCTTCACTCCTCCACCATTTTCCCAGTTCCCCCTTGGTAACATCTGTTTCCTATTATCACATTCTCAAGCTCTTTTTTCCCCGTTTACCTCTGTGCTTCCTTTCCATCTTCCTAGTTCCTGATATTACATCAAGATATACACTTACATATAAGGAACTGATGCTAAAATCGGCAAAAGGTGTCTTAAGTTGAGCATGTAAGAAAAACTTCAGCATTGAACTGCTGGCCAGAGGAAGTAACTAATATGCAAATAACATTCTCACCATTTCTAGAGCTACCAAATTTTTGCACTTTGTTTTGCAGGACAAGAGTTATCACTAGAGGAGTTCCTGTCTAACAAAAGGATATTAAGTGCCATATGTGCTTTGTTCAATAAAGAAAAAAGATTTAGCACATGCTCACATATACAAGGACAAAATTTTTCAGAGAACTGAATCTTTCACCAATGAATGTCAGTGCTGAAACTTACCCATTACTGAAATTGAAAAATGGTGATTTTTATCAAAGTACTTATTGAAGGTTATGCAAAGGACCAAGTCATCTACCGTACCTGAGAAGGAATTTGGCATACAGTAGCACTTTTACTTATTCTTCTTTTTCAAAATTTCCTTTTGTATATTTGTAAATGAATCATTACAAAGTCTCATTATATTAAACTTGACATTATGTTACCTTGTACTTTTCAAAAATTGACTGATTATCAGTTATTTACATTACAAATATAATAACAAGAAAACATTATTTTAATTTCACCACTTTAGTTTTAGAGAAATAAAATTTTAATCTTTCTAATTCTATTTTTTCCTTTAAAAATATTTTTATTTATTATGCTTATTTTATGTGTATGAGTGTATTGCCTCTATGTAGGTAAGCACATACATGTTGTGTAATGTCAGTGGAGAACAGAAGAGGCCATCTGATCTCCTGGAACTGGAGTTACAGGATAGTTGTTAGCTGCCATGTAGGTGCTGGAATTCAAACCCAGGTCTTAACCGTTGAACCGTTTCTCCAGCCCCCATAATTCTAATATATTTTAAAGCTTGTCATGGTATATAAAGGAATTACTAACTTGTTTTAATTATCTCAGATTTACTGGACATGTTCATACAGTTCAAATACGTGACTGTAAAAAAGCTGATTCCCCATAGTTTTTTCTTCTTAGGTCTCAGGGACATCTATTTATTTTTAAATATTTTATATACATTTATATTCATATTTTATGTGTGTGAGTGTATTGCCTGCATATATGTAAGTGCACTGCTGTCATTATCTGGGAGGTCAGAAGAGGGCGTGGAATAACCTGGAACTGGAGTTATGGACGGTTGTTAGCTGCCACGTGGGTCCTGGGGACCAAACCCAGTTCCTCTGCAAGAGCAGCCAGTGCTCTTAAACACTGAGACATCTCTCCAGTCCCAGGACATCTGTTTATTTACCTGTTGCCATAGCTTCATTTAGTAAGACAGTGCTTGTTAGCATTTCCGGTAAGTTTGTCTCTGAATAATATCTCCAGACTCAGGATGGATGGATATTGCACCAAAGACGCTTTAGATGACCCATGATATACTTCAATGTAGATATCAGTAATAAGTTCCAGAATGAAAAGAAGAGCAGTTGCAACAGGAGAATGGGAGCCACACGTCCCATTCACAAGTTGTACAGGCAATCCGGAGAGCTCCAACCTGTGACCTCCGTGATGAGGGTTGCGACATAGCCAGTAACTCCTTTCTGTGTCATCCTGTGTTTGCAATGAGAGGGTCACCAGAAACTGTGCTAGAAATCAGAAGTTACACACTACCCTAATATGGTTCAAGCTCTGTTGTTATTTCCCTGATATACCTCTTTATAAAAATTAAGCTGCGGCTGAGAGAAGCCTATGTATTTGGAAGTTAGTCCATTTGAAGTGAGTTACACTGTCTCTAGTATACCAGGGGCACTGAAGAATGACCACTGAGACTTGAAAATGATCGTGTCTGCTTTGCTTCAAGTTACAACTCAACAGCATGAAGACAAAGTCTAGCATAGCAGAAGGTGATGCAAGTTTAATTTGCAGTTTGAAATAATTAGACTCTAATGTCCTGTAATTTACATTTTCAGGTTAATTTAGCCTGTTTCCAAACCAAATTACCTTTAATTGCTGCTTTACTAATAATTTCTTTATATGAGGATAAAAGGATCTGAAAAATATTTTTATTTATTTCTTAGAAAGTGTTGACACAATTTAAAAATCTACACAATTACCTGGAGAGACACTGTGTACATACATCTTACGCTTATTTCTGAAGGTATTCACAGTACATAAGATCTTTGCTTCTGTAGTTCACATCAGTAACAAAACATTCAGCATCAAATTTGGGAGATCATGAAAAATGAGTAGTGAAATAGCTACATTTATTGCATGATTCAAATTGAGTTTAGCTGATTTGAGAGGCAATATTGCTATTAGAGTTGGAAGACATTCATTCAGCTCATTTCCTTATGAACCTTACCCCCCTCTCACACTTCCACCTTACCCGCTCTCAACAACAAAAAAAGAAAAACATTTTTCTTGGGAAATCAGTAGATAATCCTACCATGAGTGCATTATTTTAAGCATCAAATAGACAATCTCATCAGTTTTATGCTGTCCATTCCCTTCTCTGGATAAAATCCAGCACCTGGAACGTATATA
Organism: Nannospalax galili; assembly: GCF_000622305.1. Taxonomy (NCBI): domain Eukaryota; kingdom Metazoa; phylum Chordata; class Mammalia; order Rodentia; family Spalacidae; genus Nannospalax; species Nannospalax galili. The sequence continues at coordinate 3,076,336 of NW_008342282.1, read as the reverse complement.
TTTAAGTACATGTGTATTTTAAACACATTTTAAAGATTTGACTATGTTAGAATTAATAGAAACTAGATTTTTTCCAAAGAAACATGTTTCTCCTGAAAACAAAATCCTCATTAACTAGGTGACTAACCATGCTCCATAAAAATAGTCAAGTTAGCAAAGCTTTATTTTATAAAATTTAAGTATTATGCTCCGGCTTTGAAACACAAATCACAATGTAGGTAATGCATAAAATAATCACAGTTTAGTTTAGTCAGTTCAAGATCTGAGCTACATGAGCTACTAGAGAATCAGAATTATCATTTTCTTCCAATAATACAAAGTTTTTATTATTAGAGAATACAAATGTTAATGATCCCACTTGTGGCCTTTACATACCACTCTGGGGTATTTCAGAAAAAAATTGATAATACTTTAGTATTTGCATTTTCTTAGGAAACAGAATAATATAACACATGTGAAACACACAGTCGAATGTTTCATTTCTGGCTTTTCTATGTATAATCTTTAGGACTTTATTTAGCTAGCAAGCTGTACTACTAATATCATAATTTGTACAATGCTTAACCAGAAGTGAATTATTATACAGCTATAATTCTGACAGTAGAGGAAAAATTATCTCTAAATAATTAATGGCAATCCCCTCCTTTCTGTTTTTATATGAAAAGACTACTCAAGTCATGTTCCCTGAAGGTTTTGCTGTCCCATGGAGACAATGTTGACAGGTGATGGCTAGATATTTTTAATTAGGAGAAACCCTAAAGTAAAGAGCCTTCCAGAAGGAGTAGCAGTTAGCCCATGAACAATATTTGACACCTGCTTTGTTAAATTATAATGAACACCTGTCATTCTCCACTAAGAATGTTTACTAATTTCAAGAAAAACTAGAAAGTTAAACTAAAAGCATTACAGTGCTTAATAAGGATTTAAACTTAATTAAAATTTCATCTCAACTTTTGTTTTAATAACATTTTATTATACAAGTAATTCATAAATGCATGCTCTTGACGATTAATGTAACAATATATATACTAAATCTAAGATTCCACTGGGTCACCAAGCGCATCTCATTTTGAATATTAACTGAGAAGAGTTTGGGAAACATAAAATTTTATATTTGGTTAAAATAAGAGAAAAACTATAGAGAAAACTCATGGCTAATTTAGTCTATTAATCCCCAAGTCCTTTGTTTCTCAGTATTCATTCAATTTCTCAACTATTCATAAGGTAGAGCTCATAAGTAAAATACAGTAAGTAAACTGTTTAAGAAGTTACAGAATGATAAGTATAATAAGCTTTCTGAGGAAAAAAAAATGAGAACTGAAGAATCAAGAAAACTTTTTCTCATGGATATTTCAGTTTAATACGACTCTCAGGAGGATTTTATGGAAAGATATAGTTGGAGAAACGATGTGAGGGAAAGGAGAAAGCATGGCATATGGACATGCGGAGGAGAGCATGTCGTGAGAAGCAGGGCAACAGAAACACCCTGAAATGGGAGCTTGGCACACTGGAGGAAAAGCCATGGAGCACATGGATCTGAATGAGGAGGTCGTTAGAGAGGAAGTGGCAGGGCTGGCCAATAATTTGCTGGGTCCAATGAAAGAAACTGTGAGGGCCCTTTCCAAACAAGGAAAAATGTGACCAAGAGTTTGCCATATAGAGATTCTTCCTTTAAGGTCTTTGACTTACATTTTTTCCCCCTCCTTCTTAGAGTCTTAAGTAAGGGAAAATTAAACTTTTAAATTATTAACATTAATTTTACTACTTATTATATTGTGCGATGGTAATTTTAAATGTGGGTATAAGATATCATGCAGAATCACAGAACATACAGGATTTGTTTTGCAATTCATATATGTATAC
>NW_008342282.1:3072114-3074393 GCF_000622305.1 Nannospalax galili | reverse complement strand
TTTTTACCAGCCCTCTATGTACAAATGAATAAAAAAGTGCATGTAAAGAAACTGAACTATGAGTTGCCTTACATTTAAATTCCATTCGTGCTATAATAAGTACTTAGTTAATAACTGAGGGTATACACAGGAATATTATGAAGAGAAAGACATATAACTCCTTGACAATTTTTGCACTTAAGTTTTTTTTAATTACTATTTTTATTTTATGTGTATGAGTGTATTGCCTGCATATAGGTAAGTGCACCTGTGTCATGCAATGCCCGTGGAGTACAGAAGAGACCGTTGGATACACTGGAACTAGAGTTACAGACAGTTGTTAGCTGCCATGTGGGTGCTGGAGAGATGGTTCCGTGGTTAAGAATACTGGATGTTTTTGCATTTTTGGCATTTTAAGACAGCTTTCCTTCTTGCTTTCACAGCATGGTTTTGGTCAGATGGCCCAGTTGCTTCTTAGGGTTTTTCAGAACACTGCTGATTACTCACTTATAGAACGAACACAATTACCTCATTCTCATTAAGATTCTTGCAGCCAACACCCAGATTCTATGTTCACAGATCATTACAAATGTTCTGTAAGAGCAGGCTGATACAGAATGGTGGATGACTGTGTGAATCTCCTTGCTTGTTTCATTGCCCACTGAATTTTGCTAATAGTTCACATATTAAAAGGATAAATCATTAAGAATTTTGGGAAGGCAGAAAACCAAAACTCTCCCTGAGAGTAGGAAATAATGGAAAAACAATGAAAGGCCCTGTTGACTTAAGGCTTTGCATAACACTGACAATTTTGAAATTACCCTAAATAAGACTGAAAACACTCTGGACTTTAGTGGACCAATGTGTTCATATTGTAGCTCATGTTTATTTACTCACTTATTGTTTTTCATTTGCTGAAAATTTAGTACTTTAATTCCCTGTAAAATATGCCAATTATTTTAAAGTTTCATGGGATACATTTCTCATAGTCTGGATTATAAATTATAAATGTATTATGTTTCACTGGCCTATTTCATGCCTATAACTTTTACCTCGGAAAAGTAATCCTAAAATAGTACCACTGAATACCTACGCTCTGCAGTCGTCCATCACTAAAGTTTTCAGTATGATGCCAAGGAAAAGGTAATGGACTTCAGAGTTTAATCAAGCAATTTTTGAAAAAAAATCAAAGAAATCAGTACAAATATTTCTTTTTCATGAAGTCAAAACGTACATCCTGGGCTGGAGAGATGGCTCAGTGGTTAAGAACACTGACTGTTTTTGCAGAAGACCTGGGTTAGAATCCCAGCATCCACAAGGCAGCTAACAACTGTCCGTAACTCCAGTTCTAGGGGATCCAACAGCCTATTTTGTCCTCCACCAATAATGCACAACATGGGTGCATTCACCAATATGCAGGCAATGCACACATACACATAAAATAAAAATAAATAAAATATTTTTAAAAACCCCTAAATCCTGGGAAAGAGATGAAGGAACAGGTTTGAATTTCCAGTGTTGTATGGTTTTAAAATAGTGCACTTTTTATCCCAGACAATGAATTTCCTCTAGTGAAAATATTTGGGTAAATATAGATGTGATTTTTATTTGGTTATTATTTGAAGCTGCAACTGCTTCCATTGATGGTATCTTAATTATTATTTAGTTTTCCAGTTTTGAATTTCTTAAATTATTTATTTAATAACCATATAATTAGAAGCATTTCATTACAACAGCATTGACACATTCAATAACAATTTCCAGAGCTAAGATGCATCTCTTTCAAAATTGGCTGTAAATTATTAGGTTTACAGTTGAACTGATACAGTTATACATATTGTACTCCGTATAACTCTTATAAGACATAAACTTAAATGAGGTTTTAAACTTTAAAAAAGATCTCCATTTCATTATTAAAACACAGTTTCATACAGAAAAATTCATTTTTAATACAATTGATATCACGCTGCACATGTGTTTTTAATTTCTATATATCTGATTATTACTAGTCACAGTTGGTTACTTTCTGAGCTATTTGGCTTCTGAACATGGATATAAAGTCATTAGGTAGATTTCAATGGTAATGTTTTTCGCATCTACTAATTATTAAAGAGCAAATTTTTATGCATTGAAGAATTATTTTTTTTTCTTTTTTATTTATTTATACACCCACTTGCCACAGTTTCATACAGAAAAATTCATTTTTAATACAATTGATATCACGATGCACATGTGTTTTTAATTTCTATATATCTGATTATTACTAGTCACAGTTGGTTACTTTCTGAGCTATTTGGCTT
>NW_008342282.1:3015647-3071568 GCF_000622305.1 Nannospalax galili | reverse complement strand
ATTCCTCTGTGTTGACCCTCTTTTTATAGACTGGACACTGGTTCAAGTCCAACTAATAGAGTCTCCTCAGCCTCCTTGATCAAGAGGACAGGTGACCCACCACCATTATAGGACATTTTGAGAGATGCTCATAGTCCCCTGGAACTAGTCAACCTAGGAGGGCAAGGAGCAAAAACTGTCCTTTATGTCCCTCTGACCAAATTATTATAGACCTCAAAGTATGTCTGTTAAACACCCAAGAAGGTGAGTTCCACCAGTCTGTTATTTTTAATTACTGTGTGTCGTGTAGATAAATCTTGGGCAAAGATTAGTTGTTCTCAGATAAATCTTACCTAGACATAATTCTTGATCTGCTATTCATAATTTGTCAGTAGGGTGTTGGAGTAATATGGTTCTCTCAGGTTTTCAAAACTAGCGAGGCATTGTTTATTTCTCACATTGTCTCACCCCTCCATCATTATTTTACCACTTAAGGTGCCCCCATTTCCCCCTTTCTCTCCAGTTTTGAATTTTTAAAGAAAAAATCTCACATTCATGGTTTCTGATGCTTATTGTGAAAATAAAACAGCAAAAGCAAACTAACAAAAAACTGTTACCCGTCTTCAAGTTGAGGTAATTAAATTTGTATGATTCCTGAAATTTGCTTTTCTACCCCCCCCCTTTTTTTTGGCAATTAGCTGTAAAGTAGAGGTTCTTCAATGGAGATGATGTGGCTCTAATTATTATTAGAGCTACTTAAAGTAGTGCTATTTAGACAGTTTAATCTTTAACATTGTTTTCATGTTTTCTAGCTGCATTGTGAACCTTACATCAGAATTCTTTACATTGTCAAGATGTCAGACTTGGCCATTTCTAAGTATAGATCAGAAAAGACAAATTAGTTCAAATTTAAGGTTCTAGGTACGGCATAGTTTACGTGTTAAATGTCTCAAGGGTAAATATTAAGTAAGCTTCATTCCCAGCAAGGGACCAAGGTTAATTACCATTAATGCCCTTTCTTCTCTAACACTCATACTCTTTTTGTTTTTAACAAATATATATTATATGTAATATTTTTACCAATTCTCCGAGAATTTCATACATGCATAAAGCATATTTTTATTATATTCACCCTTGTTCTAATTCTTCTCAAATCAACCCCAATCGCTCACCTTCATGTCATCTTTTTTGTTTTGATATCCAGAGTCCATTTTGTATTGCCCTTTAAGAATATTAGCTTTTCTGCCCACCAAATTCATCAAATATCAATAGCTCCCTATTCATGTTGGGGCTCTTAAGACCCTCCCCTCTCCTCAATGGAATGTTGTCTAGTTTGATATTATGCAGGTAACCAGAGTTATGTTAACACTCCTTATAATAAACTTTTTGAAACTCTTCAGTCTTGACACCACTGTTTTATTTCTGATCCATCTAGTAGAAAAAAGAAGCATTTTGTTTCTACCACCTTGAGTGGTAAAGTATTTACAGAAGCCTGATTATAGTTTCAGAGGCTTCATGGTTATGTCCCACTTTATCTACCAGCCCTATTTGCCAATGTGATTTGCAGAACATGCGGAGGGCCCACACTTCCAAGTCTTCTATGTTTATACTATCTCCTTCATATGAAATAGCTTTCCTCCTTGAGTCTGTTGATTGAAATCATTTTACAAAGAACTGTTCAGATTAGAACTATTGATAATATCTTTTTCAAGTTTTCTACTTATCAATTATATAGTGAACATTTATAGAATTATTACTATATGGTAATAATTGTTTCATTCACTTAGTCTTCCTTCTTTTGTTAATATATTTTCCATTTAACTTATTTTATTTTTATTCATCTTTCTCATTGAATTTGTTCCATAAACAGAAAGTTCCTGAGACAAAATCCAGTAGGGTTTCTTGAGTGTCCAAGGCTTGCATCATCTCCTTGAATTAATTTGTTGTTGTCTAAATAATGTGAAAAATCAAAAGATTTCCACATTTGTTTATGAAATATTTGAACTTGGACATATTCAGTCTATCATCTGTCCAGAAGAAATCATACAATAACATAGTGACCCAGTGGCTGTTGCTCATACATTATGCCAATAATGATGGCATAAAATCAAAGTATACACTTTTAAAAAGAGGGAAGACAAATCATGTCAAAAATGTGTTTAGAATGAAAAAAAAATATGTTGAAAGAAAGTTACTGTTGAAGGCTATATAACTTGAAAAAAATCACCAAATTCAAGCAAATCCACTCAGGTGAGTTTCCCTTCACTGCTCTAATGTGATGTTTATTTGTGTTGCTTCTTACAGTGGAATGGAGCAAAGAAGATTAAAGTTCTGTTACATCCACTACAAAAAGATGATGATTGTACTAGATGTCTGTCTCAAAGCTGTGACAAAATACCTGGGTAAAGCAATTTATGGGAAGAAAGGTTCATTTTGACTCATATTTTTTAAAGTGATTTATTGAGTTTTTGTGCATTTCATACAACAGATTTTGATGACTTTTAGGGCCCCCTCTCCCATCTGCATCCACCATAGCTTTCCAAACTAGATTTCATGCATTCTGTCATATATGTTAAGGCCTACCTAATCAAGATTTTGTACTCAGATGTCCCTCATTGCAGGTTCATTCCCTGGAATCTAGTCAGCCTGTCTAGAGTCACTCCCTTAACGATCTACTCTCCCTCAAACACTTCATCTTCTTTTCAACCTCATTTCACAATAAGTATCCCATGACTTATTTTACAGTTAAAGAAACTGAGATTCAGAAAAATAAATTATTCACTAGGTGTCAAAATTTTTTGCTTAAATTTAAAGCCATTAATACCTATAGTATGGTGCTCTTCAAATAAGGTGTTACTTAATTTCTACTTCTTTATTATTTTGCTCAGAGTATTTGATTTTCTCAATTTTTGGAATGATAAAATCTTTATTCTGATTAATGTGTAATAATCCTGAAACTGAAAACCATTTATTCTCAGGAATATTTTTACCAGTGTATAATACATATATGTATTTAAATATGTGGTGTATATGTATGTACATATATGTGTGGGAGTATACTCACTGGTCTGAGTACATGTGGAGATTGATGTTAGGGTGTCCTCAAATTGCTTCTCTACTATATTTCTTTGAGACAAAGTATCTCTCATCCTAGAGCTCCCCATTTTAGCTAGATTCACTGTACAACAGGCCCCCAGAATCCTCCTGCCTTAAACTTCCAGGTCTGGGGTTACAGAAATGCTAAGCCCCAGTATTTATATGGGTGCTGGGTATCCAAACTTAAATCTGCATGCTTGCATAGCAAGGACTAGTTATTAGGACATTTCCCCAGGCTCATTAATACATTTTATTTGCTGAATCCAAAAGTAATAATAAATCCAGTTATATTTCAGATACTTTTACAGATTTACTTTTTCATATGGTTCATATCTAGAGTATAATGAAGGTTTGGATTTGTTTTTCCTGTTTAATGTCATTTGTTAATGAAAGGGTTATCCTACAATGCCAGACAATTCCTCTGTGTGTTTTCTATTTATTAGTAAAGCATAGCAATATCATTGTCTTTGTTTTATATATATATGGGAGGAGCTCAATTGTTATGCTACATTGGAGTATCAGTGAGTTTCATGATGAACAATGAGTTTACTAATGTATGGTATAATATAAAACCATATAGCATTAATATAAGGATAGATAAATTTTAAAATAGAAACATGCTGATGTAATATCACATATATTATGACAAAAATGAGAATAGAGTTCAACAGAAATAACTTGACATACTGCAAGAAATATTTTCTAAATCACTAATCAATGAGCATTTAAAATGACAAGTGTATTATGATCACTATTAATGGGAAATTAATATACCATTTCACACCTACATTGGTTTTCATACTTTACACAGCACTTATACCTCCAGTGTCTTATTTATTTCTAGGAGTGATAATATTGAGCTAATTTTTCAAGCTTCTACAGGGATAGGAAAAAGTCAGGTCCAAGTTGCTAATAGTGTTAAAAGTATAAAAAAGAAAGAAACTTGACTGCCAAATTCCAAGCCTTTCCATGTAATTTCCACAATATAATTTACATGAGTTTCTAGGGAAATAATTTTTTCCCTTTTTTCTTTTGAAGAAAGCAGCATTCATGCTGTGTGGCTGACAGCAGGTGTTAATTCTGCAAGTACTAATTTAACATAACAGGTGTCAGATACACTGGTATTAACTGCACCGTTGCTACAAAGTGATGGCAATCACTAAATGAGCTCTGATCAGGTGGCAACTGGAATGCACTGGCCTTCATATCTGTTTTATGACTCACCTGAGCTTCTTCCGTTGGGTCAACACCCCCGGAAGCCTGCTACACAGTTGTTTAGGAGCATAAGAATCTACTCTAGGGACTGGACATTTTCTCCATCTCCACCATCGTTTCCACCTTTTAGTCACATATGATGTGACATATCAGGGTAATTATAATCATTTTAATTTTTGTGAAATGATGAAAAATACTATAAGAAATTTGTTAGCAGCTGTTTCAAAATTAACTCCTATCCCAAATATTGCCAACCACCTGCTCCCACCCCATCCCACTTCCTACCACTTGTATGCCTTCTGAAAAAAATATGCAAAAAAATGCATTTACAACTTGTTATAATTTCTGAGAAACACTTTCAGAATAGGCAAGTTAAAGGTATGTCTTCCTTTTATCTATAATTTGACTGTTGGCAAAATATTTTTCTAAACTTGTTCATGTTGAATATATCTTTTCTACATATGTAATAAAATTAGTGACCTTTTAGAAGTATTTCCTGGAATTTTGTTTAACTCCTTAGCTATGTTTTGATGCATATATTTACCTGGTATGCTTCTTTATTTGAGCTTGAGCTATTTCATTTTTTAATAGCATCTTGTTATGAGGTTCACTCTATACTCTTTATAAAATCACATCTACATTCTCCCTTTTGTATAGCCTTCCCTTTGCTCAGTAACTCATAAAGCAGCTGTTCCTTGTAAAAAGATGCCCCATGTGGCTGAGTTCTAGGGAAAGCAAACCAATGTCTGAGCTGTGACATTTGTGTTTTCTATAGGACTTCTCTGAGCAGAAAGGAAGTTTGTTGATCAGGTTGTACTGACCTGGTCCAAACTCTCCCTACCCTTGGAATATGATGCTGGATGGGATGGCAAAATTGTAGGAAATAAGTTTGGTTTTCATAAAATCTTTCAGCTCAGATTCTATAAAAATATCCTCCTTGACAAAACCTGTGCAAAGCTGCCAGTTGTCAGTCCCTCACTGCTCCTGTTTAGCTGCTTAACACTGTATCCAGGGACACAGGGAAAGCGGTCCTTTGTGAAACAAAGGACTTAAAATCCACAAGCTTCACCATGAGAATAAAGCCACCTATAAGGGTGTTTCATAACAGATTGATCTAAAAGAAATGAGGTGGGATGCTGAGAAAGGTGCCATCCCCAGATAAGGGTAAAGGCAGTCCATCCTGTGAAACACCAACTTCCAGGGGACTGAATCCCAACATGGCCTTTTAGTTTGTTCTAATCAACCAATATGCATTTTATGACCCAGCGCGTGACAGCCCATTTGTGGTGCACTTTAGAGAGGTCTTACTTCATGAGAGGACAGTAGGTATGATGTCTTTGAAATGGATATCTAAAAGTGTAATGAGGATGTACTCTTCAGATCATAAATGCATTTTATGTAAGATCTTCTTTCATCATGGAGAGCTTATTGTGTGGACAAAAAGACAGCATGGTATCTTACTTTAAAGCACTTCTAAAGATAGCCACCCTGCCCCACCCCAAGCTGTGAGATGAGATGAATTAACTAGCTAAAGTTTCCTTAATGGGAGTTATTACATTTATGGAACCACATCATTCTAACAGGTTCTCTGTATCACACAAAGAGAAGCTAGCCTTGATCACAGTGTTAGCAGTGGAAAATGTAGACCAACAAAAGTCTCTAGCTACACACACTACTTTCAAAACAAATAGCAATTTTTCTTCTGTTTTTTTCTGATAAACAAAATTAATATATAAAATTTGTTTGATGGAGTTTGCGTTAGTATGTACTGAGATGGAGATGATGACATGACACTGAAGGCCTGCTAAGTCAGGCTGTTTGGTAGCTAATCTAAGTCAGGCTGTTTGGTAGCTAATGATTTAATCTACTCAGAGCTCTTCCCTGTGATAGCATGAAGTAGGGTTTCATGCAAATGATATGGTACTCAGAAAGCTATGTTTAGGAAAGTATATTAAAATTAAATGAAAAATAGAGCTAATGATATTCTTGTATAAATTGCACATATATATTTGAAACCTAGATGATGTGAAAATCATCCAAAATACATCTTAAACATATAGACCCTAATGACAGATACTAATATGATAAGTTTAATGAAAAGTAACATAATTACTTCTGCCTTCTCTAAAAGATTTAATACCTTCTCATTTCAATTATTTCCAGAAGTATACATTTATAACACCTTTGTCTCACTGTTTTTTACTTTTTTTCCATATTGATAAATCAAATTTCAATTATTAGCTATTACATAAATTTCAAATTTCAGTCAAGGGAAATATTACTTTTACAAAAACAGATATTTGACTCACAGAAGCTCAGAAGCCACAGAAACTCACAGTCTGGCCTTGTGAATTTCATACAGATTGCAGTTATAGACATTTCACCAACTCTAAAAGGGAAACAACTATTCAATCAAAATTAATTGTTAAGCTGGGCATGGTAGTTCATGCTTTTAATCCCAGCACCCAGGAAGCAGAGGCAGGATGATTTCTGTGAAATCTAGGTTACGCTGGTCTATATAACAAGATTCAGACCAGCTGGGGCTACAGGGAGACCCTGTCTCAAAAAGACTTCATCAATAGTTGATACCAAATTTTTATTTTATTTATATTCAATGGAAAGCAATTCCAGAATTTATGTAGGTTGTTCTCATGTAGGATGCTGAGTGTGGTAAGTGTTTAGAAGTATTATAAGTACTAATATATCTTTGTCTACCCCTGGAAAGTATATGAATTTTTATATGAAATATAATAATTAAATAAAAACCATTTTGAAAAGATGATGAGCATTCCTTGTAAAATAATTGTTTAAAATTTAAAGAATGATAGCTATATGCTTTTCAGAATTAATTGCTATAATACTCCATTGTTTAATCGGTCTGCTGATTCTCACTAGTCTTTATTATTTTACCTCTTAAAGCTGCTAGTTCTATAAATGCTTAGTATTTCCTCAATGCTTAGTGAAAATAGGATTATGTTCTCAGTCCACCTTTGTATACTTCATAGCTACATCACATATTTCATAGGTCTCTAAGCATTTTGTGGAAAAAAAGGCAGGGTAAGAGCCTCAGGAAGTTCACGAAATTTACAAGAATCATAATGCCTCTGCCTAAGGTTGTATATGCACAAATATTTTGCTGTAACAGAAGACTCTCTGGTGAAGTAGCTGCCTGCAAGTTCCATAGAGTCAAGTTCCTGAGACTGAGCTTTCATGAGTCTTTACCCACACTGGGGTGGACTCTTCAGTAATGTAGCTACCTTTAAGTTACTTGTAGTACTGTACATAGCCACAATAACCTCATTGGTTCACTAAGCTGCACTTGCATGAAACAGTTTCTTTCATCTTCTTTACCTGAAATGTATAAAAAGTAGTCTTCCCAGTGAAAGAGTCACAGTAACCGATATCAGGATAGTCAATAGAATCATCAAAGAGTCTGGGAGGGGCAGGGCAATGGATTCCAGGCATGCAACTCAGGCTGAGTCACTTGAAAATGAAATATCTGAGGTGCAATCTCAATATTGTGGTTTCTATCCATGTGGTAAGAAATGGTGTGAAGGAACAAAACCTTAGAGAGAGTCCCAGGGTGGCCATCTTCCTCTAAGTGATATGGGTGTCACACCTCCTTGATAAATGGGGTCCACTATTCAAACATGGGGATGACTCCCAAATGATTGATGAAAATAATACATTGCAGTATCTAAATACAACAATTATGTAGTTCAATATACAGGGAATGATGGCAGTTCTGTGGAACCTTTTCGGACAAAAAGACACGTAATTGATGCTAAACTACCTGATCAGAAAGGACATTTCTCACCTAAGTGAGAAATTTGCAGTGGGTAAAGACATGCAGAGAAAAGTGGGAGAAAGATGATGATATACGGGGGCTCCTTCTTGTTTCTTAGAGCAGATGAGAGACAGGAGAAATAAAGTACAAATGCAATGTGTGCTAAATCACCCTTTCAGAAACTTGGAAACTGTGGAGAAATTTGGCATGAGGAGGGAGGAAGTCAGATCTCACCTTTGATACAAAGAGGGAAAACAATCATATTTTGAGGCCTACATAATGGCTAGTACAGAAAACTATGATAATCAGGGAATACTAGGCATGAGAACTGCTTAAATTGGAAAGCTGTTTAAACAAGAAATGAAAGATCCTCTCACAAGTAGGGTCAGTCAGAGTGCCATGGAAGTAGAAAAACATAACTACTCTTTGAGGCATAGGATGCATAGCCCAAAGGAAGTACATAGGAAGTTAGCTCCTTATGGAAGTATTGCATGTAAAAGAAACTGTAAATACTTGTTTATTGGGTCTGGAGAGATAGCTCAGTGGTTAAGAGTCCTTGTTGTTCTTACAGAGGACCTGGGTTTGGTTCCCGGCATTCACATAGTAGCTAAAAGCCATCTGTAACTTCAGTTCCAGAGGATCTGATGTCTTCTTCTGACCCCCACGGGCATTGCATGGCATGAGTGCACTTATACATATGCAGGCAATATACTTATACACATGAAAAAAAGTTTAAAAAATAGTTACATAAATACTTGGTTAACAAATATTTTGAAAACTTTTAAAAGGGACTGAAGAACTGGCTCTGTAGTTAAGAGCATTCTGCTCTTGCCAAGGACACATTTTTGTTTCCAGTACCCATATGGTGGCTCACAACCAACTGTAACTCCAATTTCAGGGCCCCAAATACCCTCTTCTGGCATGGGTGAGCACTGCATGCACATGGTGCACATACATAAGTGTAGGCAAAACACTCATGCACATATAAAATAACAAATAGCCTAAGAAAAGGAATATAAAACCCAAGCTTGGTGGTACATGCCTTTAATCCCAGGACTCAGGAGGCAGAGGCAGGCAGATTTCTGTGAGACTGAGGCTACGCTGCTCTGTATAATGAATTCCAGGCCAGCTTGGGCTACAGTGAGACTCCGTCTCAAAAAAGAAAAAAAATATTTGATTGTCATTAGCTGAGGTTCCCATGAATACAAAAGACTGGAAAATATTGGGGAAAGAATAGGTGCTACTTAGAAAATGGACACAAAGAAACATTTAAGGTTCAGTTCACTAGGCCAAAGAGGACGGTATTTCCAAGAGAGTTAAAAATTTAAAAGGGAGCTCAGAATTGGTTTGGGGCTTTAGGGGCTTTGCTGAGCCCTGTATTTGGGGCATAATGTCTAAGAAGTAAGAGAGTCTCTGGCACATCTAAATGATTTAGATCAGCATATAAATATATGATACTAAGTTATTTAGGAAGGGCTAGTTAAAAAAAGATGTTGGGGGGTGGGGCCTGTATCTGTCTTTCAAAACCAAAGGAGGCAAGATTTGTTTTAAATCATGGTTCCCATAGGCAGACCAAAGGATAATAGAAACAAAATGCTTTGCTTCTGAGCTTTTGGAAATCTCTGAAGCCTGAATTAAAATTTACCAGATGGAAGAAAGAAGAATCAAAAGGCAAAGAGGTACAGGTGGTCCCCCCTGCACCTTTTGCTCCTCTGATGGGATGACATAGGCTTGCAAGTGAGAGCCATGCAACTTAACTGATGGCTCACACTGAACTTCAGACTGGTTAGTTCTCTAATGATTTAAAAACATTTCTTCTTCAGTACATATTGGAGCCAAGCATATCTCAATTCAAGACAATTGCTAAACGTACCCAGGGCATTCAGCATCAGCAGGTGAATAAGGGGATAAACCAGTCCAACCTGCTCCTCCTAGATTCTTCCTGGAGGTGGGAAACCACCCCACACACCCCAAAGAATGTTGTGTATATTGTTTTTCTGATAGAAGATACTGATGGTAGAGATGGTTTCCCTATTATTGTGCCCTTTGAAAAACAAGATGTGGCTGAGCAAAGAGGTGGTAACAACAGTTCTGATTCTAGACAGATGACATAGATAATAAGTAGGTTATATATAGATTAGACATAAATATACATACTATTTGTGTGTATGTGCTCTCAATTTATTCATTTTCTGGAAAGGATCTTACTATAGTGATGATCTTTCTGGAAAAAAAAAAGAGATTTAAGTGTTTTTGAGATTTTTATAAAACCAATCAATATTCTTAGAAAACTACACTATACAAAACATTTCATGCATGCCGTCTCTCATTTTCCCTTGGTTTACTCTGCTGTAGACATAGTTAACCCATGGGCCATTCTTTAACAGTGACACCACCCTTTTTCTTCACCTACCAGAAATGAGCATATTTTGCTTATTGGTCTTTTAAATTTTCTCCTCAATTTGTTCGTGTCACTTCTTTAAAACACTGGTGATTGTGAAGATACGGCATGTTGTGAATCAAAAGCCAAGTTTATCTTGAGCCATCATTAGTCATGTTGATAATCATTTGCTTCCAACCTTTGTACCTGATCCAACCACTTTCCATCCTTTACTTGTCACTATTAGGTAAAATGTTTTTATTTGTTGTTCTTTGAGACTGTGTCTCACTCTGTAGCCCATTGTCAATATTTGGTTCAAAATAAACTGACTTACATCCTTTGAAAGAAAAGTGGCGTAAATACTCTGCACTATACGTTATCTATACTTCTAGATCCCACACATTTCGTTTTATATTTCATAATATCTTATACAATCCTTTCTGTTTTTCTTTTCTTTTCTTTTTTGTCTTTTTGAGATAGTGTCTCATTCTATAGCTCAGGTTGACATGAAACACATTATATGGCCCAGACTGGCACAAATTCACAAGAATGCTCTTGTTTCAGCCTCCCATGCACTAGAATTGTAGCAGTTAGTCACTTTGTCCAGCTTGGTCTGTACTTTTTAATTATTTCCCCTTTTTGATATGTGTTTTATTTATTATTTTTATTTTGTGTGCATGCCTGTAAGTGCACTGGGTCATGCCATGCCTGCAGAGTAGTCAGAGGAGGGTGCTGAATTCCCCTGGAAATGGATTTATGGACAGTTTCCAGCTGTCATGTGGGTGCTGGGAATTGAACCCAGGTCCTCTGAAAGAGCAGCTGGTGCTCTTAACCACTGAACCATCTCTCCATCCCCTGAATTGTTTCCCCCTTTAACATTTATTTTCCATATTCTAACTTGCTACATAACTCAATCTAGGTTTTTAAATATTTTTTACTGGTATAAAGTTCTGTATTCTAGTACCATGCTCCACTGAAAATACTGGATAATTCCAACAACTCTGTGGGCAGCTGAGGTGTCAAGAAGGCAGCCAAGCATTCTGAGAGCATGCTTAGGGAGGCCAAACAGTCAGAACTAGCAATATTTGACCAAGCCCAAAAGTGAGCCTATGGGCACATCACTTTAGGTCTTTAAGATTTTATTCTGTTAATTACAGAACTATAATAGAAAAATCTTTGTTTATTTTAGAACTTAGAAATGGGATTCTATCTTTGCCCATTTACTTTTATTTCTCAGAAAAATTCCAACTTTTAGATAGTGGAATATAATAGGCACAAAAAAAAAAGCAGGGCTATTAACACTGAGAAGAAAGAAAATTACTTAGATAAAGAGATGAAGTCAATTTTAATTACTAAGTTCTGACAAAGAAAAATGATGAAAAGAAATGGAGTGATTGAAGGACAGCATTAGGGGAGAACGCAGCATGTGACCTGCTGAGGCCAAGTCTCAGGAGGCATTTGGACTATGAAAATGAAGGTTCTGGGTAACATTGCCGGGGCTGTGACTTACATATTTTTTCATATTTTGAGGAACAGAATGTGAAGAGTAACTGCCTTTTTCCTGGTAGGCATTTGAACTGAGCAGTTTAAATGTTGCCCAAGGTAATAACTGACAGATATTAATGCAGAAATTCATGTGAATTACTCATAAAATGAACAGCAATCCTTCTGCACTGAATGGTCCAAAGTAAGTATGCCAGAAAAATCCTGATTATTAATAGAGTGCTAAAATACTCATTCAGATCCATGTCAAGTAGGACATTGATTTATTCATTCAACAATTATTTATTGAATACCTATTAGCATTTATATATTCTTATTATTAAGGGCATAACAAAAAGAGCAGTTGTGAGCTCTGAATTTACACAATTTCACTTCAGGTATAACATATATTATATTTAATTATTGTGCAATCAATATACTTAATTCAAGAGCAATTATCATCATAATACATATATGAGTAGGCTCTTGATAAATTTTGTTTGTAAGCATATTGTATGTGACTTATTTTGCTCTAACTCATTGAAGCCTAAAATTCTCTCCACTTTATTAAGAAAAGTTATAGTGGAATATTTGCACTGTGTAACAAATTATAATCAATTCAGGAATGAAATGAATAAAAAGAAAATGGGATCCTTGAAAAACAAAGAAGAAACAATAAACAATCATGAAACAAGAAAAGCACATTTTATTAGCTTCTTTTAGATGGCAGAGAGTCTCAGCATGTTTGGCAGCTGAGTGACAGGCTACATAGAGTCCCTTGGTGATTACACATATTTTAGGTCTGTCTGTTGATGGATACTCACTACCATAACTTGATGATTCTGAAACATGATGCAATGGACATGCTATTTAGATATATCTCTGAAATCCTGACTTTAATTCCTTTGTATCTATACCCAGAAGTTTGATTGTTGGATGGATATGGAAGTATCTGTGTGTTTGGGAGAAACAGAACTTATGTTGGCTCTTATTGTTCTTAGCTTTAGAAGCTAGGGTCCTGGAAACACAATGGCTACCAAAGCCAATGGCTTTTGTGTTCTTGCCTCATGAATTCTAAGAAAATTAACAAAACACAAAGGGTGAGATTCAGAAAGAAGTACTTCATTATAGGGAGCTTAGGAGAAAGAATGAAGAGCTCCTGTATGGAGGGGGGAGGGGGTGGAAGTGGGATACCATTGAGCCACATTGCTTTGAATTTAATAAGGCTTTACTGGATGGGAGAAATGGAGAGGATGAGCTGGTCTGTCCAGTTTCCATTTCAAGTGTCCAGGTGCTTCACAGTATCATGTGGTTTAGAGAAAAGGGGTGTTACTTTAGGAGAAACAAAATAAGTAAAAGCCAGACCCTCCCTCTGCCAATGTTGGAACCAGAGACGTTTTGTCTTAAATATTTCTGGCATCTCCGTCCTATGCAAGGATAAGGCTACTGACAGGCCCAAGAATATTTCTGGCTTTTAGTTAAGAAGGAAACTGTTTTCTTTTGGGGATCTTTTTATCCTAATACTGCCTAATCAGCTCTGCCTTTTGTTATCAGGACTATCTATATGTTATTCTATTTTCTTTTAAACTTTTCAAAAACAAGCTACATACTATTTCTCCAAAATGACTGTGCAAATTCATTAATACCACTTATGATTTGTAAAGTTTCCTTTGCTCACATACTCAACAATATCAGTTATCATTCATCATTTTTAGCAGGTTCTAGTTATGAGGTGATGTCTCATTTGATGGTAATAATATGTATGATATATTCTAAAACAGTAAAGGTAATGGATTTTAAACATTTTTACCACGAAGAAATAGTAGGTATTTATAATGTGTGTCCCAAGGGGCACTTGTTCCTTTGTGGGGTAGGGCCTGCTGCAGAGAATTGGCTGCAGAGAGTTAGCCACGGAGGGAGAAGCTTGGTGCCATCTTGGGAGTGGGCAGAAGCATGGATGTGAGAGGGAGCATTTACCAACCTGGCGTGAGACCTCAGGCCCAGGAGGCATGGATTAAAGCTAAAGGAGACTCTGGGAGGGGCATGGTTAGGAGGCTGAGCCACACAGTGTGGAATGGGGAGACATAAGGTTAAGAGTATATTAATTAGCCATATTTAATCATTCTACAATGAACCCATAAATCAAAGCACCAAATTGTGTCCCTTAGTTACATGATTATTATTTGATTCTTAAAAAATGAAATTTAACCTTACCCCCCATCTTCTTTAATGGTCCCTGAAACTTGGGTGAGTGAATTTAATAAAGGAGTCCTATCTAGGGTCACACACTCTGCAGTCTCTTATTCTTTCCACCTTGACCTGTTGTGGCCTTCTGTGTGCATCATAAAGTGTTGCATGAGGAAGCTTCTGGAAAGATTGTAAGGGCCAGGGTTGGTGCAGGGACATAAGGAAACAGACTGTTTTACATCTCTCAGATCTCATATGAACTTGTAGCAATGGTGACATTATGCACAAGACCCATGCAGACTCAATCAGAAAAAAGAAGAAGAAGAAGAAGAAGAAAAAAAAAAAAGCCAGCATAGAACTGGGTAAATGAGCAGAAGACCCCAACTTAAGTCAAGATACTATCAGCAGCTGTGTGAGGGAGAGTTGATCTTCTCTAAGGGAGTGACTCTGGACAGACTGACTATAGTACAGTGAATGAACTTGCACGTAGGGACATCTGGGTACAAAAGCTTGAATTACTGGGCTTTAACATATATGACAAAATGCATGAAGTCCAGTTAGTGGGAATGGGAATAGGATGGGCAAGAGGACCTAAATATGATTAAGATATATTGTATGAAATGTACAAGATTTCAATAAAAATATACATTAAAATGAAATTTTAAAGATAAAACATATATTCAAGAAAAGAAGGAAAAGGTCAGGAATAGGACCTGCTAGAGGGACTGGATAGAAATACAATCAGGGAGAAAATACATAATGGATCGAGATTTCTGAGAAAGCAGGAAAAGTTTAAATCTTGAATATTTTGTGGAGTTTAACTGATGGAAGAGGAAGTTTTCACATTTATAATGAAAATTTAGAATATCTATTAGGATTTCTTGTTTAAAACTTTGAAGAATTACACTCTGAAGTTAGACACTTTTATCTTTAGTGAAAAATAGTCACAGGAGGTCACTAAAATAGCAAAACAAAATAAATTAAAAAACAAATACACATATTACGTTTTTGCCAAGTAGAAATTGATCTTAAATTAGTTTTCTAAATAACTCTGGCCTCCATGTGCTATTCATAATTCCCTCTTACCTTTTTTATAAGTTCTGAAAGATAGATGGACAGCAGTAAAGTTAATTGATTTACACAAGAAACGTGAATAAATGTCTGCAGGAAAATGAATCATTAGATAAAATTTTCCTTGATTGGCATCCCCAGTTCTAAGTCTTTCCTTAGTCCTCAGAAGATACTCCTTTTCTATCCTTGTTAATTATTGCCTGAATTGTTTCTTTTCTTTTTCTTTGTGAACACCCACATGATACCCATGTATCGCATATACTGAAGTCGTAAATATTGTACTTTATCGAGGGTGTGTTATAATTTCAAATGTGAAATTATCAAAGTGTCACTCTTTGATCATCCATTTGCACTTTTACTATAACATATTGGAACTTTTTCAGCAGATGCACTTTCTGAAATACTTGTTAGAGTGTGAGGCTACACTATCAGTACTTCTCCTTGCCTGTCATGACTTTCTCAATTAATCTTTTATCTGTGGATTTTAATAATGAAATGGTTAATTTGATTTAAAACTCTTGGGATATGTTGAAAGTAATTTTATTTATCTTTTCACAAAATTTAAGAAATATTTTTCACCCTAACTATTGGAATATTTGGACTGAGACTGCTCATCTGGATTTCCATGAGTTCAATCTAGGACAAAGCAGGTGGCGAGGAATTATGACAAATTATAGACTCATATATTAGTAAAAAGAGATGAGAGCAGTAGCAAAAACAGTGTGTCTGCTGTATGATCTGACAAGCTGATTTGTGAGCATAAATTGGGACCATTCCTCAAACTCTGCTAACTGAAGGCATTCAACAGTAACTGATTTATGGAAGCAAAGCTCCTGGGAGCTTGGTTCACCATACAATTTCTATGAAAATAAAATATAAAAATTAGAAAAAGAAAGAAGTGCTAGAGTGGGGGTCCTAGAACATTTGTGATAAATATTATCCATGAAAAATTAATTACATACTAAAAAGATGGTTTAGGAATCACAGCATTAAACTAAGAAAATTGAAAATTCCTAAGGAGCATCTCAAACTCCATATACATCCAAGATAAAGGACTCATCAAAAATCATCATGACATTCTGATTGTATGCCATATAACACTATCCAATCATTTTTCTTTTAAATAATAATACAAATGAAAGCTCACATTTAAATTCATTATTCAATAACTGTATGACATTTTGTGGAGAAAAGTAATTGAGGGATCAATTGAGGAGATTCCATGATTTAGGGTGTGTAGTCTGGCAAGGATTCAACTGGGAGCAGCTATTACCCTTCACTCTGGGGAAGGATTTGCTCACATTTATCCCTATTCATGAACGGGAACTGAAGACCCCAAATGCTGCAAGTAGCTGACAGATGGTATTTTCATGCAGTCTCCTAAACTGCAGCAAGGCTCACTTGATTCATACTTGAGCACAAAAAGTTGATCTCTGAATTCTAGGTTCCCATAATAATATGTTAGTGATACCATGCTGCGTACCTTTTGGTAATATACAGTCCTATATAATATGTCAACCTCTCTCATAGGTGATGATTTCCCCTCCACAGCTTGCTTCCAGCTGATCAGGACTAACCTCTGCCAAATAATCTGGAGCTGGATTACAGCAATCTGTTGATTTTTTTTCCCTCCAAAATGATTGTAGATGCTAGCCTCCAGTTTTCTTTCTGCATTTGGGTTATAGTCATCCATTTATTTTCTTACATAAAGTTCTAATTTACATCCTAATGTTAAAACATATTATGGTGTCTTTTATAACTAGGTTTTCCTTTTCTTTCTTGTTATTTTTCTTTTCAATTCAATAATTAACTGGTCTATTCATACATTTCTCCACTCAATCAGTCATCAAAGGGAACTTGAAAATTGTATTTGTAAGACTGTTACTCATTTATAAAATAGGCCAAGAAAGGAAGGGAATTGCCATATACCTCGTGTACGTGAGTCTATGTGGTAAGCGATGTGTTGGTCCACTTGGGAAGCAAGTAGATTTGCTATGAAAAAGCTATAAGGAAAAGTCTGGCATACACATGTATCTAAAGCTAACTTATCTTCCAGCTCTTTACTGATTGCTTCTCTGTGTGAAAGGATTGTGTTCTTGAAAATGTAGAGCCAGTTTACGAATTGTATATACTCAAGCCAACACCAATTACAAAAAAAAAACAGACTACTCAGTCTTTCTTCCTTGTGCTGCTTTTACTTAAATAGTCATTCAGGTGGAAGGATGCCAGCCTTTCTGCCCTGGGGCTTGTTTAGTGCACTCACAGATGTCTGGCTCAGATTACAAGCATGTACACCAGCACCAATGCCAGCCCCAGCGTGGGAATTTCATTGACATGACAGTGAAACTCAAAAGCTAGAATGATCAACAGAAGTGGGTTTAGGATGACTTTGCTAATTTAAAAATAGACCTCCTCATTATCGACTTTCCTGAAAAGACCCTTGTTTAAAAGATGTATTCATCATTATAACATATTTTGGTTGGAGGAAAAAATGACAAAGGGTAGAAGAGGAATGATTGATAATGACAATAGGAGAGAATACTCTATTAATCTGATGTTGATAGGGAATAATCTTTACACATATGCTAATTTTACAGATAACTGAAGCTTAACTTTTCAAGCACTAAAATTAACAATTTTCATAGAAATATTTCTAAAACACATTATGCACATCCATGCATTCTAAAGCAGAATGAATTTAATATAATTTTAGCTTTCCATTAAATCTCAAGCTATCTATCTATATGAATGGCAATCTGTTTTGTAATATGGTGATACCAGATGGAATCTGTGGCAGGAAGAGTTATAGCAAGGGCCACACTTGACTAAGCCTCAGATTTTTTATTTTTATTTTTTGTTACAACCATCTGTAGTTTTTACTATTTTGTCTGTGTGAAACCAATACTGATTCTCATTTGCTTTTAACATTTTTTTCCCAAATCCTGAGAAATAAAATAATGGCCTTAAGAGGTAATCCCATTCACTCTTTGCGGTACTGGGGATTGAGCCCAGGCTCTTGAACTTGCTAGTGAAACATTCTACTGTTTGGTTATGTTCTTTGTTCAACTAAACTCAATAAGAAAGTTAAGGTGTTATTTTATCTTAATCAAAGTCTAATATTCTCTGAAGAGGTGTAGTGATAGAGCCTCACCTGTATTCATACATCATGTGTTTATTATGTTCTTCATCCTTCCAAATACAAAAATATAAAGAAAGTAGTGTCTTAAATATATCTATTAAAATATAAAATTTCAAACACTGAGGCTTCAGATGTGTCAAAAACTTCATAATAAACCACAAAATTCTTTAAACAAATCCCAAGTAGGTAATTTTTCGCATTTAATAGGTGAAGGAAACAAAACTCAAGTCCTAGTTATTTCTCTAATGCCGTATGTAGCAGTGCCAAGATCTGAAATTTTGTCTCTGTGAATTTAATAACCTATGAACGTTCCATTATATTATATACTCTTCCCTACTACTATTAACCTTCCTACATTTCTCTACCTCCCCTATAATACACATAATGGAGTCTGAAAAGTGGTGAGGAACAGATGAAATCATTTGTATAGAGCTGCAGAGCTGATCTGTACTTTAGTTACTTACAATGCTGTGTCCTGACATCACTTGTAAATCTAAGCTTTTATTCAATAGCTTTCCAGTTGTACATCTGAGATTTTTTTCATATGTTAATTTTGTAGAATTAAGTCAACCAGAAAACTAAATCAGAGTAAAGAAGGCGGCACTGGGCACTGACTTCTGTGGGGTTATTATCTGTCCAATCAGTTGTTTACCTATTAACTTCAGGAAGGCTGCAAAAGAACAAGCACAAAATGGCAATGCAGGAAACAGAAAGAAAGCAAGGAAATGCAGATGCCAGGTGTGTGCAGTGAAGCTGGCAAAGGTCTGGAAAGATCCACACAGCTACTGAGGAGTTAACTCTAAGCATCATGTACTGTGAAGCTTCCTCTGGTGAGGCACTCAGATCTAGAAATAAGATGCTAGGCAACTGAGAGGGGGAAGAAGCACAATGTCGAGGTCAACAAGCTGGATGTTAAACAAAAATTATGTTTAATTGATGATTATAGTGATTACAGAAAAAAAACTTCCAGATAATGAAAGATTTTCCTGAATGGATTATATTTAGCTTGATTGCCCCTTGCTGTGATAAATACCTATATCTATATATTATATATATATATATGTATATATATACATGTGTGTATTTTTTTAAGTGATTATCATGCTCAAATGCCTGGTTTTGCAATTTTGTACATAAAATACATATACCTGTGGGCTTTTCCCACATCACTTAAAAACATATTTCAAAAGGACTTATGTTTTGAGATAGAAAGCAAACAGCCCTTAAGATTTACCTAGCACCTTGTGTTCGGCATCAGAGCAAGGAATGAATATCATGCAAAGCTCAATACTTGGTGCATGAAGACTCTTTGAAAATGTCCCTCATTTCCTTTTCAGTGGGGCAAATTAAATAAAATATTCTTCTTGGATTGATCTGACATCCAGGCCACATGTACGAAATCCAGAATCGTGATGAAAAGACCATCAAATGGGAGAATGGTGAATTGACCTGACGGCACTCAAAGTGACTAAGATTTTCCTTTAGCCATTTACTCTTCATAAACACTTGATCTCACACCTGGTTGAGATCACCAGTGTCCATCCTAGCCACAGATTAATCCAGGTATAATTTCCATGATTATTTGGAGACAGTGAAATCTCAATAGATAATGTCAGGATCTAATAATTATCCATTGTTACGCTCATATGTTCTTGCAAGGAGACAACGTTCTTTAGAGCAGAAACAATGAACATTGCTCACATGAACAATGGAAATAGGATATTAATCAAACATATTCTAATGCCTCTAGTGAAAGAATGATATGAATAATAAAGTGATTAATGAGCGACAACAGGCCTTTGAATTGCTGTCAGCATTTGTATGCAGCATGCTTGGATAATTTAATGAATTAATATATCCTCCATGAAAGCCCTGAAGCCAGAATTATCTTCAGCAGGGTCACACCTTATTTTCAAGACTTTGCAAGTCCTGTGCTAATTCTCTGAATTGGTATGCAAGCCAGAGTTGTGGATTTAATGTTCATTGCAGAACTGAGGCCTCAACATTAAAACATATCACAACCTAGCGGGCTTTCAGTGAAATGCTAGACAGACGATGTCACTGTTGATTGAGTTCTTCTTCTATCAGAGGCAATTTAGCACATGCCAACTTACCTAAACAACAACAACAAAATCCTTGTCACCCTGGCTGTAATGAAATCTTGGGAGAAAAGCTCTACAAAGAAAGCAGGAGATAATACAAAACAAGTTTATCAGAGAAATGTCAAGAAGGTAACCATGACTGTGAAAGGAGATTCTTCTTCTTCTACATAATCTGTGAGCCAGGCAGAACACACTGCCAAAAAGATAACTTAATAATAATGAATCTGGTTGCTTCCTTGCAAGAGATATGCCAGTATTAAAATAGTGTCTGGCAGCCAAGTACTGAAAACATGGCAGACATTAAAATTGGCCATAAAAACAGTAAATGGTCTTAGAGAGGCATTTAAGGAGACAAGCAACTGCATCTAAATTGCCATATGTTAGAACAAGCATTTGAGTGGGCATGGAAGGGAGTCTAATTGCCTCCAGTGGAGGTAACTGGCTCTGAATTGGGCCTAAGGGAAGGAACTGGATATAAAGGAAGGCGGGGATTTGATAATCCAAGTTCTCTTTGCTTGTTCAGCAGCTCCTATTTAAAACATTTTATTACTACCCTCCATTTTGCTGTTAAATTTCTGTAGCTCTTGTTGTGACATGCACAGCAGACTAGATTCCAGGTCAGGTCTAATCCCTTCCTCCAGTACTTTGCTCCTTTATAATGATAAACTTCTCTCCAATTACATAGTTCACAAACCATGCTTATATAGACAGGTGCTGCTTATAGATGAAAGTGTAGAAAGAAGAGAAAAACACTAACCCACAGATTCCAGATGCTGACATTTCCTCAGTCTTTGATAGGCTTCCAAATCCTTAATTTGGCTAGACTCTGATAATCTTTATCAACATTGTACATGATTTTCGGGGAGATAATACTGGAAAATTTAAAGGGACCCCATTCCCATATCCTGTTTGCACTCCTAGAAATCTTGCCCTCCCCGTCCATCCCACCTAGCCTGAATCCCATTTTGTCTTACAAATGTTTGAAAAAGAATCTGTCACGCAACCTCATTTTGCCAGGATTCAAATCCAAGTTCCCGCTGTCCATTCCCAGTTCCATTTCCTCCTGAGAAACGAACAGCAAAACAACAAAACTCCCTCATTAACATCATTGGATTTAACTGCACCGTCCAAACCACTAAGCCATTACTGTCTGAGATCATAACCTTTACATGATGCACTCATACTTACTGAGGACACATACCTGGTTCACAATTTTCCTTCTGAATTCAATTTTTGTTTCTCTCTTTGAGGAGTTCTACATCATTGTGGAAGTTTGACTTCACAGTGACGTTCAGCTTGTCAGACTACCTCAGCCAACTCGCAGGGGCTCACACAGCAGAATCACTTTCACTTCTTGGTCTCCAATCAGGCATTTTTACTTCTCTCCCCAACATTGGCTCTTTCTGTTTTTCCCACTCTATTTCCTCACCTTTTAGCATTCTATTCTTTTCCCACTCTTCCATGCAACAAGCACTGGATTGGAAACTCATAGATTCCATATTATCATACACTCACCCCTGTAATTCCTGTCTTTTCTCATCTACAATTTGTCTGCTCTAATCCTTTAGTAGAACACTGCATTTTCCTGGATCATATACTCCGCAAATGAAGAATATTAGAAAATAATTATTTTAATTCAAGTCCCTAAACTTAAACATTTTAACTACACTTGATAATATCTAGAAGAATAGGTGTTTCTTATAGTCTCTTGATCACATTCTGCTCAAGCAATATTGACGCCCCAAAAAAATCCAACTTAAGAAAACATTCACTTTAGTTTTCTTTGCTTGCATCTTCAGTTCAAATCATAAACCAACTTAAGATTTTCTCTGTCATAACTATTCCATTTAAAAATGTTTTATTTCTATTTCTTTCTATCCAAGCATACTACATGATTTCCATCTCAGAGTGTCTTCATCAACAACAGTCATTGAAAATATAATTTCTAAGAGTACCCATTAACCCCCTTTATAATTTCAGTCCACCAGTCTTTGTTTCATGTTAGTCTCATCTACAAGCTCTCATTCCACTTTTCAAAACATTTCTTCCTTAACCTCCTTGCACAGTTAAAGCAACTTGAACGACGCTTTCCTATAAAGTAGCACTCGCAGTGCAATGTAGTGTACTATTGAGCCTCTCTCCCACACACTGTATACTCTGAAACAATGTTGTATGCAATCTTCTCTCTCATTGAAAGTTTTGCTAGCTACATTATTGGTAAGTAAAAATAAGAGTTTTGAATATTTATTTCAAATGATTAATTTTAATGATAGTTTGTACCTATGTTTCTGAAATTATACTAAATTTGATAAGTTATATGATTTGATTTTAATGACAGAGGTCAGCCATGTATATTCTAACTGGAAACTTAAAGACACCAAAATAAAAATTGAAATAAAAATTGAAGAAGACTTTGGATGACGGAATGATCTCCCATGTTTTTAGTCATGCACAATCAACACTGTAAAAAAAGCTATACTATCAAAAGTGTTTGACATAGTCAATGTAATTTCCTTCAGATTTCCAAAAGCATTCCTCACAGAACTAAAAAAATTGAACTTAAAACTTATGTGAAAGAACAAAGATCTGAAGGCATAAAACCATGCTGAGTAGAAAGCACAATGATTTTAAATATAGTACATAGCCATCAAAACAATAAACAGTAGCTCTATCACAAGAACAGATGTATAGAGCAGTAGAATAGAAAATATAAAAAAATAAGCACAACTGAAATAATCTTACTTTCCCAAAGATACCAAATTGAGACATTGCAGAAAAGAATGTTCTACCCAATAAATGGTCCTAGGAAGCCTGGATATCAACAAGTAGAGGAATGAAACCAGATTCCCTTCTCCTACCCTGTTCAAAATAGCAGTTCTAAGTACATTAAAGACTTTAATGTGAGACCTAAAGCTTAGAAACTGATGAAGGAGAAGAAAAGGAAAACACTTTATAGTATTGTTGAAGGCAAGAATTATCCGAGGCGGAATCCAATAGCCAGGACATAATGTCAAGAACTGAAAAGTTGGATGGCATCAAATGAAAATGTTCCTGTTGAACGAAGTAAACAATTAGCAGAATGAAGGATCAGGTTAAAAAATGAGAAAAAATATTTGCCAGCTTAAAGCTTAAATTTGTTTAGAATGTATGAAAGAACTCAAGGAATGCAATACCACAAACAAACAAATGGACAAATCAATTGTTCAGACAATTCTCCAAAATAGAAATAGAAATGGCTAATAAATCTGTGCAAGAATGTCCAGCATCCTTAGTCATCATGTATATTCAACCAAATTGCATCAAGATTCCTTTATTATTATTAAAGTAGTAATACCAAAGCACATTGAGTGATTTTGTTTGTAGCTGATATTTTCCTGTTTACTTAACTTTAGTTGTGAGTTTTTGCTATTCATGTCTTCAATATTGTTTTAACAAATCAGTATAACTTGCTATGAATTGTATGAGATAGTATCTCATCTAAGTATTTCATTACAGCATAGTTCAATCAAGGAATTTCTGTATTTAATTTTTAATTTAGAGATTATATTAGTCAATTTTCTGTTTGTATAAAAATCCCTGTGACTGGAAATTTATGAAGAATAGGTTTATTTAACTAAAAAAGGTGGACATATAAGAGCATGACAACCTCATTTTTCTTGGATCTATTAAGGCCCTCCTGGGTGTCTTAAATGTGGATGTCATCATGGGGGGAACATATAGAAGAGAGAGAGGGAGAGGGAGAGAGAGAAAGAGAGAGAGAGAGAGAGAGAGAGAGAGAGAGCACATGGTGAGACATGACACAGGAGAAAGGGTAGAGGACACTG
The DNA here is from genome assembly GCF_000622305.1 of Nannospalax galili. Classification (NCBI taxonomy): domain Eukaryota; kingdom Metazoa; phylum Chordata; class Mammalia; order Rodentia; family Spalacidae; genus Nannospalax; species Nannospalax galili. The sequence goes on along the minus strand of NW_008342282.1, from coordinate 3,047,306 downwards.
GGGGAAGTGACAATTTTATTGCACACTAACAATCATATTATGAGTACCAATAAGCCTTTTGAAGCCAAAGTTATCAATGACTGCATTTTTTCTCTTTAGTCTCCAACTCTCAAAGATTTTTATCATGTCCCCCATCACCATTCTGGTGACCAAACTTCCAATAAATAAAACCTTGTAAGTAAGACACATCCATACTCCAGCAATTACACAATAAAATCGTGTTTCTAGAAATCATTATGTAGTTAGTGATAAGCATAGCTGTCTCGCCAACCAAAGATGGGTCATGCAAAACTATTTACAAGGTTGTAAGTAAAACTGAATATATGTTTTCACAGTTATTTACGATTTTAAAACTGATAATATATTTTAATTTGTAATCATAGTACCTAGTGTACTGGCTGGGAATTGATAGACTAGTATCTTGTTTTGGTCTCTGTCCAGTTATCTGTTTTTGCTTTTCATATACCATGATTAGAAATGGACACAAGAGTCTTTAAAAAACTAAAATTGAATCCACCACATGATCAGGTTATACCACTTCTTATCATATACACAGGGGACTCATCCTACTGCAGAGATAGTGTACATCCATGTTTGTTGCTGCTTTTTTCACAGCAGCTAAGAAACGGCAACAACCTAAATGTCCCTCACCTGACAAAAGGGTAATGACAATGTGGTACATTTACACAATGGACTTCTACTCAGCAGGAAAGAAAGATGAAATCATGAAATTTGCAAATAAATGGATGGACGTATAACTTATCATGCTAACTGAAGTAACACAGACTCAGAAAAAAACAAGTGGCTTTTGTTCTCTCATTTATGGATCTTAGCACCAACTCATTATATATGAGTAAATATCATGATATAACAGGAGGAGCCAGTAAAATAGAAAGAAACCATGGATGTAAAGATAATAAAAAAAAACCCAAGACATGTAGAAAGTAGGAGACAGATATTATCAAGGGAGAAATGGGGAAAATGAGGGTATTTAACTGTGAAGGGAGGAGGGAAGGGCCTACAAGAACCATGGGAGTAAAGGAAAAGAAGCAGCTCAAGGGAAGGGGGATCATAGGAGACAGGTATTATCAAGGGGATGGGAAAACTTTAACTGGGAAGGAGGAGGGAGGGTAAGAGAGGGAAAGAAAAATGAAAGGTAAATAATGCTCAGGTTGCATGAAAAATCAGAAGGAAATGTATTAGTTCAAAAATCTACTGACAATTACACCTATAATTCCTGTACACGAGGATGTGTGTATAGATGAAGGTTATGTAACAAAAAAAATAGTGCCAGATAAAAGAAATCTCCCTTCAAGTTGGTCAGGGTATTCTAAGTAACTCTCAAAATAGCAATTGTCATAGCTCTTGATTACCTCCCAGAACGTGAAGGTAAAAAAAATTTCTTTTTGTATTCTCTCTTCAACTTGTTTTTTCATTTATATCTAGTTTCCCTAAGGCATCTATATCTTATGATGTGGCTTTTATTTCTCTCTCTCTCTCTCTCTCTCTCTCTCTCTCTCTCCTTCCCTTTTTCTTTTTAAGACAAAATATAGCCTGCACTAAATCCAAGCACTCTTGGAGATAGATATGCAGAGGATGAATGATGGCTACATTGAACAAGATTTTCCTGTCTTTATTCTATTAGTAATAAAATCTGGCCATTGATGAATACCAGACATGTGGTAGTGTTGGAACTTGCAGTACTTCTCATTGTATGGTGGAGAGAGTGAAGGCAAACTAATTCCATTAATTCTAAAAGGAAAACAAGAACAAGAGCATTTTTATGTGTCTCCAGTCCCCATGCTGTTGCTCCATGCAGTTGATGAATATGAATTTCTTCATGGAAGTGTCATGTACAATGCCATTAGTTGAAAAGTAGTCTTCCAAGTATGAGCTGACATTCTTGGAATACTTCCACATAAAGAAAACTTGGTTTCAATGTCACCTATTCAAATGTACTTAAATCATTCCAGAAAGCAAATATGGTAACATGAAATCACAAAAGTTCTCAGGGATCTCCCACAGTTATCAATCATAACTGGAAAGTAAATCAAACCCTGGGCAAAATTTCAAAACAGATGAAAGTGTGGTTTCTGTCCTCCTCTCAACATCTCAGTATATTTGTATTTTGCTCCTTGGTTTCTGATTAAACTAGGATTTAAAAAAAATTTTGATTGGTATCTAATATTGGCAAGCTCAATTCTAGTATCTCATAGTGAAAGAGGCACTAGTCAAACAGGGAACCACTAAACATTTAATGTGATTTATTAACTTTGATAAAAACCTTGGTTTTTTTTTTGGTTTTTGATGGATAGCTTGTTACTGCACTTAAAAATGCACACTGAACATCTACTAGGTACTAGGAAATGTAATAGTTGTCACTAATGAAGCATAAATGTTGAATGCATTATTTAGGAAATGCTTTCAGGCAATAAACTGTGCCTGCCTATCAATTTCTCCATTTTATAGCAATTTATTTCTCTTCTAAAATAAATAGGAATGTTGTCTTAAGTTTTCACACGACATGATTTTGGTTAAGGATGCCAGGTAATGAGTGTTCATACTCCTATCAGCCATATAGAAATGATTCTTAAAATCAACAAGATTCTTGTTGAATCTTAAATTTAAGATTCTTAAATTCAACAAGAATCATGGATTATTAATATTTGTGTGAATTAGTATATACACATATATTGTGTTTCCCTTGGAGTCTTTATTTAATTCTTATTAAAATCTAAATTTTTAGAAAGCACTTAAGTGGTTGGGTTGTGTATATGGACTCTGAGACAAAATGGCTAAATTTAAATTTACATTTGATCTATGCATTTACTACACAGATATAAAGAAGTGTGTCTTTATTTTTAGCTATATCATTCTGCTTTTCCAAGGAACACTTGTCTTTGCTGATACCTAAACACAATTATACTTAATCTATACTAAGTCTGGAGCTAAGGTTAATAGAGCTGAAATGATGATTTATTTCAAATGCTATGGAAGATGCTCAATCACACTGTCAGATTTCAGAGGACACACAATCACGTTTATACATTCTGTCATATGTAGTATCTTTATTAGTATCATTTTAATGTAATTCTTATTTTATAAGCCATTAGTAACATATATTTACTCAAATGCAAGATTTAACCTATGGTTTCCCCACTCTGTCTTCAGACAGCCATCAAGCCCATAACATAGGAAACAAAGAATGATGTCTCTGCTACTGGAATTCTCTCCACATATCAGCCATAAGTTTACTATGACCTTATGGGACTCGAGAGATGGTTCAGTGGTTAAGATCACCTGCTATTTTTGCAGAGGACCGGGTTTGATTCCCAGCACCCACATGGAGGTTAACAACTGTCCATAACTCAATTTCCGGGAAATTCAATGCCTCCTTCTGACTCCACCGGTAACTGCATGACACAGGTGCACTTAACACATATGCAGGGAGTACACTCATACACATAAAGTAAAAGTAATAAAATATTTTTTAAAAGATTACAGTGGCCTTCTGCATAAGCTGGCCTGTTATTAGCTAATCAACAGTTTATTCTCATTAAATCTGCCTCTAATAATGTATACCACAGCAACATAAAGGCTAACTAAATACATTATTGTGAGGCTTCAGAAACTCAATGAATCATTTCTATATGACCCATATTTATCTTATAGGACAAAAGTGTCTGACTCCAAATAGAATTTGAAATTTTTACTGTGATCTAAAATATGACCATATCACTTGCACTGATTTTTCTATATTTGGCCTGGGTTCATTTCATGCTTTCTTTAAAATGTGGAAACAGAAATCATTTATCCAATGGCAAGAAATGTTTGAGGAAATAATAGGGAATTGTGGTTATGGTGATGGTGGTGATGGTGGTGGTGTGTTTGTGTGTGTGTGTATGTGTGTGTGTGTGTGTGTGTGTGAGAGAGAGAGAGAGAGAGAGAGAGAGAGAGAGAGTATGTGTGTTCTGGAAGTCTTGTGAGTTTTATGATGATCTTTGGCCTTATTCCTATATACAATGAATTTTCAGATAAAAATAATATATTCATGGAAACTCTTCAAACATAATTGCACAAACTTTGATTAAGTAGTGGTTATCAAACTATAACTATCATAAATTAGTTCATCTGGTGACAGAAAAATGGTATTCTTTAATTCCAAGTATCTAATGCAAATAATGAAGAAGTTACAATATGCTTCAAATAATACATCTGACAGACCTAATGCTCTAAGTGCAGACAAATGCTGCAAGAAAATTCTATCCTGATCTGTTTCAATATACATTTATCATTTTTAAGAAATAATTTATTTTATTTTTATATATGTGTGTGCCTGTGTGTGTATATGTGCACATGAGTTCAGTTGCCCACAAAGGCCAGAAGAAGGAGAAAGATGCCCTGCAGGCAAAATTACAGGTGAGTGTGAGCTACAGTACAGTGAGGCTAGGAGTTGAATTTGGGTCCTCTGCAAGAGCAGCAAGCATTATTAACCACTGAGTCATTTTTCTAGCCTGGGGTCTCTCTCTCTCTCTCTCTCTTTTTTTTTTTTTTTGGTCTTTTTGAGACAGAGTCTCCCTGTAGCCCCAGCTATCCTGGAACTCATTATGTAAACCAGGCTGGTGTCGAACTCACAGAGATCCTCCTGCCTCTGCCTCCCAAGTGCTGGGATTAAAGGCATGCACCACCATGCCTGGCTGGGCTCATTCTTTTTAAAAGAAAATTGTCTTCATATGCTTGTACTACCAGATAACACATTATCAGAGGCTACATCATTCATTAAGAATGAAAATACATCAGCTCACAGATTTTGTGTCTGGAAGTGCCAATAGAAGGTACTGGCAGGTTTGGTGCCTCCCAATTGCCTTCACAGGGCAGGAGATGGAAAGGCAAAGAGTAAAAAACAACAGGTCAGACTAGCACTTCTATGGCTATGTTAGTTCCAGTTGTGTGAGCAGAGTCTTGATGGCCCAATCAATTCCCAGAGTTCCCATGTTTTAATGCTACTGCAATAGCTATTGAATTTCAACTTAAATTCTAGAGAGAATAAACATTCAAACCAGAGACATAGCATAAATATGTTAAGAACTTTACCAATTGGGCCACACATAAAACTTCTTTCCCAGAATTACTTTCCATAAAACATCAACTATGCTTCATTAATTTTTCCCTTTGAAAGACATTCATTCTTTCTACCTTAAACTTTGTGTATAAAAAAAACACAACAAACTTACTTCAGAACTTCATTTACTGAAGGAATGTCTTACATTTGGTCAGGCATCATGGCATATGTCTTTAATCCCAGCATTTAGGAGGCAGAGGAAGGTAGATTTCTGTGAGTTCAAGGCCAGGCTGCTCTGCACAGTGTTTTTCCAGGCCAATTAGGGCTACAGGGAGACCCTGTCTCAAAATGAAACAAAACAAAACATAGCAAAAAGGAATGTCTTACTTTCAATACAGAATTCTTTTTAATTAAAAAATGAGGGTGAAAAATTATGTACAACTAACAACGATTCAAAAGAGTATATTATTTGAAAATTTGCTAGAGAGTCAATGGCTACCTATGGTTTAATCTAATTTAGTACAATGCCAGTGTGTAATTTATCAAGGAAATCTGAGATGTTCTGAAGTGGACGTAACATACAATGCACTAGCCATCTTCAAGTTATTCCAATATTTAACCATTTCCACACTATGTGTGTGGGACAATCTTCAAAGCAAAAGTTGCTGTTAGGTATATTCCTGGGTGTTTTGTTTCACTGAAATATTTGATATTCATGAAATAATGGACACTGCACTTCTATTTGATCCTTTGCCCTTAGACTGAACTCATAGCTCTTTAATCATCTAGAAAAACATTTTGCTCCAGTTTCTAACTTTCTATCAGTTTAAGGAATTCTGCCCTTACATAAGCACTTTCTTCTAGAAGCCAATTCTACAGGGTCCTTTTAAAGATTAACTTTGGCAACACCATCTGGAGGTAGAATGACACACTTAACTCACATGCATAGACTATACATAAACACAGGGAAAAAAAATCTGGTCTTACAGATTGCATTCTAAACTTTAGCTACATGACAGCTTCTATACTACCAAACAACTAACTGGCTTATGAAAGAAAAGCTGGATCAAAATTTATTTTAGCAGATGGAACAAGTTAAGGTTGTAGTATGCATGGTCAAAGCTATCTACATTTGTGGAAATGACTTCTGATTCCAGTTCCAAAGAATTTATTCTCTCCTTCCCTCCAACCATCAATCCTCCCATTCCCCCCTTTGTTGTTAATTTGGATTTCATAAATTTGACCATCTTAGAACAAAACAGAACATTTAAATCCCAAATAACTCGTTTCAGGTTTAACACCATCATTATCTAAGGCAGTGAAAATGTATACATTAAAACCCAGTAAAGACAAGATGGCCAGATAAGTACCAGAAATCCACATTATATGTAGCTTATTTTGTTTAAACTGAAATATTGCCACATTCTGAGGCTCCGTAAGACTCAGAAAGTGAATTAAACTTTCAAGGCTCAGAAACTAAACAAAACTCCTTTCTTAGGAAACTACCATCCCTTTCAATATTCATATAACCCACCCCAAATTAATGTAAGTAGTAACAGTTTCTTGGGGGAAGAGACTCTGTCTGGCTAATCTGCTTTCAATCCTGCAGGTAGCTATAAAGACAGAAGTTTCATGAGATTTCATATCACTGTTGTGGGCTTTTTGATGATGCAACTGTCCTTGAGTCTCCCATACACCAGTAAGTACCCCGTCCCAACTGCATTGGCTCATTAAGCTAGACATGGGTAGAAGAGTTTCTTTGGCCTGTCATTAGTACCCTATATGAGATTAATAGAAATATTTGATTTAATTTCTCCCCAGGGAAAGTAAAACAATACAGATGACATACAAACAGTGACCAATTGAAACAAAAATTAGTTGGAGAAGGGTAGATTAAATTCCTTTTCAGTGGGTGCTAAAACATGGTACTAAGTCAGATACATGTGAGAGCAGAGCATTTGTCATGGCAATCCCAAAACAGCTACCTTTTCCCATTTTGTAAGGCATGATGTGCCTCCTTGCTGTGGTGGTGGAGGCATACACCCAGGATGGGCAGTAGGACATGCAACAGAGACCAAGCAGAGAGTGGAGTGCCTTCAGGAGTATCTCACTCAAGGTGGCTATCTTCTTCTACTTGGTGTGAGGTAGGATGCCTATGAATGGGGTCCATCACAGGAGTATAAAGATGCCCACCAAATCTGATGCACTACCAAATATATGGTGATCTCAACTAAGTATTTCATCGGATGTCAAACAGTCTATGGAGTTAGAGCACGGCATTTGCTATGGACAGGAAGACATGCAACCTAGGCACAGCCATATTCCTAGAATATGAGAAGAATTCCACAGAGAAGAATTGCAATGAGAAAATGGCATGGAAGTGCTAGCTTTGCATTAGTCTGTAATTATCATAGATCTCATAGATCATAGGAAAAAAGAGGATGAGATGATGGAGCTGCTGCCTTGCCACTTCTTACTGCTGGAAGGATGAAAGAGCAAGAAAAGACAAGTTAAACCAGTGTTAAAAATTTTTACCTGAGATCTAATGGGAACTCATGGGAAAAACTGAACAGTAACAAGAAAGAAAACATAGTGAAGTAATAGACTATCCCCAATACTTAATAGAAAGGAAAAAAATCCATGAACATGTATATGAGGACTTAATAACAGCCTACAACAAGAAACTACTCTCTCTGAACTGCCTGAGCTGGGAAAGATTTTTAAACAAGCAATTGAAAGGTCTTTCACAGTCTGCCTTATGATACTATGGGAAATAAGGTGGGATAGGGTGGAGAGTGAGATGAAATCAGTCTGAGTGATCTAGAATCAGAAAAACTGGTAACAGAACTTTGGATCCTACCTTGAGACAAAAGTTTAGCAACCCAAAGCAATCTAAGGGAAATAAATGCCTGATAAATTGATTTACATGGGTCATTAGGAATACTTGGTTATAAGGTCTGAGGAGCCCATGAACACCAGGAACTAGAAGACAAAAGGAATGGTATTATTGACTAAACTGAGCACAGGAGAGGCAGTCCTTGATGTTGACTTCACCTGTCCAGATAGGACTGTATTCAAGGGAGATTTCTGAAAAAGCCTGATTCAGCAGCTACCTTGGGACAGGTATGATGCTTCGGACTTTGCTGAGTCCCAAGGAGGGATGTGATTATTAAGCTGTAGGAGTCAGACAAAAGTGAGTGAGTTTGATAAACATGTAAATGAGGTTAATAAGATGCCAATTCAATCAAAATTGCATAAGAGAATGGCAAAGCAGTCCAGGGAGCAGGGGTGGGGGTTTCTGTCCAGGTCACTTGAAGGTAAATGTGGCAAGTGTTTCAGCTGGTTGGAGTTCCTAGGGGAAGGTAGCAGAAAGTCCAATGCTGAGTCAGTCAACTTTGGGACAATTTTAAAGTTTCAGTGGCATTTATTGGAAGAAAATATTAAGCCTGTTTTAGAAGTAGACTATCACTCCCCCCCTCCCCCAGAGAACATAATGTAAACTATACTAAGGGTAGAGCTTATTCTCCCAAGCTGAGGACCTTTCAGCAGGCAAGCATGGCTGATGGAAAGACAAGGGTACAGTGCTGGCTTGGAAGTTCTCAAAACTGATAAGCCAGTTGCTGCAAGAGGTACGGCAGGTCAGAATGCAGCCCTCAGGCCTGAGCCAGACAGAACAGGAAAAGCCAGACCTGCTGAGACCATTAGAATTAGAGATCACAGCAGTCCTGTGCCATGAGCTGTACTGCAGAATAAGGAAGCTAGTTGACTCAAGGAAATTGTCTACCGATTGTAGAGGGTTAGATTCTCCCTTCCCACTCTACTATGCGCATTATTGATTTTTGATGAAACAATCAATAGAGGTGATGAGATTTTTTTTTATGGTGTGTTGGACCTTAATATTTCATTTTTAGAATCTTCCTAGCTGTATATGACCAATTTACTTGGAATGGATCATGGTAGGCCTAGAGAGATCCTACCTACCCTCTGTAAGAAGACTTTTTTGAACATCTTACAGATTGTAAAAACATGCAGAAGAGCAGCCAACAGCACTTAAGGAGTTTAAATGAAGGCATCTTTTGTGAATGGGAGAGGGTATTCCTAGATGCAGTAAGACTGTCAAGTCAAAATCCAACAGCCTCATACTGGGCTACCTTCCCATGAGTTGTGGACAAGGGGGCCCCTGAGGACAGAAAACAATAAATGGTATTTCCATTGTTGTTGGTTGCATGCTAGACTAGACAATAAGCCCCTATTGCTGAAAATATCACATACTTTGGATGTAGGACCTAGAAAAATGAAGCTGAGACTGAACTGTAATTTCCTTTCATCTGGCTGGCTTTATAGTGCTGTAACATTCCAGAGGGCAGCTGGGAGAGAATTGCCACCAACAACCATATTCAATTATTGCATGCTGCAGTTGCAACATGCCATGCAAAAACATGCCCACTGATGCAATATTGGTATGACTGTTATGGGTGCAAATAATGGCCTCCCAATTCAATTAAGACTAACTTCTGAGGAGGGGACTCACATCCGGCACTGTAAGCCAGGGCCAAATTCAATGGCTGGGTATGTCATAGATACCAATGGTGAGGCCACTGCTATTGTTTTGGTAAACAATATAATAATATGCATGCTAAAAACCTATAATTTGAGCTTTTGTCCACAGATCATTGCTGCTGTTTGCCTCAATCATTCATAGAATGAAACTTCTTGTTTGAAAAAGGAAGTTTATCCCCAGAATCACAGTCCAGCACCTATGACTGAGTGACTTGCTCTGTCATTGTGGCTCAAATATTCAGCCACTGATGAAGGAAAATAGACATCTACATTATACATTCCAAGTCTGAGGAACTATTAAAGAAGAGTGGGTTGTAAGTCAAATTCACTGCTGGGAGACGCATATGGCATCAAATTCCTTCCTCCCACTGTCCTTGCCACAACCTGAGGAAAAAATTCTCCAAACCCTAGTTTGAAGAATCTTAAGGAGTTTATTGGACTTGCTAACTGAGCTTGGGGTGTGGGTTTACTTACAGATGAGTGGGCACTGCCTCCCCATTCACAGCTGTGTTTTTGAAAGTCCACACCCAGACATAAATCCTGTGGTTCTGGACAGCCTCACAAAATGGCAAGAGACCAGCCTCCTGGTTTACCCAGTTTTTATACCCTTAGTCCCTCCCCGGCAAGTAGCTATGGTCAACTGATTGACTGGAAGAGCGAAGGGGAGTGGCTTCTTTGCAGAGTGTGGGAAGGAGGTGGGTCCATGGCTTGTCACCACTGGGTCAGAGGAACATCCAGGTCACATGAGTAAAAGAATGTAAGAACTGGAAGAGTAGTGCAGAATGATTTCTTTCAAACTGAAACATTCTCTCCTAGAGAGTAGAGGTAATCTCACTAAAACTCAGCAAGTCATTAAACTCAAGAGGATCTGGAAGTAAGCAAAACTTACATAATTAAGGACATTCCTTAAGCTTACAAAATTCACAAAGCCCCTTGCTATAATAGCAGTCAAAATTGCTGTACAGAAGAGACTCTCCAACAGGCAGAGCTGCCCTCAATTCCTGTAATAATGTATAAGGAAGTAGCTTTTCTGAGCTACTGCCCAAGCTGGGGTGGGCTTTTCAGTACTTTAGTTACCTTTGAATTGATCATGCTTCTTTTTAAATATTTTATTTATTATTTTTATAGTTTTTGTGTGTATGAGCATAATGCCTACATGTAGGTAGGTACACCTGTGTCATGCAATGCCATAGAGGTCAGAAGAGGGATTCTGATCCCCTGGGATTGGAGTTACATATGGTTGTTAGCCACCATGTGGGTGCTGGGAATTGAACCTGAATCCTCCGCAAGAGCAGGCAGTGCTCTTAACCACTGAGCCATCTCTCCAGTCCCTCATCATGCTTCTTTACACAACCTCTGAACTATACTGCATGAAACCACAATAAAGTCATTGACTCACTAAGCTAGAATCAGGTGGGATCATTCATTGGTCTCTCAGTAATGCCTTATGTGGGGTGAACTGAGGGTTGTTCACATTGCCTCAAAACTATATAATGTTATTTAAATAGATTTAAGCTATTGCTGCTTTATTGTGAGCATTTCTAATGATCTGTAGCCATCCTTATCTTTCTAGTACAGAGGAAATAAATTTACTAGTCAAGATTTCCCTTGTAGATACATAGGCCTTTTATAATGAGTTCTCAGAATAACCATTGTAACATAAATAATGTGTATTTTAGAGACTAGCTTGCCTATTTAGGGAAGCATTAAAAAACATAAAAGGTTCAGACATGACTGTTCAACAGGTAGGCAAAGATCAAGATAACGGAAAAGAAATGCATGGGTAGCTTCATTAACACATGCTGGGTGATTTCAGTATCTGGAGTTTGTCAGTTGTCATGGTTACTTGGGATAGGATAAGATTTGACTCAAAGAATACTGTACTTCTAAATTGTTTCAATGTGTTTACATGCTAAGTAAATGTCAAATAATTATGTAGGAAGTTGAGTATAGAGATGGCCTGAGATTAAATTTAATTTGGCATAATTTATTGAGAGGCTTCACTGTTTCTTTTAATTATTTAAGAAAAATAAAAATGCTGATTGTTTTCATTAATTTAAATGTATCTCCATTAATGGAGTTAATGTTTATCCTGCAAATTTCATATGTGTATATATGTGTATATAAAACAATTAACTGCCTTATGATGCACTCATAGGTGATAAGAACACACTGTATAGTTTAGCTATTATTGAAATAATGCCTAACAATTTCAACTTTATCACATACTGTGGGAGAAATATCTTCAGATTCAGAGGAAGGGGGACTCTAATTTTAAATCATAACACATGGTGATTAGAAATTAAGTCACAGAAATAATTTGTAAACATTATTTCTTACAAAAATAATACTCTTATTGTACTCTTACATCCTGGTTTTGGATGGTGAAATAATGACCAAACCATTCTTGACAAAGAAATACCTATTAACAGAGATGTTTGGAGAATAAAAAACATATTATTTTGTTTCACTTCATTCCTAATGATGAGGTCTGTTCTGAGAAGAGGGAAGAAAACAAAACAGCATTAACAACAAACTTTCCTCAAAAAAAAAAAAATCCTTTTGTCTTGCAAGTTATCATCTAATTGTACATTTTGGTCATTAAAGCAGACCTACATAGGAGCATTCAATAGCAGTATAAATGGTGGAAAAATGATGAAACCAAAAGTTCCTTAAGAGATATCTGAATAAATTTTATTGCTTGTCCTCAGGGGCCTCCCTTTCAACAACTCACAAGAAGGTTGTTAGATTTCACCTGACAATCTTTTTGCTTCTAGCAGTCCCCTTTCCCATTCATGAGAGATGCTTCATTTAAACTTCAAGAAGACTCAGTAAGCCCTGAATCTCTGCCACTGCAAAGAGAGGTTTCCTTCATCAAACATATAGTAGCCTTTGGATATTTACATAAACATAGTTATTTAGAAGGCAGCTTGACACTATGTCCATTTGACTATATATCAGTCATAAATTCCCCAATAACATCTACGACCTCCATAGACATATGTGTTTGATCAGGTTCCCAGTATCATGTATGGGTTCTTTCTTTAGAGCATGCTTCAAATCTAATAGAGCAGTTTGTTACTCCACTAACGGTCAAGCCATTATTTCACAAGTGTGCAAATCTTGCCTCGTATGTTAATATTAAAATTAATTGGATTCATAGCTGAGTTAGACCATTGATGCCTTTTCTTTCACAACAGTTTCTATAGAAACTTCTAACATTATGAAAGCTAGATATCAGAGACAAAATTTTCAATTTAGTTTCACCTTGCTTTCTCTATATCTTACAATCAAGGTATGTGGTGTTTAGATTTCAATTCTGTGGCTATGATAAAATACCAGTCAAAAGAAACCTATTGGAGAGAGGGTTTATTTTAGCTCGTAATTGCAGGTTACAATTCATCACTGTGAGGAAATCACATGTGTCAGGAGCTTGAGAAAGTGGGTCACATCACATCCATAGTCAGGAACAGACAGAACTGAAGGCATTCATTTTTGCCTACTTGGTTAATTCCTTATATTTAGCCTGATTTCCTCTATCCTACAGTTCAGACTTCCTGTATAAGGAAGGAATGTTGCTCCTCACAGTGGACTGGGTCTTTTCACCTCAATTAATTTAAGATAATCCTCTGTAGATGTGCTCACAGGCCAACCCAATGTAAGCACTCCCTCAATAAGATTCATTTGTCAGATGATTCTAGGATGTATCATTTTTTTGAAATTCTATTTATTTTCATTTTATGTATATAAGTGTATTGCCTGCATGTGTGTGAGAGCACCTATGTAATGCATAGCCACAGAGGTCAGAAGAAGGCTTTGGATTCCCCTGGAACTGCAGTTAAGGATGGTTTGTAGTCCCATGTGGGTACTAGGACTCGAACCTGGGTTCTCTGCAAGAGCAGTCAGTGCTCTTAACAGCTAAGGCATCTATCCAGGCTCCTTTTTTTTGTAATAAATAATTTATTAAGAATTTCATACATGCATATAAGGTGTTTGATCATATTCATGCCCACTCCCACCCCTCCAACTCCTCCCATATCTCCCCAACACATTTGTTCTGATAAATTCATGTACTTTTTCTTCTTTGATTATTTGATTTACTTTTTGTAGGGCTTTAACATTGCCCCCCTCTGAAGAGGTAACCCTAAAATCTTTAAGGATTAGATAAAAGCTCCCAAATATTTTTGAACATTTTTGGCCTTTGGAACAGAGTATGCTGCTAAGAGGCCCAAGCATATTGTGAGTTTTAGCAAAGAAACTGGCTACTTTTCTTTGGAGTCTTTTTACCATAACTGTCTAGTGAATTCCTACCTCCTATTCTTATCACACCAACCTCTGAAGACGTAACCCAAATTGCCAAAAGGGAATTGGGAAGCAGACTGATCTGGCTTCTTCCATGCTGAACAGAGACCCAGGTTGAGGCAATTGGAGTACCCCTTTAGTGGGTCTATCTAAAAGACTCCCAAATTGCTTAACTCTTATCTGTGAAAGTCCTTGACGGGTAAATAGTAGAAGTGAAGGAGAAGTAAAGGAAAGAGTAATTAACATTACAAGTTCTAGAGAGGGAACTAGAAAAAAATCAGAAAAGGGCAGTTTTCAAATGTTCATGTGGGAGTCCATTGGAATTTCTTAATGAAAGCTTCCAAAGGCATCCTTGTATTGGATTCCTCCTCATTAGTCTTTTGTCTACCAAGGCTGGACATGAGAGTGATGGATTCAGAATTTGCTTTCAGGCATTTTGTTAGCTGTTGGAGTGGTGAGAATCATATCAGTTCCCTCTCAAAGGCTTCTAGACAGGAGGAGAAAACAAATTTTTCCATCATTGTAGAAAAATAGCTGGATGTCTTCCTTAGCTACAGGTGAGCACTACAATATTGGAGACCAAGATTTGAAGTCTTACATCTAAGCAGCACTTTCTGATTAGGAACAAAATCATCAATGAGAAATAACTGTATATATATATATATAGTCTTTTTGAGACAGGGTCTCCCTGTACCCCCAGTTGTCATGGATTCACTATGGAGACCAGGCTAGCCTCAAACTCACAGAGATTGGCCTGCCTCTGCCACCTAAGTGCTGGGATTAAAGATGTGTACCACCACGCCTCTAGACTTAAGCCTAATATCTGGGAAGTATAATCCCTTGAACTCTAAAAGAAATATACTGATGACTTTACTCTTTGGTTATACTTTCCTTTTGGATGTTTAAGACCATACAGTTGGCCCAAACAAATCAATTTATTTTTACACTTAAGGTCATTTGAGTATCTGTTCCTCAGAGGTCACATGGGCTTGGGAGGTACTCCTGGCTCCTTTCTTTTACCAGTACAATATATGTGAAGATAAGGCAAAGGTCCTGCTTGACTGTGGGAGACAGGCCTGAGCCTAGGGTGAAAGTCTTATTGACAGCCATACAGCAGGCCCAAGGAAATGACTGGACCACTGGAGCCAAAAGGAAGGCCTTGTGACATTTGCTCCCATTGGCAGATCATAAGACTGATGCCTAGAGCTCACCACTCCCTAATCATCACCCTTGGAATCCAAAATTGCAACACTTGGATATTGCAACAGTCAGGGTCACATGGTTTCCAGGAATCCAGGCTCTGTAATCTGCAACCCAGTATGCTAATGAGGAATCCTACATACTATTCTTTGATAGGACGTTAAGTCTGTTATGCTAATAGGACGCTAAGACTGTTATGCTAATAATATATCCTACTTACTGTACTGTGATAGGATGGTAAGCCTGTTATGCTAATAAGGTATCCTACTTTCTGTGCTGTGATTGGAGCACTACCCCATAAAGCTTGTGCCTTCCTGCAATAAAGCAGACCTGTGTCACTGAACCTGGACTCCTTTGAATGCGACTCTGCTGACACAGTCTCCTCACCAGCCCTGGGGTCCGGGACTGGGCAGAAGCAGAGATGACAAGAGGCAGTACAAGGCAAGCAGAAGAGCTGCCTCAGCCCATGGTGAGCAGAGGAGAAGCATTGATGCCCGTGAGAACGAAGGAGCGGCACCCGTGAGAATGGAGGAGCGGCCCCTGCTCGCTGCTGGCAGTGACCACACTCGACCAAGTTTGGTTTCACTTGGAAGCATGAATGAGATGTTTCCTCTGAGTTGACCCCCCTCTTTTTAGACTAGACACTCGTTCAAGCCCATCTCGTGAGGTCTCCCTGTCCTCCATGAACAGAAGGATAGGTGACTCACCACAGTTACCGGACATTTTGAGAGCTGTTTCATAGTCCCATGGAACTTAGTTGACCTTGGAGGGCAAGGGTCAAAAACTATCCTTTAAGTTCCTCTGACCACATTAGTATAGGCCTCAAACTATGACTGTTCAACATCCAATAAGGTTAGTTCCACTAGTCTGGTACATTTAATTATCATGTGCTATGTAGATAAGGCTTGGGTAAACAAAAACAAACATTCTCAGATAAACCTTGACTAGATATATATTTTGTTTCTTAAACTAGTTGACTAAACTATGACCGTAGACATTTTAAGATTATGTGTATATTATTTTTATCTCATGGTTTATATATCATAACAAACCTAAACAGACCTTCATTACTTGCTTAGGCTTTCTCATTTTTTTCTATTTTGGAGAATATCTCAATTCCCATATCCTTTTAACATCTTTTACATTCTAATTTTTTTTCCAACAATTATGAGACATAATAGCATTAACAAATAAATTTTCCATCTGTTGTGAGATTTCTTTTCCTGGGGACCCTAAGCAATGCTTATTCTGATTCAAGGTTCTGATGTCAAGCCAATGTTTGATTAAAGTTTTACCTGGGAACCAGTGAATTTACTGAGTTTACTGAGATAACTGAGGGGTTGCTGAGGTGTATGTATGACCTGAGGGTATGCACACTGGAGAGCCTTTACCCAGTGTGGGTCATGCCTTCTCTTCCTAGCCTTCCCCAGATTGTACTGTTTAGCCTTCCCCAAATCCAGGAGGCCATGTGTGATTAGGGCCAAATTACATTCAGTTGGCTGGGAAGAGTGACTGGATATTCTGGTGAGGGTCCAATGACCCTGCTTGGCCTTCCTTTAATGAATGAGCACAACCATCAAGAAGCCCAGTTGTGACTATGTTTAGTGATCATTCTCAGCTGATGTTGTGATGATGGGAATTATTTCATGCAGAAGGGACTTCTGTATGCATGATCTTACTAAAGGACCTGGAATTTAGAAGGACTTGGTGCTAGGGTCTGCTTATGAGGGAGAATATATGTCATTTGTTTTTCTGAATCTGTGTTAGTTCACTTACTATATCAGTTTCTAGAGCCATCCATTTACCTGGAATTTTCATTATTTCATCTTACTTTATTACTGAAGAGAACTCCATTGTGTATATATACCACATTTTGTTAACCACTTTAAGGGGGCACAGGTGGCTTCCATCTCTTAGCTAGTGTGAAAAGAGCAGCAACAAACATGGATGTACATGTGTCTCTACAATAGAATGAGTTATTTGGGTATATGCCAAGGAGTGGTATAACCAGGTCATATGGTAGGTTCATTTTTAGTGTTTTAAGAGTTCTTCATAATGTTTTCCATAGACATTACATGAGTCTGAAATCCTACCAGCAGTAAATGAGTGTTCACTTTTCTCCACATCCTTGTCAGCATTTGGTATCCTTTGTTCCCTTATATCAAGCCAGTCTGATTGGCAAAAGGTGATACCTTAGGGTGGTTTAATTTTCATTTCTCTAATTACTAATGATGCTAAAAAACTTTCTGAGATATTTCTTAGCCTTCTTTATTTATTCTTTTGAGAACTCTCTGTTTAGACCTTTAGCCCATCTTTTAATTGGGTCATTTGGTTTCTCGATTGGTTTTTTTGGGGAGGGGCTTCTTTATATATTCTGGATGTTAAATCTCTGTCAGACGTGTCACTGAAGAATTTTCTTTTACATTCTGTGGGTTTCTTTTGCTGTATAGAAGCTTTCTAGTTTAATGAGGTCCTTCTTGTTGATTGTTGACCTTAATTGCTGAGCAACATCTGTCCAATTTAGAAAATCCTTTCCTACACCTGTATCTTGGAAGTTACTACCAATATTTTCTTCTAATAGTCTCAGGGTTTCTAGTTTCACATTGAGGTCTCTGTTCTATTTGTAGTTGACTTCTGTGCCAGTTGAAAGACAAGGATCTAGTTTCATTCTTCAACAGGTAAAGATCCATTTTTGCCAGCACCATTTGTTGAAGATACTGTCTTTCCTCCATTGTGTGTTCTTGGCACCTTTTTCGAATATCAGGTGGCTGAAATTGTGTGTACTTGGGTTTGGATCTTCAATGATGTTCCATTGATCTATGTGTTTATTTTGGGGCCAGTACCATGCTGTTTTTATGATTACAACTCTGAAGAATACTTTGAGATCTGATACAGTAATCTCCCCAGTCCTCTTTGTGCTCAGGATTGCTTTGATTATCTGGGGTCTTCTGTGCTTCCATGTGAATTTAAGAATGTTTTTTTTTTTACTAATTCTGTGAAGTATGTCATAGGGATTTTGATTGGGATTATGTTGAATCTATATATTGCTTTTGGTAGGATGTTCATTTTCACAATATTACTTATTTCAATCCATGAGCATGGGAGGTCCTTCCATCTCCTGGTGTCTTCCTCAATCTCTTTCTTTAATATTTTAAATTTTCATTGTTGAGATCTTTGGTGTGTTTGGTCATATTTATTATAAAATTTTTGAATGGGAGCATTTCCCTGTATTCTTTCTCCAATTGCTTGATATATATCTATATATCTATCTATCTATCTATCTATATATATATATATCATATATATATGAGATAGATAATAGATAGATAGATAGATAGAGATAGATAGATAGATAGACAGATAGATTACTGATTTTGTAGATTAATTTCATAACCTGCTACTATATTGAAAGTGTTGATCAGTTCCAGGAGTTTTCTGGTGGAACTTTTGGAATCTCTTAGGTATAGTATCATGTCATCTACAAAAAGGGATAGTTTGATGTCTTCTTTTCCAATTAGTACTCCTTTAATTTCCTTCTCCTGTCTTATTGCTCTAGCAGGAGTTTCAAGTACTATGTTGGAAAGGAGTGGAGATAGTGTACATCCTTGTCTGGTTCCTGATTTTAATGGGAATGCTTCCAGTTTTTCTCCATTTAGAATGACGTTGGTTTGTTGTATATAGCTTTAATGATGTTGAGGTATGTTCCCTCCAATGCAGTTCCCTCTAGGACTTTGAACATAAATGCATGCTGATTTTTGTCAAAAGACTTTTCTGTATCTGTTGAGATGACCATATAGTTTTTGTCATTGAGTCCATTTATAGTATTAATGATGTTTATTGACTTGCTTATGTTGATCCAAACCTGCTTCTCTGGAATAAAGCCTACTTGATCATGGTGAATGATCTTTCTGATGTGTGTCTGTATGCAGTTTGCAAGTATTTTGTTGATAATTTTTGCATCTATATTCATTAAGGTTATGGGTCTATAGTTTTCTTTTTTGGTTTTGTCTTTACCCGGTTTGCATATTAGACTGTTACAGGCATCAGAGAAGGAATTTGGGAGTTCTCCCTCTGTTTCATTCCCAAAATTATCATTTTGAATAATTTAAGTAGTATTAGTTGGATGTCTTCTTTAAATATGTAGTAGAATTCTGCCCTAAATCCATCTGGGCCTGGGCTTTTCTTAGTTGGGAGGTTTTGTATTACTGTTTCAACTTCCTTATATGTTATGGGCCTGTTTAAGCTGTTTATCTCTTCTTGGTTTAACTATGGTGGTTCCCATGATTTTAGATATCTGTCCATTTATTTTAGATTTTCAAATTTAGTATCATATAAGTTCTTAAATATTCTCATACAATGATCTGGATCTTTTTGTGTCTGTTGTGATTTTTCCCTTTCATCTCTGATTTTGTTCATTTGGATTTGCTCTTTCTTTCTTTTGGTTAACTTGGCTAAGGGTCTGTTTATCCTGTTTAGCTTTTCAAAGAACCAGCTTTTAGATTCAATGATTCTTTGTATTGTTTTCTTTGTTTCTATTTCATTAATTTCTGCTCTAATTTTTGTTATTTCTTCTCTTCTGCTGAATTTGAGTTTCATTTCTTCTCGCCTCTCCAGTGTCTTGAGTTGCAGTTTTAGGTCATTTATTTGGACTATTTCCAATTTTTTAATGTAGGCACTAAGAGCTATAAACTTCCCTCTTAGGACTGATTTTAAAGTGTCCAAGAGGTTTTGTTGTGTTCAATTGTCTTTTTCACTGAATTCCAGGAATTCTTTTATTTCTTTCTTAATTTCTCCTTTGACCCACTCGTTGTTTAGGAGTGTGTTGTTCAATCGCCACAATTTCATGTAGTGACTAGGGATTGATCCAGTGTTAGTTTTGAACTTTATTGCATTGTGGTCTGATAGAATGCATGGAATTATTTCATTTTTTTTTTGTGTTTGTTGAGGTTTTCTTGTGGTCTAGTATTCAATTTTTGAAAAAGTTCCATGGGGTCCTGAGTTAAAGTGTATTCTTTGATGCTTGGGTGGAATATTACAAAGATGTCTGTTAGGTCAATTTGATGTATGGTATCATTTAATTCAGATGTCTCTGTGTTTATTCTTTGTCCAGTTGACCTGTCTAATGGAGACTGTGGGATATTGGAGTCCCCTACTATTGCTGAGTTGGGGTTAATCTGTGTCTTAAAATCCTGTAGTGTTGTTTTTATGAATTTGGATGCACCAGAGTTTGGTGCATATATGTTAAGGATTGTAATATCTTCTTGGTCAGAATGAAGTGACTCTCCTTATCTCTTCTGTTTAGTTTTACTTTGAAGTTTATTTTGTCAGATATTAGAATTGCAACCCTGCTTGTTTCTTAGTGCCATTTGCTTGGAATATTCTTTTCCATCCTTTAACCTTAATGTAGTGTCTGTCCTTGAAGGTGAGATGGGATTCTTGCAGACAGCAAAGACATGGATTTTGTTTCTTAATTCATTCACTTAGCCTGTGTTTTTTTGACTGGGGAGTTCAGCCCACTGAGATTTAATGTTATTCTTGAAAGATGTGTAATAGTTGCCATCATTTTGATTGTTATTTGTGTACTCTTTCTAATTTTGTGATTCCTTGATTATATCTTTATTTTCTTTCTTTGCTCCTGGGTTATATGTGTTTTTCTCTCTGCTCTCTGTATTGCTTCAAGTATTCTTTGAAGGGCTGGTTTTTTGGACATGTATCTTTCAGGCTATTCATATCATGGAAGATTTTTCCCCCTCAATTATAATACACATTTTTGCTGGCTAAAGTATTCTGGGCTGGCATATATTGTCAAGAGGAACTGGAAATACATTTGTCCAGGCTCTTCTATCTTTCATAGTTCCCTTTGATCAGTCAGCTGTAATCTTAATGGGTTTTCCTTTCTATGTGACTTGAGGTTTTTCTTTTGCAGCTTTCAGTATTATCTTTCCTTAATTTCAGGAAATTATCTCCTACAATTCTATTTAAGATCTGGTCAACACCATTAACTTGAAATTCTTCTCCTTCCTCTATCCCTATGATCCATAGATTTGGTCTTTTCATGGTGTCCCACATCTCTTGCTTATGCCATTCCTGTGTTTTTAAATTTTTTCTATAATCTCTGCTTGAGTGGTCCAATTTTTCAACTTTATCCTCCAGTATTGATATTCTGTTTTCCATTTCATTCATTCTAGAGGTGAGGCTTTCCCCTGTTCTTTCAAGTTGGCTTATTGAGTTTTGCACTCTGTTCTTCATTTCTGCCTGAGTTTTCTTCATTGTTTCTACCTCTTTTGTGAGTTCATTCATAAATTTATCCCTATCTTCTTTCAGTTCTTTGATTTGTTTGTTCATGTGTTCTTTAAATTCATTGAATTCCTTGATCATTTTTATGACTGTTCTTTTAAATTCAGTGTCCTGGGTTATCTCTAGGGGGTTCTCCTTGTACAACTCTTCTACACAATTTGTAGAGTTTGGTGGGGACATACTGTTTTGGCTTTCCATTTCATTATTCTTTGGTTGTGATTTTGGCATGTGAATTTCTTTTGTTTATGATTATGAGAATTAAGTTGAAGTGTGCTTCTCTTTGTATTATCCAGGAGCCTAGATCCTTTCTTTATTGGTTATGTAAAGCTGATTATTACAGGGTTCAGGTTCTCTCGGGTTTAATTTGGAGGGAACTGATGGCTTCAGATCAGCTATTCAGGAGTGCCCACAGAAGCCCAATTCAGGTTCTATTCAGGTACACTCAAGCTTCCTTCACCACTTGGGGGCAGGACCTGGGTGCTCTCAGGCAGTCCCCAGAGTTCTCAGGCCCTATGCCAGAAGGAAGCCAAAGGAAGGCCTGAGGGAGGCCAGAACGCCACACACTCTTGTGGTGTGCTGAGATCACAGCTGCTACACAGATAGAGGTTGAAACCCACCAGTTCAGGCTGTCTACTAGGATCTCAGCCTTAAGCTATCAAAACCAGATCTGCCCTGGGGCCTTGGGAGGAGCCTCACAAAATCCCAGATAAGGGGATCTGTATGGTGCAATTAAGGGAAGCTCACCACAGCATGGAAGCAGGGTCCAGGGGCTCTCAGGCATTCCCCTGCATTCTCAACCCTTATGCCAGAGGGAGGCCAGAGGGAGGCTAGAACTTGGTACTCTCTGGAGGTCTGCTGAGGTCACAGCTGCTACACTTAGGACGTATCACTTTAATAAAAATAATTGTCACAGGGGTCTTCATCAATAGGGTCTTGTCCTGTCTTTCTGTTGGGTAGCTGAAAGGAATGACCAAAAAAAAAAAGAGTCTATATTGTTTAGGAGGACTCTGGAGCCTTCTTGACTGGAAAATCATAGGGAGGTATTCCTCAACTGGTACAGAGATTTTTGTTTAGTAATCCTGGGAGCATCAGTATGCAACCAGGACAATCATCTCCCTTATACATATTTGTAAAGTATATTTTTAATTTGGCAACAAGAAAACTTGGAAGATGACTCAGCAATTAAGAATACTGGCTGCTCTTACAGAGGACATGGGTTCAATTCCCAGCACCCACATGACAGCTATCAGCCATCTGTAACTCCAGTTCCAGGTCTTCTGACCTCTGCAGGCATTGCACAGCATGGCATATAAACAGGCAGTATACTCGTACACATAAAATAAAAATAAAACATAAAATATATTAATTAGGTAGTAAGAGTAGCTTTTCATATGACTTTTTTTTCATAGGCCCTTTATTATAACTAACACCTCCCTCCCTGCTGGTCTACCCCAGGCTCCCACTCCCCTCCTGGTTTAAACATTTCCACTCCCAGTATTCCTCTTCTTTACTTTCATTTTATCTATGTTTTACTTTTTTTCCTCTTTCCCTTAGGAAATTGCTTCTTTCCAGCTTCTTGGCTTTTATCTATCATATTATTTTGAAGCAGAGTCTCCCTGTAGCCTCAATTAGCCTGGAACTCACTCTGTAGACCAGGCTGACCTCAGTCTCAACAGTGGTAGGATTAAAGGAAAAGTATGTAACACCAAGCCTGGACCTTGGTTTTGTTTTGTTTTGTTTTGCTCTTAATATCTGCATGTGATAAAAATTTTGGGAAATCTTTAGTTACAGACAATGAGGTGAAATGAGATGAGAAAAAAAAACCCACATACACAAATAAATGCAAGCAAAATGCCAATATATAAAAATGAGTCACTTTCTTCTAACTAATCTACTAATTATGAAAGCTAAGATATTCAAGACTAAAAGACACAATTTTCTGATTTTTTACAACTTGTTTAATGGCACTGATTTGTTATGTCTTATAGGGTGTACCTTATCTCTCAAATTTTCATAATCATAGAATGCTTGATTAAGGAATAGAAGCTTTGCATGTAATGGATATGAATGCATGATTAGCTATAGGAGGGGATCTGTAATTATGTGGTGTATAAATATACATCTTTATGTCTTTAAACCTTCATAATAAACAATGAAAAGTTGACTTTTTTAATTTTCTAGTTGTAACTTCAAGAAAGAAAAATAGTTTAAAGTAAAAAGGACCACAGGCTGTCTTAATCACAACCATCTGGAGGTAAGTTACCAATATAACAATATTCAGGATGTATATGGGTGATATGTGTGTGTGTGTTTGTGTGTGTGTGTGTGTGTGTGTGTGTGTGCCTGTGTGGGCAAGTGTATGTATATTGGACTTGCAAAGACAGAGTCACTAGCTCCCAGTTTTGAAAACAGGAATTGGAAATTAGCTAGGCAGTTGAGGGCAAAGAACCCCCAAAGTGCACAGTTCTTCCTTGACTAAAATCAAGAAATATCCTTGACCCTTTCAGCAGCCTCATCCTTGCCAGAGATGTTGGCTAGAGATGCCAGAAATGTTTAAGTCAAAATGCCTTTGGTTCTGCCCTGGCCAGAGACCAGAAACAGGACTATATTTTTCTTATTTATTTTCTTCGAAAGAAGTACACTTTTCCTGGAAATTATAGTGAGACAAATACTGAATGTGAGAATTACCTAGAATAAGACTGGCACTGAGGAGCTTATCTCCCCTTCAAGCCTCCATCCAGGAAGTGTTATGAACTCCAAGACACTGTCATTCAATGGCCCCCCACTCCCTGAGAACTGCTCTTGTTATATAGCTCTGCCTTCTTTCATTTTCTTAAGCTCTTTACAATTAAATGCTTCTTTCTAAAACATTCTTTTATGATTTGTGAATTTTATTCTTTGAATTCATGAGATAAGAACTGAAAAACAATTTGCTCAGGGCGGCTTTGGTGGCTATTGGGTTTCCAGGATCCTAGTTGCTCAAATTCAACAAGAGCCAGAAAATGTTTAAAGTCCATCAAAATTTCCCATATCACCAGGTACTTTTGTGCTCTGATTTCTGAATATTCAAGACAGTATGAATTCAGTGATCAAAAGGTTGTGCCTTACATCTCTTCACTATTTATTTTAATCAAGAGTGGAATATTCTTGTTAAAACTTTTTATTGTTGTATATACACACTATACATAGTGATGGGATTCAAAAAATATTTTCCTTCACGTATGACAACTTCGACTATATTCACTCCTATCCTCTTATCTTTCAAGTCCATCGCCATCCTATAATTCCACTTTCTTTTACCAGAAATTCTCTGTATTAGTCAGGGTTCTCTTGAGAAACTGAACAAATAAAATGAAAATACATTGCAAAAGGGATTTATTATACCGGTACATGATGACAGATGGGTAGCCCAACATATCAGCTTGTTCCCCAGAGAAGCTGAGATTATGGTATGTTAAATATATCTACATAAGATTTTAAAAGATAATCAAATTTGCAGTTTCATCTGTACTCTATACCAAACACAAGAATATGAAAAACTATTTATTTACATTTGTTTTTATATGAATTTCATTGCATAAAATGAATATTGAGAACAAGTGATGATTAAACCCTTCCTTTCTTACACTATTCTGAGAAATTTCACATGGGACAAAAAAATCTTTCTTAGATATGCATAATTTTAAATCAAAAATTGACTTAAACATTAACTCACATGCCTTTCTTCCTATTATCAAAATCTATGTATTTGATCCTAAAAATTCAGTATTTTGATGCAAATATTTTAAGGAAAGCTCCAATGTCATCTTAGTATCTCATATCACAAAAGGATTCTTATAATTTGAAAAGGCGATAGAGAACTTCTTGTCAACTCATTAACATGATTCTCTGTAGTGAACTGATGTTTTATGGTTTATGAAGGTCCTTATGTACAAGCCCTACAAATAACACAAACAAAGGCAATGGGAAATAGTTTACCAAATACAGTGCTGATTGGATGTGTGTTGGCTGAAGAGAACATTATGAAATAATAGCAAATCAAATTAATTGTATTCCATTTCTACTAGCCCCATTTCTTTAATATTACTATTAAATATAATATTAGGGAGGAGGGGAAGTGGACAAGGCATAAAAGAATAGAAAGATGGATGAGGAGAAGGAGAAGGAAGGGGAGGAGAAGGAGGAGGAGGAGGAGAAGGGGGAGGATGGGGAGGAGGAGGAGAAGGAAGAGGAGGAGGTGGAAGATGAGGATGAGGAGGGGGAGAAAAAGGAAATGATGAAAGGAGACATTGAAATTGGACGAGAATCTTGACCATAATGGAGACAAAACACAAAAGTTTACTGTGTATTTGTGTATGCATATATGGCACTTAGGTAATATACAGAAAACTTTTTCTTTGTGAAGCCATTTAATCTTGATGTTTCTATATATATTTAGCAATTGTCACACCTGTATTACACGCAAGAAAATTATGACTTTCATTGGAATTTTGAATGAAAGTTCTCAGAAAAACTGCCTCTGAAAAAACGAACTTTCTACAAAGGCTAATCAACTGATTAGAAATTCAGTAATTGTCGTGTGTTTGGAATGTTGCAGGTCCAGAGCTTAAAAACTACCTTGGGCCATCTTTAACCTCCAAAATAGTCACTCTCTATGCGCCTTTGTTTCTGACTTCACATCCAATGACTAACAGATCAAAATCTTTTGGAATTTACTAATGGCATACACTAGCCTCCCAATCAGAAGCATCTGAGGCCTTTATTTGAGATTTCTCTTAAGCTCTGTCTGCCTACTTAATTCTTCCACCAGTGTAATTGAAAAATGTCTTGATTTACAACTTTTATTTGTTCTGTATTGCTACTATTAACACTTCATGAAGCTGTTACCACATTGGAACATGGAATTGGGTTAAACCAAATCTGTGTTCCCAGGTCATGGTCACTCATTTGGTTCCATAACTATCTCCTATCCCTTTTGAAATGAGAGTTGTACTTTTTGTAGCAACAAAATCTTTACAATTATTCATCTCATTTTATTTCAGAATTTGACATGATATCTATATTGAAAATATTACAAAGTTTATATTCTTACTGTATTTTTTGGTGCATCCTTTAGTAGTGTCAGACCACCAAAACCTTTAGGAAAACAAATCATAAATTATTTATGCTGTTTTATCCTGATGGAATCAAACTAAAGCCCCCCCCACCGCCCAGGTTAAAGTGGATTCAAACCAAGTCCCCCAGACCAAAGAAGAATATTCAGAACAAGGAAGTAAGAAGTAAAATTCTAACTGCTGAGAAAGAGCTGACCTTTTCATGCTCCATACACAAGCCGGACATCACCCGAAACTTCCCCACTCCTACTGCTGCCGGCCACCTCCCACTGCTGCTGGTTGTGGTTTGTGGTTTTTGCCTTTAAAAGACACCTGTAAGCTGAGCTCGGGGCTGCTGTTCTCTCTCTCTCTCTCTGAGTGAGGCAGGAGCCTCATCTGCACAAATGATTAAATCCTCTTGCTTGTTGCATCTCCTGGACTGAGGACTGAGTTATTGGGGTGCGACCTTCCATGGACATTGGGTACCCCAGACCAGGGAGGGGGGTAACAATCCATTTCATCCTCCCATTAAATTAGAAAAAAATTAAAGGACTATAGCATAGATTTGTTAGCTATTATTTATGTTTAAAAATAAAATCAGAAAAATATAAAGTCAATGCTTAAATTACAAGAGATTGTTTTTTAATACTGAGTTACTAGAACTGTTTTACCAAATATTCTTTTTATACACACCGTTTTATTTTAAAACACCAACATCATTAAAAAACTGTTTTTTGTTAAATGAATGAAGTATTTTTGCTAACAATTTTTAGAATACTTAAGAGTAATAACTGTAGGAAACTAAGAAAAATATTATTAAGAAGACCTTTTACTGCTTGGGAGTGAAAATCAAATTATTGAAAATGAAAGTCATTACCTATTAAGACCATATGCTGTATAGGACATTTTTCTTATGTTAACAGGAGTTCCAGTAAGGAGTTGGGCAGCATATGGGCATGGCATTTTGTTAATTAAAAGCAATGCTTTGTTTTGTTGATGAGCCTTGCAAACAGGAATTCTTTTCTAAAAAAAATTATTTATTTAATAACCACATAATTAGAAGCACTTCATTACAACAGCATTGACATATTCAGTAACAATTTCCAGAGCTAAGATGCATCTCTTTCAAAACTGGCTGTAAATTTTTAGGTTTACAGTTGAATTAATAGTTATACAATATTGTACTCAGTATAAACCCTATAAGACATAAAATTAACTGAGGTTTTAACATTTAAAAAAGATCTACATTTAATTATTAAAATACACAGTTTCATACAGAAAAATTCATTTTTAATACAATTGACATTAAGATGTTTGCACATGTGTTTCTAATCTCTATATATTTGATTATTACTAGCCATAGTCAGTTACTTTCTGAGCTCCTTGGCCTCTGAGCATGAATATAAAGTCATCAGGTAGATTTCAATGGTAATGTTTTTCACATCTACTAATTATGAAAGAGCAAATTTTTATGCTTTGTAGAATTATTATTTTTTAAATTATTTTTAATTTAATAACCACATGATTAGAAAAAGCATTTCATTACAGCTTTAACATATTCAGAAACACACTCCAGAGCAAGGATACATCTCTTTCAACAGTGGCTGTAAATTTTTAGGTTCACAGTTGAATTAATACAGTTATATAAATTCAGTATAATCCTTGTAAGACATAAAATTGAATGAGTTTTAAACCTTTAAAGAAGATATCCATTTAATTTTAGAATATATTGTTCCTTGCAGAAAGACTCATTGTTTTTGCTACTAACACTGAGATGTTGGCGCATGCATCTCTGATCTGTATGTATCTGATTATTACTAGTCATAATCAGTTGCACTTGGATCCTTGGCACCTGAGTATGTCCACAAAGTCATCACGCAGATTTCAATGGTAATGTTTATCACCTCTACCAATTAGCATGATGTAAATTTCCATGCTTCCTCCTGAAATATAATAGATTTAAAATATTTTTTTGATTTTTTTTTTTGTGTGTGTGTGTGTGTGTGCGTGTGTATCACACAGAACATCCCAAACCATCTTATTCGACTCTACACCCACTTCCCAGATGGAAACTTCCCATAGCCTCCCTCCCCCCACTAGAGCCCTTATACTCTGATATCCCTGCTACTGTCTGCTGTGTTGTTGGCACCCCCAGCCCTTCCCCACTACTTGCCCTCTGGTGAATCTAGTCAGCCTATGTAAAGGTCTTTGTTTTAGGAGGGTCAGCTGTTCCTCATCCAGTAGTAATCAGTTGTCGATGTTCCTTTAGGTAAGATGGGGTCTGCTGTTCATTTTCCAAGTTCTATGCTGGGTTACTATCTGGGAGTCCCCTTGGCCAAACCTGGCCAACAACTCAAAAGAAGGTATCCCCTGCCTGACATTATGGCTTGTTATGTAGCCTTTAGCTATGCATATGGACTCTTAAGAAATTATACTGGCCCCTTTAATCTTTGGTTATACTTTCCTTTTGGGTGTTTAAGGCCATACAGTTGGTCCGGATAAACCAATTTATTTTTACTCTTAAGGTCATTTGAGGATCTGTGCCTCAAGGGTCACGTGGGCTTGGGAGGAGCCCCTGGCCCCTTTCTTTTACCAGTTCTGCCTATGTGAAGATAAGTCAAAGGTCCTGCTTGACCATGGTTGTCTTCCCTTGGAAGCATGGAGGAAATGATTCCACTGTGTTGACCCTCATCTTTGTAGACTGGACACTGGTTCAAGTCCATCTGGTGGAATCTCATCGGCCTCCTTGATCAAGAGGACAGGTGACCTGCCACAATTACAGGATATTTAGAGAGATGCACATAGTCCCTTGGAACTAGTCGACCTAGGAGGGCAAGGAGCAAAATCTGTCCTTTATGTCCCTCTGATGAAATTAGTATAGGCCTTGAAGTATGTCTATTAAACATCCAAGAAGGTGAGTTCCACCAGTCTGTTATTGTTAATTACTGTGTGTCATGTAGATAAATCTTGGGCAAAGACCAATTGTTATCAGATAAACCTTACCTTATCTAGACATATATTTCTTGATCTGCTCTGTATGATTTGTCAGTAGGTTGTAGGAATAACATGGTTCCCTCTGGTTTTTAAAACTAGCTAGGCATTATTTATCTCTTGCATTGTCTCACCACCCCATCTTTGTTTTCCCACTTAAGGTGCCCCCATTTCCCCCCTTTCTCCCTTAATAATACCCTTCTCCTATGGTCCTATCTCTCTTGACCTCCTTCTTTCCTTTATCCCCTAAGTTCGTTGTATACTCTTCCCTCCCCCCTTCCCTTAAACTAACCCAATTTTTGTCCATATATCCCTTACTAATGCCTGTTTCCTAATGTTCTTCTCCTTCAGGTTCTTTCTTTACCTTTACCTCCCTGTTTTCCCTCCATTATCCTGGTTCCTGTAGTTATGTCTGGATACATACTCACTTACACGGGTTTGGTTCTAGGATCCACATATGAGGGAGAACATATGTCGATTTTTTTTTTTCTGAGCCTGTGTTGCTTCTCTTAGTATAACAGTTTCTAGTTCCATCCATTTACCTGCAAATTTCATGATTTCATCTTTCTTTACTGCTGAGTAAAACTCTGTCGTATAAATGAACCACATTCCATTATCTACTTGTCAATTGAGGGACACTTAGCTTGCTTCCATCTCTTAGCTATTGTGCAAAGAGCAGCAACAAACATGGATGTACAAGTGTCTCTGCAATAGGATGAGTTCTTTGGGTTTATGCCAAGGAGTAGTATAAGCGGGTCAAATGGTAGGTTCATTTGTAGATAACCATATAATTAGATGAAGCATTTCATTACAACAGCATTGACATATTCAATAACAATTTCCAGAGCTAGGGTACATCTCTTTCACAATTGGCTGTACATTTTTAGGTTTACAGATGGATTATACACTTGTACAATCTTTTACTCATTATAAACTCTATAAGAATAAAATTAAATGAGGTTCCAACGTTTAAAAAAGATCTCCACTTCGTTGTCAAAACACACAGTTTCACACAGAAAAATTCATTCCAGGGCTCTTGACATTGAGACGTTTTCACATGCATTTCTAATCTCTATATACATGGATGGGACTTGGATGGGAGACTCCACAGTCTCTTATTCTTAGCACTTTGACCAATTGTGGGTCTCTCAGCCCACCCTACTATAAGAAGTTACCCTTATGAGGGTTGAGAGATACACTAATATGTGAATATAGCAATAAGTCATTAGGAGTCATTTTAATAATATGCATGTTAATTTAGTCATAGATTCTCCCCTAGAGCCTATAAATTATCTGGTCACAGGTTCTTGATAGTGAGACCAATGTAAAGTACGAGTTCCACTGATTTAGTGGGCCTTAAATCCAATCTGAGGGTGGTTGGTTACTCTCATATTATCTGTACCACTAAAGCATCTTTGGGCATATCTTGTCAGGTCAGTCATTATTGTAGTTCAAAGGATTCACAGATGGCTAAGGTTGGTGATTAATTTTTTTCTTACAGTAACTTACATAGTATCTCCCAGCACTACAAAAGCTAGCCAGTATGGATGATGGGTCCTAGGTCAGTGCCTGTTTATTTATGACAGCAATGTTGTCTGCATGTGCTCAAATATAAATCTGAGACCATTAATATATACACTAATACATGTTCACACACACATATATACATTATATACTTTTGAAATACATTGTTTTCCTAACTAGGCATTTTATACATATATATATATATATATATTTGAAAGTATCTTATACTTTTCAGTGTGCTCATGTGTACCTGTGTTTAGGGCAGCCCACTTGGAGTTAGATAACCTCAGGAAGCTATACCCTGGAGAAAACTGATTCTCCCTCCCCCAGAAGCCATTGATTGCCTGTAGCTCTTCCTCTGAGGTGGGACCCTGTGAAACTTCCCCCATCCACTTTGTTTTGCCAACTGGCTTTGTCAGTATGAAGACAACAACTTCACTTCTAAGAGCCAAGCTTCATTCTCCTTTACCCTGTCGCTTAAGTATAACCAATACTTTTGAATACTACTTTCCTCGTCCCTAAAGAAAAGAGATCAAATCTTACCAGACTTCAGAGTATATGATGTAATCCAATGCAATGCCTCGTCACTGCATCCTTTATTACTTTTTACTGCTCTTGGTATTTATCATC
>NW_008342282.1:2993441-3015118 GCF_000622305.1 Nannospalax galili | reverse complement strand
GCTATTGTGAAAAGAGCAGCAACAAACATGGATGTAGAAGTGTCTCTGCAATAGGTTGAGTTCTTTGGGTATATGCCAAGGAGTGGTATAACTGGGTCAAACGATAGGTTCATTTGTAGTTTTCTAAGAGTTCTCCACACTGCTTTCCATAGGGGTTGAACCAGTTTGCAGCCCCACCAGCAGTGGATGAGTGTTCCCCTTTCCCCACATCCTCTCCAACATTTGGTACCATTTGTTCTCCTAAGGAGCTGAACAGAGAGTTCCCAAGAGAAGAAGTAATGATAGATATGAAACATCTTAAAAGATGTTCAACATCACTAGTAATTAGGGAAATGGAAATTAAAACCATTTTAAGATTTCATTTTACCCCACTCAGACTGGCTAAGATCAAACATGAAGACTATGTTGCTTTGTTCAGTGTTTTAAGAGGTCATCAAGTATACAGTTCTCTGTTAGAAATGAAAAACAAAGACTTAACTTTCATGTTGCACTCAAATGTTCTATTTACAAAAGAGAAAACAGGAGACTTTAACTGAAAATTTTCAGTGTGATATCTGGGATTATTTACAAGTCAATTTCTAATCTGTATAGTCACTTGTAATGAGTATTACTGAAAACTAACCGTTTATAGGACATGTTTGTATATCTTAAGTGTATATATA
Source organism: Nannospalax galili (assembly GCF_000622305.1). NCBI lineage: Eukaryota > Metazoa > Chordata > Mammalia > Rodentia > Spalacidae > Nannospalax > Nannospalax galili. Next base: position 3,014,456 of record NW_008342282.1, on the reverse strand, counting down.
GTTCTTTCTGTGAGGCTCATTGCAAAGGCAGTGCTAATTCTTCAAGTAGGTCATCTCTCACTATCCACAATAGTGATAGTAGTTGCTTTATGATATTTAGGCTTCTCCTTGCAAGGGATATGCACAATGAGATTGACTTCAACTTCTTATGACTAATACAGTAGAGTGAAACTGATGATGTTCCAATATCTAATCGGTCTTAAGCTGTTATTGCTTGCTTCCCTTATTTTGAACTCTGCTTGACTTAACTTCATGGAAAAGAACACATGTAGCAGTTTTGTTGTCTGTTAAAATCTCAGACACAGATAAAAGCATATCAGAAGTCAACAAACTTCATTTTAACTGGCATAAGTGTGAATAAAGACTTACTTGAAGCATGGCAGAGGTAATATGAAAATTCTTTTCTCTGTGATTTTTATTGGGTTTTTGTGCATTTCATATAATTCATCCCAATCAAATATAGACTACTTCTTATCTCCTCGCCCCTCATTGCACCCCCACCATATTTCAGGTGTTCAGTCATCTGTGTTCATTCCTATTCAGTCTAGCATTTGTATCCATTGTCTCTTGGCATATATTCATCCACTGTAGTCTAGGCAGCATATCTAGTCACTCCCTTAAGGAAGATTGCCTGTCCCTCACCACACACTAATCATTTTCCTTGGCTAGGGTTGGGGCCTGCTGTTCCTTTCCTCTGTTCTATACTGGGTTTCATATGATTGAGTCAGTATGAGTTTTCTGTATGCTGTCCTCTTTGTTGCAAGTTCATGAGCAAGTTCCCAGTGCCTTGAATGCCTCTGTTTCCTCATGTTCATGAACCAACTCTGGCTCTTACAATCTTTCTGCCCCCTCTTCCACAATGAACCCTGAGTCATAGGTGGGTGAGTTTTAGTATAGGAGTCCTATCCAGGGTCATAGAATTTACAGTCTTTTAAAGTTAGCCAGTTGTGGCCTCCTGTGTGCATCTCACTTTTTTTGTATAAGAAAGCTATGCTGTTGAGAGTTAAAGGATGTGTTAGCATTCTCTCTACTCCCCTGTTCCTTTATGTCATATGAGCCTTAGGTGTAGTGGTTCCACTGTAGATGTGTTACTTAGTGCTGGGCATCTCTCAGACATATATTCTCTGTGTGTGACCAGTTGTGCAATACTGTAATAGCCTCTGTCACAAAAAGAAGGTTCTTTGATGAGTGGTGACGGGTATACTTGTCTATAAATATAAGGATCAATATTTAGCAGACAGCAAGAAATTTCATTTGTCTAGAGATACGACAGAGTTAAAGTTTTCTCTGGGATTTATGACTTCTCCAGCCATGTATGTTTGGTTATATTTACAGTGCCACCCATGAGTTCCCTTCCCTTGAGAGGGCTTTAGGTACAATTAGATTCCTGTTTTATTACCCCCAAGATAAAAGTGACACTAGTACACCAAAAGAAATAATTTGCAGTACCAGTCATTTTGGTTATTAGGCTTTACTGCTTGGCTGAAGCATTTATATATTTTCTCCCTTAGCAGATTACATAGTATCTTCTAGAACTATGAGAGCTAGACTTCAGGGAGAAGGCTTCCAGGTCAACTTCAGCTCCATTGCTACAAGTCCTCTGTCCCAAGTATGTCCTGTCTTCAGTAATAGTGTCCTTATTGTTCAAAACATTGATTTTTGGTATGCTTTGGTTATGTAGCAAAATATTTTATATACTATAATCTCATCCTTAACTAAGTGGAATATTAATCTTGAGTTAGTATCAGCCTGAAAAAAATAAACAGAATAAGAGTGAACAAAATAAACCACACACAGCTAGGAATTATGGGTCATAGTGCTTACATGCAATGATATCAGCAAGTGCAGAAACTGTTCCTCTTTGACCACATCAAACTTCTACCTATTTTCAGTAAGATTATCAATTAATTAACTTTAAATATAATAAGGAGCAATTTTTATCAAAAGCACTGGGGCCTACAAAATAAGACATGAGCATGGATTGCAAATAAAAAAGAGGGAGAATCAAAAATATAAAATCCATGAAAGAAATTGTAAGGCAGAATACAAAATAGCATTGCCTCTGCACAGTAATGCTTGACTTGGTCAAAATAAATGAACAAATGAACAAATAACCCAAAACTTTTACCAAAATTCATGTTAATATTCTTAAAATCATTAACTGTCTCCCAATTTTTAGTTGACTACAATATTTTCTATGAATATATTGGGGAGCCATGCCCTCATAATTTCTCACACATGAAGAAATCACTCATATATTTAGAAAATTTTGAAAAACACAAACACACACATGCACAAATACACTTCAAAATAGTCTCTGTATGTAATCAAATATAATTACAAAGATTTCTCTCTTAGGGTAGTCTCAGCCTCACACATTTTCTCTTGCATACCTTATGTTGTTAAGAAACCATCTCTTATTTACTATGACTCTTGACTTCATGCTATTTTCAATAAAATACCTTATTTTGAGCATATTTAGAATTTTTATTTTCTGTTTTTATTATTTATTTATTTATTATTTATTACTTTATGTGTATGCGTGGATTATCTGCATGTAAGTAGTGCACGTGTGACATGCAATGCAGAGGACAGAAGAGACTGTCAGATTCCCTGGAACTGGAGTTACAGGCAATTGTTAGCTGCCATGTGGATGCTGGGATTCAAACCCAGGTCTTCAGCAAGAACTGCCAGTGTTCTTAACTGCTGAGCCATCTCTCCAGCCCCTCTTCTGGCTTCTTAAATACAAATGTGCATGTACTTCACATATTACAACTGCATACCTCACCAAGATATGGTGTTTACTTTAAAATAATCCTTGTTATTTTTTGCAAATATATGAATTAAAAATGAAATCATATCCAGGCGAGGAGGCACATGCCTTTAATCCTAGCACTTGGGATGCAGAGGCAGGGGATCTCTGTGAGTTCAAGGCCAGCCTAGTCTACATAGTGAGTTCCAGGACAGCTGGGGCTACAGGGAGACCCTGTCTCAAAAAGACCAAAAAAAAATGAAATCATATGAAATAAATCTGAAGATAGCATTGTGCCTTTTTTAAGTGAAGGTTCTACTTAGTGACTCTTTAAGGAGAATGCAATGCCTGCAGAAAGGTGAAAATTATTTATGGTGCCCATCTCATGATTTATACCTGTGCATCAACTTTGGAGATAAAAATAAATGTATATATCCTAAATCTCTAAGAAGCTCACCTGAAAAATTTGCCATGAAATCAAGTCTTATATGTTAATTACATAGTGCTAAACTCAGTGTCAGCTCTTCATTCTCACATCTGTATTTGGCTTCACAAGTATTAAAACTTTGACATGACCAAAGTACAAGGGTTTCAGACTAAAACCTTCAGCCTTATGCTATGAAGCAAATGCATGTGGCCAACCATCCCTTCATTGATGTGAAATTCCGTTCTGTGTACTCAGCACATTAATGTTGACTTGAAACGCGTGACAGATGTATTAGACAGAGCACAGGCTTGTGATTGAAATCCTGCATCCAATTCTCAAAGCTCAGAGATCTTCAAGTTTTTCAATTGCTCTGAGCCTCAGGTACTTAAGGGAAAATCTCAATCTCAAAATGTAAATTTATGAGTATGTGTTGTGTGGCTAGCATAATTGAATAATTCAAACAGGTTGACTGCCGCTCTCTAAATAATCAATAAATGTCAGTTCCTCTGCTTTTCTCTTAGGTGGATATTACAAGAAATCTATTTAAAATAATACCGTTGTTTTTCAGAATCATATAGGAAGATTAAAGTATAATGGCAAAACTTCTTAAAGAAGTGAGATGCAGGTAAATACTGTTATTTGCATGCCGAGTTTAATAAAACAAGCTGAAACTTGGAGGAAGAATGATTTTTAAAAATATCCTTGAAAGGAAAATGTGAAAGTAGAAAAGAGTTTTAGAAACAGTATTTGAACAAAACAAAAACCTGTTGGTCTTGGTACTGTAATTTATTTTGTCAAAAATTCACACATTTAGTTTCAGGTTCATAAGAATTGTAAGAAGAAAAAAATTGAATTTCCACAATATGTGTAACGGCTTTTGAATGTGTATGAAAAAGCGTGTTTGTGTGTGTGTGTGTGTGTGTGTATGTGCTTTCTAAGTGCACGCATGAGTACAGATGCACATGCCTGTGCATGTATGGAGACCAAGAACATATGTTCAGTGTCCTGCTCTGTTTCACTCTGTTTTGTTTTCTTCAGAGAGTTTCTTTCACTGACCTGGGGTTGAGCCGATAGACAACAAGCATGGTGTTCCTCCTGTCTCCCATAGCACTGGTATTACAGCCGTCTGTTTAGCCATGCCTGCATTTTTGTGTGAGTGTTGTACTCTGATCTCAGCACTCATGTTTGTAGAACAAGCGTTCTTACCCCCTGGCCCATTTCTTCAACCCTGTGATGGTTAATTTATGCCATGAACATAATTGGATCAAAAAATCTTCTATGGGAAAGGAGATAGAAACCAATGATATAAAGGTTGGAAAAAGAAGAGCAGAGTAGGAAAGACTAAATAGGATGGGGGTCAAAGGGTGGGGAGAGGAAGGAATATGGGGAGGAATAACTAAGACTTTGAAAAAGTAATATGGAAACCTGCTACAGTAGAAGCTTTTTAAAATTATAAGCATATTCATATATAAAAATTTAAATGGGTTTTCCCTATAACTGGGGGACAATAACCCAACTGAATACCTCAATCAACCGAAACCCCAAGTACCTCTGTTTGTGTTGTTGGCCAGTGGGATCCCATAGACTCCGAGACATTGCAGGCTTTTGACAATGCTCTTGATCATCCTACAGAACTTGAAGGTGAGACCTAGTTGATAAATTCAACATATACTTGAGTCATGAAACATGAAGAAATTGAGTGCTTACCTTGAAACTTTGTACCTATTGGATAGTCTTCAGCTTTCATAGTGCTGAAAGTACTATGCACATTAATGGAGGAGAAAAATAATCATTAATCTTACTCAGCTGTGAACCCCACATATTACAATAATGACTGGCCTGGCAAGCTATTCCCTCTAGTGAAATAGTTGCACAAACGTTATGGGAGTAACTAACTAACCTCTAATTAGATTTAAGGTTCACGCCACATAATGGAACTCATACCGGGCACTGGTGTTGAGGTCAATAACCTGTGGCTAGATAGATCATCTGTCTTAGAGGAGAAACTGCTACTAATATTCTAATAAAAAACATAGTATTAAGATGATTTCTAATGACATAACTTTACTCACAAATTAGTGAATCTCCAAATCCCCATCAAAAAACTTCTGCTTGTAGATCACAGAGACCTTCAAATGGTCATTAGAGAATAAGAGAAAGAGGAATGCTCATCCCCCAAAAAGAATCAGTGTCACACCCATCTCCTCATGGCTCAGGAATCTTCATGAAGCAGGGACTGGAAGGATTGTAAGACCTAGAGGTTGTGCATGTTAACCAGGTAATAGTGCTTTTCCAGACAGCAGGGGCAGCTGCACATCTGAACTCATAACAATTGTGAAAACATGCACAAGAACTACCCAAGCTCAAACCAGACAAAATCTTAGCAAGGAGTCAGCGGAGGTGGGAAGGAGGTCCCACCTCTAGCTGAGAACCTATTGGCATTTGGTAGCTACTTGAACAGGAAGAGTTGGTTTTCTTTAAGTGTATGACACTTGGTAGACCCACAATCCAGCTCCACTTTCATAACCAAGAATGTTTGTCCAACACATATTGGACTGAATTGAGCAAAATAAAAGGGCATGAAGTTCAATTGGTAGGGAAGTGGGGGTGTATATGGAAGGAGTTGGAGTAGAAAAATGATGACAGTACATTGTATGAAATTCTTTAAAAATTAATACAAATAAAAAATTTAAAGTCATACAGTATTAGGGAGGCACATCTTTCTATGTCTGAAAGACTATTTCCAAAGAAGATAAACTGAGGTAAAAAAATTCATTCTGAAGCAATGCAGTACCATTCTACCACTTAGGATCTTGGACTGAATAAAAGGAAATAAAAAAGAAAGCCAGTGGCGCTCCAGAATCCCACATTTTTTCCTAAGCTCCAGCTTCCACAAAACCATTAGCCATGCTTTCCCCACCATAATGTAGTTTATAACTTGAAAGTGTATCCAAAATAAACTATTCATCACTCAAGTTATCCCTTTACAGGTATTTGGATAAAATTACTAAAAAGGGACTAATACAGAAAATTGGTGCCAGAAATGGAGCTATTGCCTTGATAAATCTGATCATGTTGTTCATAGTCCTTGGGAACTGGTTTATAGGAGGAATGTAGAAGAGCTTGAAACTGTCGGGTAGCAGAGTCCTAGAAATCTAAAAGCAGTACATAGTAGGTAATTCTAATGAGAATTCAGAAGATGAGAATTCCAAGGGAATTTCAGATACTAATGACTATGTTTATAAATAGCCAGGCATTTTGCTACACATCTGTAATCTTGATATTTGGAAGGTAGAGACAGGAGGGTTAGGATTTCAAGATCAACCTAAGCTATATAGTCAGTTTACATGAGATATTGTCTCAAAAAATAAGTCAACAACAATAATAAAAATGAAACACAGCCTATTGAGTTTCAGAGGCTGCATTAGCAGGAACACAATTGGATATTGGATTAGAGGTCAAGGTTGTTCTATTCTGGCAAATAATCTGGCTGCTTTCCACCTGTGTTCTGGATATTTGAGTGATGATGAATTAGAAGGTAGTAAAGTATGAAATTTGGTTGAGGAAATTTCAAGGAAGCAGACAATATAATGTCAATATGACAAGGCTATTACATGCTGCATTTACCTATATTTAAAATGAAAGTGAGTAGAAAGAAGAGCATAGAGACAAAATGTACAATGTGACATGAAAGGAACCTGAGTGTTGTTAATGCGGTAGACAAGGTGGGCCCAGAAAAGCATCTGTGATCCTTAAACACAGTATCACTGTCAAATGAAGCCTTAAACTTGACATGGAAAGATAGAAAAGGTGCCATGAAGGCATGATGCTCCTTGACAAAGGTGCAACAATGAAAAGTCATTTGGAAAACTTTCATTTGCAAAGACAGTAAGCTAGCAAAGAGATCATCTAAGAGCATGCTACTCTAGCAGGCTCACCTTGGGAATATTTTCCCTGGTTCAGGCTTAAATACACACAAAGCCTGTGTATTAATTATTTGTCTCCTTTTTGCGACAAAATATCTGGCAAAACCAATTTAAGGGCTTATTTCGTCAGTAAATGTAATGGCGCTACCCATATTTGGGTGGGTTCTTCTAATTCAGTTAATCTAATCTAGATAATTCCTTGCTAATATGCCTAAAATCAGTTTCCATGGTGATTCTAAATACAATCAAATTGACAATCCATAGTAATCATGAAGATACCAACCCTTATCACTTTGATATCTGAACACATCACTTTGAAGCCATTATCATCTACCTCTTCTTTCTACAACCTCATAGCCATCTCATAGTGAAAATCAGCATTGAGTCCAATTTAAAAAGTCACACGCCTTTAATCCCAGCACTTGGGAGGCAGAGGCAGGCAGATCTCTGTGAGTTCGAGGCCAGCTTGGTCTCTAATGAATCCAGGACAGCTGTGGCTACAGGGAGACCCTGTCTAAAAGAAAAACAAAAAAAAGTCCCTTATTGGTTTTAACAATTCCAACAGTTTAAAAGTCTGCATAGAGAGTGATACTAAAGGCAACATGTTAATTCTGAGCTCCTAACTTTGGCCAACGTAACTATTCCACTCACACATCTAAAGAAGTGTAGAATTCATTTGAAATTTATTTTATTCTGTAGTCATAGAAAAATTCAAATATATTTTTTCTGCTTGTCATTTTTGATCATATTTCTTCAATTTGAATGTAAATTTAGAGCAATTTAGATTACACAAAGTAAAATCTGTGATGCTTTTCTCTTTCTGACTTGACAGTATTATTTATCAGATGATTTTGAACATTTGAAATATGGTGAAGTGAAGATTTTAACTAATATTATGGATAAAATGAGTTCTTAAATTCTTGTGGATGAGAAGAGATAAAAGTATTAATGTATGCATTTATGAAAGAAGCATGCTGTACCCTGAATCTGTGGTTTGTTTACTGAAATAGATCATGGAACAAAGAGCACAAACTACAATTAACCTTTAATAAAATACTTGTTTTATATCAATTTTGTGTGTGTGTGGTCGGGGCAGTGCACAGGTACATTGAAGGTGCCTCCAGAGGCCAGAAAAAGGTATGAGTTCCTCTGGCATTGGGGTTGCACCAGTTTTGAGCTATTGAGTGGTGCTGGTACTGAACTCTATTCCTCCGAAAGAGCAGTATGTGCTCTTAATCACTGAGCCATTTCTCCAGCTGCAAGCCAAATGGTTTTAAAAGAATATCCTTATAAATTACAAGGAAAACAAATATTACAGAAGCCTTACAATATTAAAATATCAATGAAGAATATAAAGACAGTCCTTAAAATTACTCTAGTTACTCATTTTAAAAAGTGTTTATTCTGAAAATTCACTGAAATACAAGTGTGTGACATGTGCCTTAGGTTCCTCATCCTAGTTTATAAAAATCAATGTAACTGTCCACTTGCAGAAAGAAAGCAGTTCAAGTTATATTGATTCTGATATGTTGTTTGAAAGAAATAGTATCCCACTGAGTTCATTCATTACAAATGTGGAATTCATTTATGTGTTGTTTCCCAGATCCTAGCACAGAGCTAAAGTCTAACAGCCAGAGTAAATTAGAGGCACTACAGAAATGACATCAGGATTCTCCTTTCTTCGTCTTCCCTTTGTAAGTACCAAGGCTTCTTCCTGTATTTGCTTGTTCTCTCCCCTTCTGTCACTGAAGAACAGAATTTTATGGTTTCTTCTTTACTCAGAAGACACAGAGATTCCATCACTGGAGTTGGTATTGCCTCACTGCCAGATGTCTGCCCTTTTCTGATTACTGAGATTGAGGATGATGGGGCTGTTCTGGGCTGGTTAGTCTTTTTCATGAGGGGCAGAATCATGTATTTCCTTGTGCTTAACATGTGCTAGAAGTTTCCAGAGCAGGTTGTGGTGCTATGGAAGGGGTCAGTACTATGAAGGGTACCTGAATGTCTAGTTAATCAAGCAAACCAAATTAGCCTAAATGTTCAACAATGATGGTGTAGCCAAGTATTTTTCTGTAGTGGGTCAGTTAAGAGAAGAGTAATTCAAGGCATTGAAACCAGTGACAGAGGGGAGAAAATAAAATACAGGAATGAAAATGAAAAGGGCAAGATAGACAGAATACCACAACTTCTCATTGCTATATTCCAAATGGAGTTCTCAGCATACTAAATGACACTTGTTACTGTACCATACACCAGTAAACACTGGCAAAACTCCTGCTATTCTCATTAAAGAATAGTCATCTGCTTTAGACAAGTTTTCCTAATAGCATGGGGCATTTTATGTTATATTTTGATAAAAATGTAAAAAGATAAGTTAATAGTTCATGTATTAGTTCTTTCAAATTCTGAATGAATGAGACTAGATGAAAATGGGTCACATAAAATTTATGTTTTAAATGCAGATCTCAAATAGTGGCAGGATAACATCCTCTGAATACCATTAGCACAACTTTCATTCCCCTGTGGGCTTCTAGCTGAAAGTAAACTCCATCCAGTTCCTTATCTCTATATCCAACAGAAGAGAAAGATAGCTAATCTTTCTGAACAATTAGCTGTACAGAAATGATCAAGCCTCTTGCTAAAGGGTCAGATACTTTCTGCTAGAATATTAAACTTTAAGAGTTATCAAGATTTGTCTTAAAGCCTGTCATGAAATATAAGAATTAGAGGAGTACCTAAGCCTCCTTTGAGGAGATATAAATGTACTGGCTGACAGTTGTAGAAGTGGTTTTTAAAAAGGCTTCTAACAACTATCCTGAGTTAAGAAAGCGAAAATACAATCTGTGAAGCTAAGCTAAGTAAGTTCTGCTTCATTTTGCCACTGAAATTCTGCCAGCCTTAATGTGGGTGATATTCTAAGGTATTAATCCAATTATTCTACAGTAGCGGTCCTTGGTCCAATTATCCTAGAGCCCTGGGTTTCCAGAATGTTCATGCATCCCAATCACCTTGAGAGCTTAGAAAGCAGCTGAGAGCCACCCTAGATATTCAGACTCTAACAAGCTCCCAGGTGGTACAGATTATACTGGCTCCACCTCTAGAGTTGGAGAAAAGTGCAAGGGAAAGATTTGATTGTGTGAATTCATGTCTTAAAATATTTAAATTTCAAGAATCATATGGTATGCCATTTCGCACATGTGAGCAGAACCAAATAGAAGCAATTAGAACAGCCATAATGAATAATAGAACAGGAATATTTTCTCAGGGTAGAAATCAAAATAAAAGTATTTTGTTTTAGCATTGAGAATGCTAATTCTCTATTATTTTAGTAGGTACAGTAGATATATAGAAATACTAATTTGTGTGCAATATTATTCCTTAAAATTTATATTGCAAATCATATTTGAAAACATGAAGTTCTTATCATATACCCCTATATATTAAATATGAAGATCACTGATGATCCCCAGAGTTTGAATTGCAATCAGGTGACTCCTGTGTGCACAGATAACAGAATATGCTGTATAGAGCTAACAGAATATATTATGGTGTATATTGTTATCAAATACCACTGTGAATTAGAAAGAATCAAGTTTCACTTTTATTTTCCTGAAGGGGAAATATGTATGAACAATAGATAGCCTGCCCAATGTCACAAATTTGACAGGCATTAGTTTTGACATGAAAACCACTGTCTTTTGACACAGAGGTCTCATACCATAGGACCTCAACAATATGAAGGATATCAACACTCATTGTGTTCAAGGACATTAATAAAGGCAGATCACGAAAGATGTGATTTTCATTATTTATTGGTACTTTTATCAGTATCATTTTTATGGCTAGTGAATGTTGGTGGTTTGAGACACCTATGGTCTTGAAAATAATTTATAATCAACAAAGGAGAGAGTACTTTAAACATATCTAGAATTTCTGCATTTCTTTCCATGTGATGAATGTCTCATATGCTTTCCCCACATGATACCTGGGTAAACAAAATCTTACAAAGTCTTACAAAGACTAAAGTGACTTCGAATGGGAACTCAGTCCTATTTTTTGCTTAGCAAGTTTTTTTTTTTTCTTGTTTTTGAGTCCTATGAGATAGATATGGTTACATGACAGTCGGAACAATTGAATTGAATTTACTTAATAAATTCACATCACTTCCATCATATTGTGAATTAATAAAAGTCTATAAAACTCCAGTTTTTATCAGTTTGTATTCTTGATTGAAAACAAACTTTTAATTTTGACATGGCATATTACATCTCATGTGGAATTAATTCAGCGATTTGTGTATTTGATATTTTAACTTTGGAAATACGTTGAACTATATCTGATCTCAGCCAGAAATAAAATTTCTCTTTTCTTTTTAGCATCTATAAGTTCAGTTTCAGACATCTTCTCTGATACATTAGAAATCTTGTGAAAAAATTGCCATGATATGACAATAGGACCCCTTGCCACACTCACAGATGGTATGACATGGGCTGAAAAACACTGTTAAATAATGATTAAATCTTATGTCACTGTGAGCAACTTCTGACTGAGTAATCAGAAAAGCCAGGGAATGAAATCATTTTTTCCATTGTCGAGGCATCGTTTTATATTGTGAACACTGTTCTATTGGTCTTCTTAACAGTTTCATTAAAAGAGGCCATTAAGAATTTCTCAATGTGTCTTGTTTTATACATTTTTAAATTACAACGAAAAACCTAAGTATTTCTGTCTACCTTTCTCAATGATCTGCTCTTCTTGGATATCTATTTCCCATACGAACTTAATATTATGAATAGTCATAGGTACAAAAACAAAACACCAAATTTACCACATGTGATAAAATATAATTATGTTTTGTTCAGTCTTCAATCAATATCTGTGACTTGCATACTATTCAAAGATTCTGTGCTTCACAACTCTAAGTAGGCAAGCAATGTGCTTTAATCAGTTTTGTTTTCATAGCCCTTAAATTCACTTTTTAATTAGCATAATGAACAAATAATTTCTCCTATCTCGTCCTTGTCTCCTGGAAGAGTTCATTAAACTGATTACATTTATCTTGCTAAAAAGGAACTTTCATTTCACCCTAACCCTGATTAATTTCATGAAGTTTAGCACTTAAGATGGTAGAAATGTTTAAACATGCCAAGTTTAAGAACTTTCCAGTCTAAATCCTGTTGTGAACTATACAAATTTCCTTTCTGAACAAGGTAGTCTATATTGAAACATCAATTATTGAATAAATGCCAGTTTACATATCCTCTGACTTTCTAGCTCAAGTGAATTCCTTAGTATTTCTGCTTCTGTAGAGTAGTAAGATTTTACTTACTAAGGTAAACTGGATGGAATAAATTATCACATACATATTGCCGAAAAAACACAAAGTTTTCTTGTTACTAATCACAGGAGGGCTGAAGCTGACTGTACTGCACTATGCTAATGCCAGTTCAAATGCACTTACTTTTGGTCTCCATGTTAAATACCTATGAACCCTACTAAAGACATGTATGAATCAAATGAAATAGATAGTAGAAAGATGTTTATGGTATTCATGAAAGTCAAATACTTCCTAGAATTTAATAATATTATATTTTATCAGTATTTCTTATATAGCCACCTAAAAATAATTCCTAACAACTTCTTTTTTAATATTAACTAGGTAAATTTATCTTCTTAATTACTTTAACAGTGTGTCTTATTTCAATGTTTTACATTATTATAATGCTGAAAGATACAGGACATAACAGGACAATAATTATAACTATTAGATGTTTTCCTCTACTTAGGAATAAATTATTAGTGACTTGTCTAATAATGGTGCTAAAATTTTCAATATGATTCCTAAATATAATGAATCATTATTGTTTTCTAAAATTAAATTCATACAAATTTTTTTGGAATGTGACAATATTATCTGCCTTTCCATACAACTGATCACAAGTGAAATTTAAGCCATGGATTCTCAGTATCTTCGTAAAATTGTTGTAACTAAAATGGCAAAGCTAGATCCATTTTTCTCTAGCTGAATTTGTTTTACCCTGTGTTTTGTGCCCAGCCATTTCTATTGTAGCCAACCAGGCAGAATGTCTCATGCAGATAGTTTCAGGGATTACATTGTTTCTATCATACTCAGAAATTTAAAAGTAGGCAGGTAGCTTGTCCAGATAGCAGCTTCTTCCCAGAAATACGTGCATCTCCATGGAGCCCATTATTTTTTCATTCTGAGAAACTTGTTTTGTCCTAATCAAAACTTTTGTTAGCTGGAAACCTCTTTGTTAACTGACCTTCCTCTGGTCTTGTGTAATTATGATGACCTGATGTAACTATGGTTATTGACTTTGCCCCTGGTATGATGTAATTATGGTTTCAAACTTTATAAACATTTCCCTACTTTGAGAGTCCTTTTGGACATCAACTCCCTCTCTGACCTCCAGCTATTAATGAAGGACTCCAAATTAGACCATCACTATGTGGCGTTCCTCTGTGCATCTTGCTTGATATAGTATATAGCATATAGTAACTATAAAATCTCACTGTTTTTCTTGATAGTATATATTTTCTGAAAATAATTTCGGAACCAGGGATTGTAGTGAACATTTTTAATCCATCACTCAGGAGGCAGTGGTAGGTGAAACTCTGTGAGATTGAGGCTAACCTTATCTACATACATAGCAAGTTCTCCACTAGCTGGAGTTACAGGGAGATACTGTCTTAAAAAATATTTCATGTTTTCAGGGGTTTTGTTACAAAATGAATAATGTTTTATGTCTTAGTCATATAAATACGTTTTCCTTAAAGCTAGAACGCAAAATCATATTACTCATGCTCAGAGACCTTCAGCTTATGCACTCAACTGAATTTTATTAACAATTATGTTTGGATCATAACAATGATATAGAGAAACTCAAGATGGAAAACCATGATTCCTAATTTTAAGGAGTTTTTAGTATTAAAAATAAGATACTAGGGGCTGGAGAGATGGTTCGGTGGTTAAGAGCACTGACTGCTCTTGCTGAGGACCTGGGTTTGATTCCCAACACCTACATGGTAGGTACAAACCATCCTTAACTCCAGTTCCAGCGGAATTTGACATCCTCTTCTGACCTCCATGACATTGTACAACACAGGTGCACTCACATACATACAAGAAATACATTCATACACATAAAATAAAAATAATAAAATATTTTTAAAAATAAGATACTAATGGTAGTGATAATGAGCAACATTGAGAGAGTGTTACTTGAATAGCATGACAGTCATGGTATAGGTAATCATCTATGTCATGGTAAGCATTCAGAAAATAATTCTGAAAAATAATTTTCTCAAGGTATATGTGAACATTACAGACTTAGAGTCACTGTTCACTGTATAATCTGGCAGTAGTCTGGCAGCAGGGTCCTCTTCTGAAAGTGCATTGGCCTGACATAGCTTGTGGTACTTTTTCATTCATTATCCTTTGCAACAATTATTTTTAAACATTGAAATTTTACGGATTGATGTATTTGAAAAGTGACAATGAGGAAATTGATTTGATTTACTTTCTTTCTTGTGCTTGAGAATGCAAATTTTGAATATTCTGTTTGGAAGAATGGCTAGGAACAACACAGCAATGAAAGTCAGGTGTGATTGTAGTATACAGAAAACTCAAGATTGAATCAGAGGCACACCTGACCACTTTCCTCAATGAATGCCAAGTGTACTTGACAGAATGACATAGGGAAAAATTAACAACATCAAGGAATGTAGTTGGCAGAAAATATTTTCAAGAAGAAAAAATTTAGGAAGACAAAATCGCTGTTATCCTAATAAGGGGGAAAATCTAATGTAGCAAGAGATGAAATGATTTGTGTTCAATGAAATAATTTTAGCCTGCAAACATTCACTACATTTTTGAAAAAATTTACCTGTCACCATCTTAGAAATATATAAAACTCTGAAAAGAATTGTATAACTGAGCGATTTGACATTTTCTGTAAAATAAATGTGTAATTGTGTGCAAAGTATTGACCTAAAGCTGAAGATATGCCATTGATTTTAATGTAACAACATATGACAAAACAATGAATAGAATTTGCACTTCACATTATAATTAATCTTTAATATACCATCACACATAATTTGTTATAATATCAAAATGATTTTTATGATTATTTGAGATTATTGATTCTTTTCATATATATATTCTATATGTTCAGATATCTGTCATATATTGCAATGAAAGAATGAAAGGAAATTATCTCAAAAGATGTTTTATAGAAGTGTGTAGAAGGATTCAGTTGTTATCTCCTAATACAAACATGGAGATATTTGTAAAGTACATGCCATCCTTCTTATTAAACCATTTTGAAACTATTCTCTTTAAGAAAAGTATAACAATTATGTAAACATGTAGTGCTATTGCATTTTTAGAAATCAATTTAAATATTTTTAGATTTTTTTATTTTTCTTAAATTGAAGATTTTTTTTTATTAACCCATTGCAGCTAAGAGTAAACTGTATAGTCATAGAGGTGGAATTGTAAGAAACTCACATAATATGTCAGTAGAATAGTTTTTAAGACAGGATTAACAAAGTGTCTGATGGGAGATTCTAAAATATTTTCCTGCAAAAGGCTCATATTCAGTTGCTATAAAAATTTAAGTTTAGTAGTCATTGTCACATTGATAGGGAGTAAATGGATGGAGAAAGAATAATTAATGCAAGAATGCAAATAAGGAATAATTAGAACCTAAGTTAAGTCAATATCAGCAAGAAAGAACTTGTATATCCAAGAGAAATTGTGAGAAAAAACTGTATAATGCTAGGTGCAGAACTGTTAATTAAAGAGGAGTTTTAATAAAAGATTAGTTAACTGGGTAAATGGAGATAAGACAATGTCTGAAATACTAAGTATGTCTAAGACAGGGCTGTGTTCACATGACTAAATGAAGCAAGATTTGAATATGCTAAACTTGAAAAGACTATGTTATACCAGGAAAATATATACTAAATCCTCCATACTAAGGAGAAATTTGCATTGAAAACTCTTATAGTTTCAGTCGATACTATGCAAGCTGCTAAAAGAGAAAATCAATCAATTATCCATCCCCAGGTTTAAAGCCTAATAACCACAGCAATGATTAGCCACCAAACTATCTCTAGTGGTACAGTAGTTGCACTTTTATCTTAGGGGTAATCAACAGCTGTCTAATTAGGCTTAATGCACTCTTATTGGGAGGGAACTCATGTGTGATACTGCAAACATAGCCAAATACACATGACTGAAGATGTAGATTTAGAGAAAACCGTATGTCTGTCACATCCCTAGACAAATGTAATTTCTTGCTATATGCTAAATATGTGTCCTTATATTTAAAGAGAAGTATACCTGTCACCACTCATCAAAGAAGCTTCCTTTTGTAACAGGCAGAAACTCTTGCAGAGTTCCACAACTGGTCAAACAAAGAATAAATGTCCCAGCAAAATGTTACACATCACAATGGAACCTATACACCTAAGTATCACATAACATCATGGAACAGAGGTAGACAGAACACTACTACATCTCTCAACTCTCACTAGCAAAACTTCCTCATGCAATAGGGGGCATTTAACACAGAAAGCTACAACAGGCCAGAATGTAAAGAATAAGAGACTGCAGAATGTGTGACCCTGGATAGGACACCTGTATTAAATTTCACTCACCAAGGCTCAGTGGCCATTGTGGAAGAGGGAGTGGAGATTGTAAGAGCCAGGGGTAGTGGATGATCACAATGGAACAGGGTTTTCCAGATTTCTGGGAACTTGTTTGTGTGAACTTACAGAAATGATGACAGAATGTCAAAGACCCATGTAAACTCAAACCAGACAAAAGCCAAGCATAGAACTTGGGAAATGAACAAGAGGCCCCAACCTTAATTAAGCAACTATTGGCCACTGACCAGTGGTGAGGGAGAGTTGGTCTTTTTTAATGGAGCTTATCTAGATTGGCTGACCAGACTTCACTGGAAGAACTCACACAGAGAGACTTGTGAGAACACAAACTTGACTTTATAACCTTTAACATATATCAGAGAATTCATGAAATCCAGTGGGGGACTATGAGGAGTGCAGATAGGGGAGGGTTCTAAATAATTTTAAGATGTATTGAATGAAATGCACAAATTTCAATAAAAATACATTGAGAACAAAATGAAAAAGTCATTGGGATAAAGTGGAACAATCACAGTCATGCAAGTGATTAAAACCATGGGTGCTAAAACAGAGGTATCAGTGCATAGTGGCATGTGTTTTAATCCTACCACTTGGGAGGCAGAAGCAGATGGATCTCTGAGTTCAATGTCTTCCTGGTCTTCAGTGAGTTCTAGCTCAGCTAGAGCTACATAGTGAAATACTGCCCAATGCCAGACTGACCTCTCTGTTTTGAAACTATTGGTCAGAGATTTTATAGGCCCTCAAAACAATACTGTTCCTGTTCTTGGTTATCCACCAGAACTTGACACTAAACCCCTACTTATTGCTGAAAATACTATATACATGAACAAACATGAAACAAAGAAGGATTAATCAAGGAGGTAATGTCTTTTAGGCTGTATTTCTACTAGCTACCTTTAATAGTGCTGGAAGGTGCTATGCATGATACTTCAAGGCAAAAAAAAAAAAAAAAAAAATTCAACCTTACCCGGCTATGAACCCTGTGAGATACAACTGTACCTCAATTGCAATAATGGTATAAATGTTATAGAAGCAACTAGTCACCTTCTGTTTGAATTTAAGGTCCACTTCACAAGATGGAGCCCATAACTAACACTGATATCAGGCATAGGAACCTGTGACTACACAGGTCACAAGCTATGGGGGAGGGGTATAACTACTATTTCACTAAATAGATAAAGTTAAATAGATTTCTATTGACTTCTTCTTAGAACCATAGATTAATTATCTCTCACATCTCACCAGAGAAGCTTCCTCCTGCAGTAGATTGCTATTAACACATAGATCCACAACTGGCCAATGTAGAAAGAATAAGAAAATAAAATAAAATACTACAGAGTGCTTATCAGTAAATAGGGCACCTACATAAAGATTCTGCCACCTAAGACTTAGGGATAATTTTGAAAGAGGTGAACACCAGGAAACAGATTTATCTGGTCATGTAGACTCTCATTCATTTGAACTCAAAGCATACATGAAATGGAGTCTAAATATGATAAAAATATTTTGCAAGTTTATAAAAATTCAATAAAAATGAAAAAATAATCCCAGAGGTCAAAATTACACACATTACTGCCATTGAGTATTTAAAAAGAAAAACATTATTAATTCCCAATCAAAAATGTTAGCGATGATGTTGCATGGTCCAAGGAATATACTCAAAATGTTTTCTACATGATATAAATTTTTATAATACCATGTTATTTGGTTCAAATTAGCAAAAATAAATTGCTCTTTTCTTAAAGTGGAGAAATTACATATTCTTTTAGCATGAATTTCTTTTAAAGTCAACTTACTCATTTACTTCAATAAGACTAAAATATAAAATATATTACTCCCACTAATAGTAGCAGATTCTCTCACAAATCTTTAATAAATAGTGTCTGCTTATAATCTTGTGAAATCTTTCATGAGACCATAGACTTCTCAATCTTATCTCAAACCAACTGATTCTGAAATAAGTTTCCAAATAATGTTTTCTTTATTGACATTACAAAACCACTTACAATATAGTTTTTTTATTTTAATATTCTGCCAGGCTGAGTACAGATTTCTAAAAATCTTTGCATGTGCATACGAGAGAGAGTCTGAGTGAGGGCATGTGTGAGTCTTGGCACATGTGTGCCACCATGTGCATACTGAGGTCACAGGACCTTAATGTTAGTCCTCCCCTTCCACCTTGTTTGAGAAAGGATCTCTTGTTGTTCACTGTGGCTTATGCCAAACTAGCTCATCTGGGATCCTCCAGAGCATCTATCTTCACCTCCCATTTCCTAGTAAGAATGCTGGGATTACAGGTGTGTGCTGTCATAAGAGACTTTATATGGGTTCCCGGGATCTGAACATAAACTTTCACTTTATGCACGGGACCATCTCCCTAGACTCAAGATTTGAACCACTGGTTTATATGTTTCTCCCTTTTGCCTCTACCATATTTCCAAGCTTTTTTCCTGTTGCATGTCTTTTAACTTTCTTCATAATATATGATCCCAGTGTTACATGTTTTGTTTTTCATCTTAAGTCCATAGCCCCAGGAAAATAGAATCTGAGATGTATGTGTATACACTAAGTGGGTTTATTACAAAGTTTCCACGATAACTTTGCTGTTATGAAAATGAGATATTAAGATAATAAGCTGGGTAAAGGGAGAAACTGAAATGAATTAAAGGGGCAACAGAGATCTCAGTTCATCCCATGATTCACAAATAGCTAAGATTCTAAAATTGTCCAGAATTAAAGGAATGAAACTTGTCCTTTGTGTCAAACCTCAATATTTCTTCATTTTTGGAGACCCTGAGGAACAGGGAGCACCCTTGTGTAAGACAACAATCCTTAGAAAAACATAATTCATAGGTAGGGATTTAAACACAAACTGCAAATATTAATCTTTAGCAACAGGGCAAAGTGGAACATTGATTTCAGAAATCTTGATTTATGAACTGTGCATCTACACACACAAACAAACACACACACACACACACACATACACACACTCACACACTACATAAAATACATTGTTCACCATGCTGTCTTTCCTCCAGTAAATGTTCTTGGCCCCTTTGTCAAATATCAGGTGGCTGAAATTATATTTACTCATATTTGGGTCTTCAATTTTGTTCCATTGGTCTATGGGTCTATTTTTGTGCCAGTACCATGTTGTTTTTATGACTATAGCTGTGTAATACAGCTTGAAATCCGGTATAGTAATCCCCCCAGCATTGCTCTTAGTGCTCAGGGTTGTTTCGGCTATCCGAGGTCTTTTGTGCTTCCATATTTATCTTACGATAGTTTTTCCAATTCTGTAAAAACTGGGGATTTTGATTGGCATTGCATTGAATCTATAAATGACTTTTGGTAGGACGGTCATTTTCACAATATTAATTCTTCCAATCCATGAATATAGGAGGTCCTTTCATCTTCTGATGTCTTCCTCAATTTCTTTCTTTAAAGATTTAAATATTTCATTGTAGAGCTCTTTAATGTCTTTGGTCAGGTTTACTCTGAGATATTTTATTTTTTGCAGCTATTGTGAATGGGAGTGTTTCCATGTGTTCTTTCTCTGATTGCTTTTATTGGTATATAGAAAGGCTATAGACTTTTGTAGGTTAAATTTTGTAACCTGCCACATTACTGAATGTGTTAATAATTTCTAGGAGTTTTAGGGTGGAATTTTTGGTGTGCTTTAGATATAATTTCATATCATCTGCAAAGAGGGATAATTTGATCTCTTCTTTTCCATTTATTACTCCTTTAATTTCCTTCTCTTGTTGTATTGCTCTTGCAAGAGTTTCAAGTACCACATTAAAGAGAATTGGGGATAGTGGACAGCCTTGTCTGGTTCCTAATTTCAATGGGAATGCTTAAAGTTTTTCTCCATTTAGAATGATGTTGGCTGTGGGTTTGTTGTATATGGCTTTAATTATGTTGAAGTATGTTCCTTCCAGTCCAATTCTGCCTAGGACTTTGAACATAAATGCATGTGAATTTTGTCAAAGGCCTTCTTTGGATCTATTGAGATGACCATATGGTTCTTGTCTTTGAGTCCATTTATATGATTTATGACGTTTATTGACTTACATATATTGAACCATCCCTGCATCTCTGGGATAAAGCTGACTTGATCATGGTGAGTGATCTTTCTGATGTGTGTCTGTATGCAGTTTGCAAATATTTTGTTGAGAATTTTTGCATCTGTGTTCATTAAGGATATGTGT